>NC_143397.1:140917986-141221017 GCF_052110815.1 Crocodylus siamensis
CATACTTCATTTGTGAGGAAACATGATCATAAAAAAAATGTAAGAGCTTTTTGTAAATATAGCATAGTGTGTCAACCTCATCACAGCAGCCAAAATCAAGGGGAGAAAAGGGAACAAAGGCAACCTTTTTTTTTCCTGTCACTTTTCCATTGTAGCCAGATACCCATGGAAGCCATAAAGTAGAAATACTGCCCTATCAGTGTCCTTACTAACAGGAATGGTACTCGGTGAAAGGAAATTCTTTTATTCTCTAGACCAGTAGCCAATTTTAAGGGACCTTAAAATTAATCAAGCTAAAGCTTATTACTACTGTAACACAGCTTGGCCCCAAAAGGTAGCTTTTAAACATTTCAATGCCACTGATTCTGGGCTAGCTTCAGATCCAGCCTTCCCAAACTTCTGATACCTGAAGCACACCTTTTTTCATCTGGATTAAAAGTCAGCAGCACATTTCACTCTTGCACCTAAAAAAGCATACATTTTTTCAAAACACAAACATGTTCCATTTTCCTACCACAGGAAATCATAACAGTGCTGAGATGTACCATTAAAAATGACACTAAATGCATCTTTCTTGAAGGAAAGGATTTGTCTCTATACCAGTGGTTTTCAATTTTTTTTATCCTCAAGGGTCCCCTCCATATCTTTCCTGACATTTACAGCACCCCAAATGAAAGTCACTGTGATAGACCCAAATTTCAGGAAAGATCTGGAGGAGAGCTTTGAGGCTAAAAGTGGAAAATCACTGCTGTAGCTGGTGCCACTTAAGGGCAGAAGCAGGACCTCACTCTGCTGGGCTCTTCTTTCCACTATCTGCTTCCTCCTAACCCCTGATCTATACCGGGAAGTGGGGGCCAGTTTTCACTGCTGAGGCTGCTCCTGCAGGGTCCCACACAGCAGTGACCACCCCCATATCTCTTTCTGCCAGCCCCATAAATACAGAAGGGGTGGAGAGGATGAGTCGGGCTGCAAAGCATGGGTCCACCTGTGTGTCCACCCACTTCCACCAGAACATGCTGCTGGGAGTGTTAACGGAGGCCAGTACAAGGGCTGCCTGGGGCAGGGAAGGTAGCAGAAGCAGCAGCAGTTCCTAAAGGAGCAGTCGCAGGCACCACTAAAGTAGCTAGGGCAGGCGCAGACAAGGAAGAAGGGAATAGCCTAATTTGAGGCACAAGAGAATGATATTAAAAAAAGAACAACAAACCCCAATCTAATAAAGCACTCAACTACAGAATCTTTGTTGCCAGTTCTGATGCATGTACCATAAGAGCCACCCTGCCTGACTCCCAAATCCCAAGCTGGGTTTGCAGGTGTGGCAATCAAGAAAACAGAAAAACATTTTCTATGGGTGTGATCTTAATGGGCACTACCAACAAGTTAATAATGACATTTTTAAAGATACCTATAAAGTTCTAAACAGTTAATTTCAGCACTTATTTGCACATGTCATATTATAATGCAATTCATTAGAGGTTTTCAACTTTTTTAAATTAAAATTTACCTGGGAGAAGAAAGACGCCTCCTTTCTGATTCTCGTCGCTTTCTTTCTGCTGATCTGCTCTTTGCTCTTCTACCTGGAGACTGAGTCCGAGAAGGAGACTTACTCTGCTTAGATCTACGATCATTCAGGAGAGGAGATCTACTTCTTCTTGATTTTTCACGTTTTGGAGATAAGCTTCTTCCTTTAGGGCTACGACCAGGTCTTCTAGGAGACCTGTTTTCTTTCCCTGAAGAAGCATCTTTAGAAGGAGATTTAATAGGTTTCTTTTCTTTCTCAGCCTCTGACCTCCTTGATTTCCTATCTTTGGACCGTGATCGTCTGTCTTTGGATTTGTCTCTCAATTCTGTTGGAGATTTAGATTTTTTACCACGATCTCTGTTTTTGCTTTCATTTACCACTGGAGACTTTCTGCGATCTCTAGATTTATTTTTTTCATCCACTTTATTCCTATCCTCTGGGGGAGATTTTGACTTTTTATTTTTCTCTTGAGACCGCCTTCTAAGCGTTGGAGACTTTGATTTCCTTGTTTGATCTTGGGACTTACTTCTTTTATGTGGACTTTTTGATTTTCTCCTCTCTTTTGACTTGCTTCTAGTTGTTTTCTCTTTGACTCCATCAACTCCTACTTTGCTTTTCTTTTTTTCAGATCGGTGCCTAGTCCGCTCTTTTGTTTCTGTATTCTTACTTCCTTTCTTTGAACTAGTTTTATTGTCCACAAGCTCTAATTTCCCCTTTGTGTTTGATGATTTAGTTGTAGATCTATTCCCATTTCGCACTTTCTCATTGATTTCACCCTCTTCTTCAGAGCCTGACTCATAACCTTGTAATATTAACCCCATCCCAGATTGGACTTTTCCTTCCATTAACTCGTTCTCAAGTTCAGCTTTTAATAATGCTCTTTGTTTCTCCAAATCTTCTAGTGGAGCTAAAAAATCAATTTTAGTTCTTTTTGCTGGTCCATCTTCTTTATCAGAGGCATCAACAACCTCTTTCCGTTTATGTTTCTTATGCTTATGCCTGTGTTTATGTTTTTTGTCCTTGTCTTCTTCTGAAGAATGTTTGTGTTTCTTGTGCTTGCTTCGGTGTTTGTGTTTCTTTTTTTTGTGCCGGCTATGCTTGTTTTGAGGCTGTTCTCCCTCTGATATTTCCCCATTTTCTTCATTTGCACTTCTTTCAGAAGTATCAGCATCTTCAATTCTGCAAAGTTATGAAAACATGCATCAGCAAATGCCAAATATCTCTACTCACTATGGTTCTGGTATTTTTTTCATCTCGATAATTTCATTGTAAACAAACTAATACAAATCCTTTAAAAAGCCAAGAAACCTATAATTTGTACTCAAACAAGAAGAAACTGAGATGTTATTTTTAGTCTGTGGAATTGTGCCAGGGTGCATCACATAACCAAGTTGTAACAGCAGATAAACAGGCATCCAAACAGGTTACTACAACATCCGAAAGGGTACTGACAGAAGATCTAGCAAGTACCTTAATAAATGATGTGAACATCTGCAATGTCAAATTTTTAAGTTTTATGTTGACAGTATCTATTAATGCCAGACAACTATGCTACAGAGTGTATTTAGGTGCTATCATACTTATCTTTATTAACCTCATTTAGTATTTTGCCCAGTTCAGTACTAAAGCTTTTAAATAACATATTTTTAAATGACAAAATATGTTACTTGGATACAAGTCCTGCACTTAGGATGGAACAATCACACGCACCAATACAGACTGGGGACAACTGTGTAGGCTGTAGTGCTACAGAAAAAGACCCAGAGGGTTGCAGGGGACCATAAAGTAAATGAGCCAGTGTGTGCTTGCTTTAAAAAAAAAAAAAGCCGACAGCATACTGGGCTGCATAAACATGACTGTCACTTGCAACTTAAGGAAAGCAATTCTTTCATTTTATTCGGTCCTGGTGAGGCATCACCTGGTACTCCATGTTCAGCTTTTGGCACTAATCTTCAAGAAAGACGGGGACAAATTGGAGGAGTCCAGCAGAGAGCAACAAAAATGATTAGAGGCCTAGGAATTATGACTTAAGAGAATAAAGTCTGGAAGAACTGGGGTTACTTAGCCTGGAAAAGAGAAGACAGAGGGGGAGGTAATTTGTTTACAGTTTTCAAATATCTGAAGGACGACTATAAAGAAAGTGGTGCGAGACTATTCTCTGTGGCCACAGGAGACAGGACAAGAAATAATGCAACAACACTGCAACAAAGGAATTTTTGTTTATGTATCAGAGAGGCTGATATTAAGAACTTTCTCACTGTAAGGTAAGTGCTGGAATAAGATACCTAGAGGTTGTAAAATCTTCATCCTTGAAAGTTATTAAGAGCAGTTTAGACAAACAACTGTCCAGAACAGTGGTGTTCAAGCTTTTGGCCCCATGAGCCAGATGAGTACAGGCATAGCTTGGAGATAATGCGGGTTCGGTTCCAGACCACCGCAATAAAGCAAATATCGCAATAAAGTGAGTCACACGAATTTTTTGGTTTCCCAGTGCATATAAAAGTTATGCTTGCACTATACTGTAGTCTATTAAGTGTGCAATGGCATTATGTCTAAAAAAAACAATGTACATACCTTAATTAAAAAATACTTTATTGCTAAAAAGTGCGAAGTGAGCAAATGCTGTTGGAAAAATGGCACCGATAGACTTGCTAGACGCAGGGTTGCCACAAACCTTCAATTTGAAAAAAACGCAATATCTGCGAAGCGCAATAAAACGAGGTATGCCTGTAGTATGGAGCCAGTCCACAGGCCAGACTGGGTAGGACTCAGGCCCTGGGGCCCAGCACTGCCCCTCAGCACCTGATATAGCATGCAGGGCCTGGGATTTTCCAGGGGTCTAGAAATTTGGCAGCAGGGGAGCAGCAGCATTGCTCTCCCACTGTCAAATTTCCAGAATCATAGGGAACCCTGCAGACCAGATGACAGCTTGCCACAGGCCAGATCTGACCCACAGGTGGAGAGTTGAACATCCCTGGTTTAGACAATATTCCTATCTTGAGCAGGGGGTTGGACAAGATGACCTTGCAAGGTCTCTTCTAGTCCTCCAAGATTCTATACTTCTATAACAGTTCAGTAACACAGAAATTTAACGGAAGAACTCTACCTTTAACATTACAGTTATACTGGCAAATCTGTATGGCAATAAGCCCCGAGACTACTAAAATATGATTCTGCGGAATATTCTCTTCATTGATCACAGTAGTTACATCACAGCTGCAAGAGTCATTAGGAAGTATACCATTTTCAACATGACTTTTGCTACATTCTGATTACATGCTGGTAATACGGCCACAGATTAAATACCTAATGCTAATTGTCAAGGTAATTTATGAAACTGCTAAAATTTGAAGCTACCATCCTGTCACCGGCATGCTGATCTTTTGTTACTGTGCCATTATGGTGCATTTTAGGTATATACCAAGTATCTAGCCAGTAAAGGAACCCAGAAAATCATTCTATAGAACCTAAATTTAAAGAGAGACATTTCCAGACCTGACAATTAGTAAATCTTTATCAATGTTAGGGTAAAAGATGTGGATTTTGTTTTTAAAGCATACTAGCTAACTCTATGAAACCCATAGCACAGAGAAAACTATGCATTTTAAGCATACTGAAAATGGCTGAGGTAGGGTTTTCACAACTTTCACTGTCTACATTATGATTTAGAATGGGTTAACTTAGAAAAAAAAGGAGGAGTTTGCCTAGACAATAGACAAGTGGGGGCCAAGTACAAACCAAAGCAGTATCTTTTTGCAGGATAAGCTGCTCTAGTTACTTAACTGCCATTAGCCTGGATATTTCACAGGATCCAAACTCCCTCTTTCCCCTTGCAAAGATGAGGGTTTACAAAGTTAGTGGGAGCGGACAGAAATGCATCAAATAGCTGTGCAGGACCGCTGACATCCTCCTGCTATTTTCAACAGCTTTTATTATTACAAAGGGCATGTCTTTTCTTAACAGCTGCACAGGATTGATGAGCTCCAGGTGACAGAAGGGACAGACTTTGAAGCACAAGCTGCAGCACACAGCTGAGCAGCTCATACTTAAGTTGTACTGCAAATTAAGTGGGCTGCAAGACACCTAGATACAAGTGATCCAGGTTCTGCTGGACTAGTTTTACCAAGCAACGGCAGAGTGACTTTAACAAAGATGTCATCCCCTTTAACGGCCGGTATTCAAAAAGCTACAGAATGTAACATTAATTGGAAGTTCTACAACACAAGAGCTGGGCAAGGCACAGAAATAAATTCATCCCACTGCTGTCCAACTGGCCCTTTAAGGGCCACATGCTTAAGTTCCAGCCCCCAGATTCTCACTCAGCTGCTGCTTCCCATTGCTCCAACAGCCAGTGTCTCTGGGCTCTCCATCCTTCCTCCAGCTACCACTCCTTCCCTTTGCCCCAAGGTGCTGGGCAATGTAGGGCGGCATAGTGTAGCAAGTTGAGGGAAGAGTCCAAACTGCATGCAGTGGGGAGAGTGGGAAATGCACAAGAGGCAGTAGTGTCCGGAGCTGCTCACAAGGGCATGCACTGCAGCAGTGTAGGGGAAGTATCACACTGGCACAGGGACAAAGCAACGGCAGGGGAGTGACCACTGCAGTGTTGGAAATGGAGATACCTGCACAGAACAATAAGGAGGGAGCATCCATGCAGTGCATGACCCATAGCTTAACCAGTGCAGCCCATGGGATGCATGACTCCCTACATTCTCAGAAGCTAGACAGTCTTGATCTATCCCAAAACCATTTATTTCAGTGGATGAGGCTCATAAAGTGGCAGAACACTTCTATATGTGGAAGGGGGATGCAAGTATCAAATCAGTGTCCAAGAATGAAATCCTGGTATAAATATCATTACCTTCTCCCTTACAAATAGAAGTTTTAAAAGTTATTATAAATCATGAGACAGAAAAGCTTCCAAGTCACTTTAGCTATAAAGTTTATTTATTTTAGTTATTACTACTCTATTGTTTTGAAAGCTGCATCATCTTTGAGCAGGCAAATGAGTTCAACTGCAAACATGCTACTACCATGTCAGCATTCTGATTGTAGTCACGCAGCCTCATCTCTTTTATGCATCTCTCTTCACTGCTAATTACTAAGGTACTTGTATGTCAACAGAGGTCTTTATTTTTTATAGGTTTGTTCCAGATGCTTGTCATTACTTGTGACAAGAAAATAATAGGGAGGTGCAAAACCCCCCAAAAGCCCCCCCACAAAACTATTTTTTAACAACAAATTTTACACTGCATCAGCTACAACAGATGACAAAAAGATTCGGTATATATCTATTTTTCAATTCCTGATATCATCCAAGTTGAAGTTTCCATAAAATGTACAGTCTAAATCACACACTGCTAATGTAGCATCTCTTGAGCAGCGTAGATAAGTGAGAACTATATGGTTTGGTTAATATGGAGGGAGAAATGCCCCAAATACATTTTTATGGGGAATAAGTAATAAAATTCTTCTACCTGTAACTGCAGAATCTTTTACTTAATATTTTAAATTGTACCTTGTAACATAAAAAATAAAGTTAAAACAATAAAAAACCCTATAGAAATTCAAGCTGTTCAGGATACTCTTCCTTTGCTAGGATAATGACATGTAATCAGTCATACAACTACTTATGGATTAACTTTTAACAACTTGTTTTCATGTTCTCATATTTAATAACCTTGTCCTACACTTTGCATGAGTAGTACACTAGCTAGGATTCAGTAAAAATATACTGCAAAATTAGTTTCCCAATCGTCTACTTTGGGGGTGTGACTGTCATTTTCTTTATGCACTACTTGTTTATTTGTTTACATAGCTGCTCACATTGAATGCTGTTCACAAATTTCTCATAAATTTTCTTGATACCAGAAGCATCTTTGAATTGAATCAGCCATATAAAAAGAAAACAAAAAATATGAAATCTAAGACAGAATCTGTAAAAGCCAGAAAACTGCTATGGTCCCAGTATGCCTTACATGAATTACATACATTTAGTCTGTATAAGGTGTAAATTACCTAGAACAGAAATGGAAATTTGGAGTCCAGTTGTAAAAATCACCCTGCATATCACAAGGGGATTCCACAAATGTAATGAATTGCTCATCTTGCATGCATGTGTATAAAAGGAATGGGGGAGAAAGAAATAGAAATCATGGAGCAGAGAGGCTGGAACACGATACAGAGCATGAACAGAGGGGCTAGGAAGCTCCCCATATAATATGGAAAACAGTTTAAGCCAGAACTTTTTCCAGTTCAACTTAGACATGTTTTACTGTAATTCTGAAACTTGTACAGCCTGATTCTACATTTGCACAGTTCATATTTGGAACAATAATGGCTAGAAACATTGTATTAAAAATACCTGCAGTTGAAAGTCAGCTCCCCATACCTGCATAGAAATGCATACAAGTGTGGAACTTTCTAACAAACCTTGTGACAATGTAGTTGTCTAACTCTGCTTTTACAGTTTGTTTCTGAAGAAAGTTAACTTTCTGCTAATTCCTTTAGAAGAGGGGTGTCAAACTCAAATGAGTTGGAGGGATGCATTCCCTGGTTTGCAGATGTCTGAGGGTCACCCTCTAGCTCTGGCAGCCTGTCTCCTTGCGAGAGCTGGGGCATAGGCAGCCACAGTGGCATCACAGGCAGAAACCATGGCTGGGATGGAGTCTTCCAGTGGCAGGCAGCCAGTGCCTCCCTATAGTTATCTGGCACAGGCAATGCCAGCAGCACCACTGTAGAATGGAAATCCTACCACCATGGCCAGAGATCCCACTCAGCAGGACTTCCTGCGGCATCAGCCAGCATACCACCCCTTTCCCCCTTAGCTTCTGCATGGATGCAGGCAGCCCCAGTATATCATGGGCAGAACCCCCACCAATGTGGCCACTACCCTACACACATAGCCCCCTGTAGCAACAGAATTCCCCACTTTGTTCTGGTAAAGTAGCATCAGTTCTGCCAGCAAGTGACAGAAGTCCTCCTGGAAGCCAACAGAAAGCATGTACAGAGGCAACCATACTTTTGCCATCTACCACAGCACTTAATTGCTGCTGCCTCATAGGGCATGTGGAATACCCTCCCACAACAGCCACTCTAGTGGAGCTGTATGGCTTCACCCAGCCACATGTGCTCTGGTGGCCTTCCTATGGCAGCTGTTGCACAGAGCTTGCACCAGCAGACAGCTTGTAATCCAGGCAAGCCAAAACACTGTATCTCCACTATGGGGACTGCAGGTGCTTTAAAACTACAGTGGCAGCACTTTATTAGGGTAGATGCAGCTCTGCCAGGTGGATTTTTCTACCAGCAAACCTACACCAGCTCTCCTAAATGACAAATATTTGCTAGAAGCAGCCAGGTTCAAATTGGGGTTTTGTCAGCAGAGCTATACCAGCTACAGAACGAGATCCTAGCCAATACAGGCCTGCCGGCAGAGATGTCATGCAGAGAAAGAGTAACTAACTTATCCAGCATCGTTAGGATTTACACTTATTCTGAAGGAAGTTCAATAAAAATATTACAAATTGTAAAGACACTAACACATGGGAATAAAAACTTACCAGACCATCTCAGAATTTTTCAAGCATTCCCTTTCCCCAGTCTTCCCCATGAACATATCATTTGTCAACATCTGCACTGAATTGTACTCATACTATATAATTTAGGATTTTTGCCCGTCTCCTCTCCCCATATACTGATGTAGCTCAATGTGACATAGAAAAAGGCCTAGAACTCTACTTCATACCTTTGATCAGTAGAAAGTTGGGCAGGTTGTACCCTCAGAGCAGTGGACTCTTGGTCCCACAATGAGATAGAAGGAATCAGAACAGTTGCAGGAGTTGTCCTAGGACATAAAGGCAAGAAACTGGAAAAAAACCCTCAACCTGATCTTTGCCTCGGGATTTACCCTCCCCTCTCCCTGAGCATTGCTCCTGCATTCTCCCAGCCTGAATCCCTTTTCCCCAAAAGTTTTTAAGTACTTCCGTACTCAGCCTCTCACAAAGGCGGGATGGGAATTTATTTAGTTAGGTAGCTACAGACCATGCCCCTGCTTTGTTATGCTATACTGATTGCTTCACAGAAATATAATATGCTAATTCTCAGGACAATCTCTCCAGTGTACACAGTCCATGGCTAACTAATGAAGGCAGGAGCTTTCTTTCCTAACATGGAATGATGTAGTCCGGGACAACCTCACCCCCCAAAGCAAGCAGAAACCCCCCATGGAATTCAACAAAAAAAAAGTTAAAAATAGAGCTCTTGCTGCTCAGCTTTGCATTGTCCTGGGGGGCCTGTAAAGTTTAAAATCAAGCAACAAGCACCAATACAAATTTTGATTTAAAGCCTTTGTACAATTTAAAAATATAAAAACAAAAACATTTAATAAAAAACTACTCTAAAAGGCTTTAATTTGGTATGGTATATATCCATCTATAAGGAATACCTTAGGGCAGCTGGCTGTCCAACTACTGGCCCATGAGCCACACCCGGCGTGCAAGGGTTAATATACTAGGGCTTGGCGCCAGGTCACCGTTGCCCCCTTTATACATGCTGCTGCAGAGGCCCGGGTATCTGGAGCAGGATGGCCAGGTGGAAAGGGGCCTGGGGCACAGAGGGGCTGCACTGCCACGCAGCATGGGGCTCAGGGACCCTGCGCACAGAAGTGGGACAGCCCTGCCTTTGGGAACTTGTACGCTAACATGCCTCAAACTATAAACCTACGCCCTAATACACTGACTGCCACTCCACTATGTTCGGCCCCTATTCCCACCAGGCCCAGAAATAGTGCGAAGAGCTCTTCTTTTGGAAAATAAGGAATTGGACTTCATCCCCACGATGGGAGCATTAAGACAAGACTGAGGGGCATTTAACCAGCTGGCTCCTGCCCACCCTTCTTTCTTTCTACACTGACCCCCCCAACTTTGTCTCAACTGCTGCCTCCCTCCTGAATCCAGGGCTAGAATCACCTAGAGTTTCCCTTCTAGCTTCAAGGGAACTTGGCTGCCTGGTCAGGTAGCAGCTTTGTTTAAAAAAAAAAAAAAAAAATTAAAAGCAGGTGTGGGGGGAGCTTGAGTGGTTCCAACTGGGCAGACCCTCCCCCAGAGAGAGACGTGACAGTCCGGGCGCTCAGGCGTCTCCCCCAGGGCACAGCAGGGCAGGCACGGAGCTCCCCGACAGGCCGGGCCCCGCGGCGGTCTCCTCACGCGCCGGGCCGGGCCCAGGCGGGGCCGCCGCACGCCCAACCGCCACCAACGGCTCCCGCCCGCCGCCCGCCGCTGGCGAAGCGCCCGCCGCTCGCTCACCCACTTCCTCCCGTCCCAACCTCCCCCCGCGAACCGATAGACCGCCCCGGCTCTTACTCGGGCGCCCGCAGCTCGGCCTCCACCGCGGCCGCCATTTTGAACTTCCCGACGCCTTCCCTGCCACTGGTGAGACAGGTCCGCCGCGCCTGCGCACTGCGCCTCCCCTCCCCCCGCGCCGGCGCGAGGAACGGCCGGGTCGGAAGTGAACCTCACACTGGGGGGAGGGGATAAATGTCATTTCCGGTGGTGGCGTGCGGTGAGGGTGAGGGGGTGGGGCTTAATCTAGGGGGTGTATGGAAAAAGCTGTCTCCCTACACGGCGCACGGAGGAGAAGTTGTTGGGCAATGGTGGAGCAGGGGCGTGGGGCTGGCTACAGAGATCAAAAGGCAACAGTACACATATATACAGATATAGATATATCTATATAGATGTGTGTATATATATATCTCTCTCTATATATAGATAGATAGGTAGGTATCTGTCTATATAGCTCTCTCTATATATGTCTACCGTTGCCTTTTGGTCTCTGTAGCCAGACCCAAATATATATCTATACAGATATAGATAGATAAAACAACACCTATATATATATATATATATGCACATATATGTTATATACTAGTGGAAGGACCTATTCTTCGCCTGGGTTGTTCTTTTTGTAATTGCCGATGAACAATTTGGGTGACTCCTTGTTTTGGCTTTGTAGATTCATAGATTGTAGAGTTGGAAGGGACCACAAAGGATCATCATTTCCAGCCCCCTGCCCCTGGCAGGAAAGAGGATTGAGGTCAGATGACCCCAGACAGCTAACTGTCAAGCTTCCTCTTGAAGACCTCCAAGTTAGGTGATAGTACCACCTCTCTTTAAAGCCCATTCCAGATTCTGGCCACCCTTACTGTAAAAAATGTCGTCCCAATGTCTACCCTAAATCTATTCTCCATTATTTTGCACCCATTATTCCTAGTTACTCAGGGGTGCTCTGGTAAACACCACATCTCCAGTTATCTGTTGTCCTCCCTCGATAAACTTTTAGATGGTTACAAGGTCTCCCCTCAGATGTCTCTTGTGAAGGTTGAAGAGATCTAGACCTCTCAACGTACCCTCGCAGGGTCTTTCATGGAGGCCACTAATCATGCAAGTGGCCCTTCTCTGAACCCTCTCCAGGTTCTCCGTGTCCCTCTTGAAGCGGCACCCAAAACTGGACACAGTACTTCAAGTACAGCCTGACCAATGTGGCATAGAGATGGAACATCACCTCCCTTGATCTGTTGGTCTTGCATCTTCTAATACACGACAAGGTGCGATTGGCTTTGTTGATGGCCTTGTTACACTGCTGGCTCATGTTCGTCTTGGAGTCAACTATGACTCCAAGATCTCTCTCAGCCGCTGAGCTGCTGAGGAGGTCATCTCCCAACTATAGGTGTGGTGGGGATTCCTCCTCCCAAGGAGGAGTACCTTACGTTTATCTTTGTTGAACTGCATCCTATTTTATTCCACCCCTTGATCCAACCTGTCCAAATCGGCCTGTATCTGCTCCCCGCCCTCAGGTGTGTTAACTTTGCCCCATAACTTGGTGTTATCTGCGGACTTGGAGAGGGTTCTCTCCACACCCTTGTCCAAATCGCTGATGAAGATATTAAATAACACCGGTCCAAGGACCGAACCCTGCGGGACCCCACTGCTCACCTCCTTCCAGTCCAAGAATGACCCGTCCACCACCACTCTCTGGGTGCGGTCCCTAAGCCATTTGGCCACCCACCTGACTGTGTAGGCATCCACTCCATTAGCTTCCCTATGAAAATAGGATGCGAAAGTGTGTCAAAGGCCTTCCTAAAATCCAAGTAGATGACATCAGCCTCAGCTCCTGTGTCAAGGCAGTGTGTGACATGGTCATAAAAGGCTATAAGATTTGTCAGGCAGGATCTACCTGTGACGAATCCATGCTGGTTTCCCTTCAGCATCATTTCCCCTGCTGGGCCTTCACAAATGCGCTCTTTGATGATTTTTTCCAGTATTTTCCCAGGGATAGAGGTAAGACTGACAGATCTAAAGTTACGTGGCTCATCCCTTCTCCCCTTCTTAAAAACGGGCATCACATTGGCCCTTTTCCAGTCCTCAGGGACCTGGCTGAAGCACCATGAGAGCTCAAACAGCCATGCCAGCAGCTCAGCTATGACACTGGCCAATTGCTTCAGCACTTGTGGATGGTAGTCATCCCGGCTGGTTGACTTGTACCCACCAGCCCTGCCAAGAGCTCCTTAACTAAGTCAACACTAACCTTTGGCAGTCTGGTGCCTTTTGGACATCTGTCTATGCTTAAGGTGGGGGGAATACTAAAGCAAAGAACCCATTGAAGAGCTCTGCCTTTTTTTCTGCATCAACCACCAACTGTTCTGATCCGGGGCCCTATGTTACTCTGTGCTTTCCTTTTGCTCACTATGTATCTGTAGAAGGATTTTTTATTGTCCTTAGTTGTTGAAGCCAGCCTAAGCTCCAGTCCTGCCTTGGCCTGCCTAACTGACTCCCTGCAATAGTGCACCAGGGAGGTGTATTCCTTCTTGGAGGCTGCCTCCTGCTTCCACTGCCTATAAATCTCTTTCTTTGCCCCCAGTCTTTTCTGGAGTTCAGCCAAGGGAGCATTTTTTATCCCCTTACCGCCTTTCCTGCGTAAGGGGACAGACTTCTTTTGTGCCCCAAGGATTACTCCCTTGAGAAACTGCCAACCCTCCCGGACCCCCATTTGCTTGATGCTCTTGAGTTCTGCCACCTCACTAACTAGCCCTCTAAGTTTACTAAAGTTGGCCCTTCTGAAGTCTAACATTTTAGCCTACTGGATATTTTTCCCACTCTGCTGGATAGTGAACTCTGCCAAGTGATGGTCACTATCTCCCAGGTTACTGTGTACTTGCAGATTCCCCACGAGATCATCCCCTGTTGCTAAGACCAGGTCAAGCAAGGTGCTACCCCTGGTGAGACTGGACACCACCTGGGTTAGGTAGAGGTCTTGCACACAGTGTAAGAATCTACATGAGCGGCTTGCTTTGGCCGTCTGCTCCTCCCAGCAGATGTCTGGGTAATTTAGATCTCCCATGACTTCTTCTCTCACCTGTATGGCATCTGAGAGCTGCCTGGAGAATACCTCGTCTAGCTCGTCATCCTGGTGAGAAGGTCTGTAGTAGACCCCCATTACCAAGTCCTTTTCCCCTGCCCCCCCAGATCCTGACCCACAATGCCTCTGTATTCCCCTCCTCTACCTCTGCCTTGATGATAGAAGATGTGTACTGCTCCCTAACATAAAGAGTTACACCCCTGCCTTTTTTTCCCACTCTGTCACGTCTATACAACCTGTACCCCTCAATGCCTACCGCCCAGTCGTGTGTAGAATCCCACCATGTTTCACTTAAAATGACTAGGTCATACTGTGTGCTAGCAAGTAAGAGTGTGAGCTTCTTCTGCTTGTTCCCCATACTCCTGGCATTTCTGTAAAGACATTTTAGCCTCTGCAATGGTGCTCTTGGTGCCCCTTTGCCTTGATGGTTTGTGTTCCCCTTAGTGCTTACCTGGTTAGGTCTGGTGCCTTGTTTGTGGTTTTCCAACCCTAGGTTCTTGTCAAGCACCGGTTCCCTGTCCCCCAGCTTCAGGTGGGCTGTAAATGTCCTTCCACACCCCCTGCCCTGGCAGCATCTGCAACACAAATACCTCCAGAACATTGATCCCACTGTGGCTCATGGGAACCATGTTGTCCACCAACCTGCCCTCCAACATAATTCAGGGCCATGCTTTTTTTTCTCCAGCTGCCTGTTTCTTCTGGTTGACACTGAGCAGTGAAAGATGATGTTACTTGTCAAGTGTTACTTAATCAGCACAAGCTAGATTTGACAGGGATTTGACAGGTGTCACCTCAAAAGAAAATAACAAAAGGTTTCTGGAAAAGACAAGAATGTTGATCAGCCTGAAAACAGGAAAGAGTTTGTTTTTGCTTTTAAAGTAGGAAGGGCTCTGATGAGTAACAGGACATACGTGGAATGGTAGATATGAATTGCTTTTTTCAAATGTATCTATATCTTGTGCTGTTAATCATGCCAGTGCTTGGTACTAAGCATCTCTACCTAATTATTATTAGATGACTCGGGGCTGAACAAGAAAAAGCTCTGAAGCAGCCAACCATCCTGAATTTCAGAGATGTCTCCCCCAAAGATCCCATAAAATAGGGCTGTTTTCCCATATTTGGAATATGGATCCTGAAATGGCCAATCCCATCAGAAATTCCCAAGGAGTTTATATTTTTTCACCCATAATAATGACTGGTTTGAGTATAAAGATGGAAACCCTGAAGCCCAAGGAGGCTGAAATGGCCACAGTCACGCAGTGATTCACTGGCAGAGCAGGGAGCAGCACTGACAAGTCCACTGAGCTTAACATGTGACTCATGTTTAAACCCACAAGACACAAGAGGTTTCACCTCTGGGCCACTGTCAACCTCCTTGCCAGAGTACTCACAATCAACAGGATTTGAACCAGGGCAGAGATGGCGCATTGGATTTCTAGCCAGTTGGTCATGACCAAGGATCCAGGTTTTCTGTTTCCCGTGAAAAAACATGGATTTCCCCTCTTACCTGAGAAAAATGTGGATTTTTAATTTTAACAGAGAAACACAAGGATTTTGCTCTTTTGCAAAGAGCACTCAGTGGACTGGCAGAGCTCTCACCTGCAAGAGGCTGGGGGGAGTGGGAGGAGGGTGGTCAAGCAGGGGGCCTGGAGACCAGCTCTCACAGGTAAGTCTGGGAGAGGGTAGGAATTGGTGCCCCCATGGGAGGTGGGGAGGGAGTTGGGCAGGGCCAGGCAGTGGGTGGGGCTTGGGGCCTGGGGCTGCAATGCATGGCCACAGGGCCCCAGTGGGGAGCGGTGGGATGGAGCAGCAGGCAGTATATCTGGGGGCAGGGGGACTGCACACATTCCTGGGGGGAAGGGTGGGTATGCGCTCCCCAGATCTCAGGGTAGGGGCGGATGTGAGCTGCCTGCTGCATGCTCACTGCCCACCTCAGAGCATTGGGGGTAGTGATGCAGGGTTGTGCCCCCTATTGCTCACTGGGTGGGCAAGGGGCACATTACCAGGGCAGCGTGGGGCTCACAGTGGTGGCAATGAGTTTCCCTGTGCCCCCCTACCCCCTCCCTGCTTTGCCCTGCTGCTCTGGGTCTCGCCTGCCAGGCTGCAGAGACTGCAGGGGGAGGGCAGCAGGGCAGGGAGCCCAAGCCTGCAGCAAGCAGCCCACACCCACCCCGCCCCAACCCTGCGCAGAGATCTGGGGTGCATATGTCCCCCGTGTGTCCCCAGGAGTGCTCTCAGCTGCGTTGAGCCGGCTCCACCCCCCCGACCCAAGCCCTCAATGGGCAACCCACAGCCTGTCCCCCACAGGGGCTCCTCTCTGGCCATGCCACTGATGTAAAAATCGCGGTTCGTTTCTCGGGAGGCGAAAAAAAACCTTCAGCCACAGACACACTCTATTAGCAACACAAAAGGTATATATTTGCAAATAGGGTCAGAGAGAGAGACAAAAGATCAAACACTCTGCTGCCCCCGAGGGAAACTGCCCAGCTGGCTTTATCCCCTCTCTCCTGACCACGTGTGCAGAAGGAGGAACTTTTACAACTCATTTCCGATTCATACAAACATGTATGTGAATACGTCAAATCATACGTCGCATGTGTATTATAATTAACTACTTAAGTATGCGGGGTGGATAGGCTTATATGTATTAGCTTATTGCGCATGGTTAGAAAGTATCTGAGGTTACAAGAGTTCAGATTTTCCTTGCTTCAAGGCTAGAATTGCAATTTACTCTTATCTGCATGAGAAAAGCTGAGGAGTATATGCTTTACTGTAACAAAGAAATAGTAACTTTGCAAAACAAAGGGAGAGTGATACCTTAATACAAAGAGCTTTCAGTAGCTCTCCCAGCTCTCTCACCAGGGAGGGCTGACAGCTGCGCTGTTTTAACAAGACTTATTGATAATACATTTTTAATAATATTTCTAACACCACCATACTGTGCTCCCCGCTCGGGCCACAGCAGTCTCCCACGGGCACCAGCCAGGACTTCAGTGCTGCTGCACCAGGCAGAAGGCTGCAGACCCAGGGGCCTGGCCCTGTAGCCCTGGCAGCTGGAGGCTTCCTCCAGCAGGTTGTGAGGCTTCAGGTGGGAGGCAAGGGGCACCAGCAGGGCCCAGGGGGCTATGGGTGGGTAGTGAGGGGCCTGGACCTGTGTCCTGGTGAGCTAAGGGGACAGGGAAGCACTGATTTTTCCATGATAAAACACCCAAAATCAAATACCAAAATTTATAGTTATTCATTTTGTAGTAGTGATTGAGGCACAGGCAGGCTTCAAAATTGCTTTAAAATTGTAAATACATCAATAAAACATCATGTTCAATTGACACACGCGCACACACACACACACACACACACCCCTCTGTTATTTGGCATCCCCTGGGAATGTGGGATGCCAGATAACAAAAAATGCCAGTTAACTGAGTGGCCTGAACAGGCGTCCTTGTCTGTTCGGGCCACTGCTTCTCCTGCCGCATCTGGGGCATCACCGCCCCTCCCATGGTATCACCGACCCTTCTGTGGGCTCTGTAGGCCCTGTGGGACAGGGAGGCAGGCCCTGCACAGCCTGCGATGCCCCAGGCCATGGGGACTTGGCAGCACAGGCTGCTTTGCTTTGGACCATGGGGGCTCAAAGAAACTGGAAGTGCTGCGGTGGGCACTTCGGGTTTCACTTTACCTTACAAGCCAGCATGCCAGTTAATAGAGCATGCTGGCTTGTAAAGTGCTGTTAATGGAGCTGTGTGTGTGTGTGTGTGTGTGTGTGTTGGAGCTTTTTGTGTGTGTGTGTGTTTTGGTGCTTTTATCAAAGAACTTGCAAATTTTTTATCATGGGAAACCAGGATCCCCACCCATGACTAGCTGTGTGTGTGCAGGGATATCAGGGTGGCTGTCACTTTGCACACATTCTGTTTGGACAGGGGGCTGGGATCTTTGCAGAAGGACAACTGAGCTCCTCTCCATGCCCTCTGGGCCTGGGTTTCCAAGCCAGCAGGACATGCCTCTGGAGCTGAATTGTACCTGCTGCCCACCCAGCAGCACTCCCGGTTGTGTATTTGGAGCACTCCCCTTGACACTGCTGCTGCCAGAAGGTGGAGGAGAAGCAAGGGTGGGGAGAAAGAAGAGTGGGAAGTATCATAAACCTACTGTGTGGTTTACAAACCTAGAGAAGAAATAGATAGATGTACTTTGTGAGGAGCACATGCTCTTTGCTAAGAGGTACTCCAAGTCAACAACAGCAGGAGCGAAGAAGAAGCAGCACAAGCTGTTGCTGCCTCTTAGAATGACAGACATGGGCACCACATCCAACATTGATTACCTTCCTTTGGCACTACCTACTGCCTCATTGTTGTTGCTGAATCACTGCCTGCATCTCCTCTCACTAGCAGGTGTCATTTCCTTCTTTTACCCCTGCCTAATGGAAATTCAAAGCATTGGAGATCACAGTATGAGGAGCAGTTGTGTGCTGGCTGTCTTTGGATGCAGAAGGAAAGTTATACCAAAAGATATGCTAGGAATGGCCTGATAAAAAAAGGCCAACTTTTGTGCTGTACCTTGTATTATTTAAGTTTAAAATATTTATTTTAATTTAATGCAATCATGTAGCTGATGAAGTAGATTTATATGTGTCTGCTTATATACAGGTGCATTTTGGATAAGTTTTGCTTCCCATCATTTTAATTATTGACAAACTTCAGAAGAATTTTTTCAGTGTTATCATCTTTTTCTGGGTTTCTATTTTTAACAATATACTAACCTGTTTGCACAGATTTACAAATGAATGCAATGCAGGAGTATTTGTATCTGAATGATCTAATTTTCTACCAAAAGTATTTGGTTATATGATTGTTAGGGCATATGAGTTCCAAAATAAATACAAAATGAAAAATTCAGCACAGGAGAGAATACCAGATGGTTGATTTTTTTAAAACAAAAAACATGAGTTTTTTAATTTTAAAATTACATGTTGTTGTTTTTTTTTATTTTAATGTCATTGAAGTAAGCAATGAGGTAACAAGGGGTTTGTGTCAGATATTTGTGTTTAATTTTTCTAGTGGCAACACTCATTCTTTTTAAAGGTGCCATGCTTTTCTTGGATTGTTACTTGCATTGGCGTACCTTAAATCAGATTGGGTGCATTTGCATGTGCTATTAATGTGCTTATATGCAGTAAAATAAGGCACAGTAAGCTTTCCCCAGGAGCACATCTACATGTGCACCTGTCAGGAGCAAATTTACTCCCAGCAGGAGCAGTTCAGTGTAGGGCTACTTCTGCCCTTGCTCTGCCCCACTACTGCAGCTAGGGGAAGCTCCTGGTAGGGGGCACCAGGGTCAAGCCTGGGCTTCAGGGGGTGGGGGGAGCTGTCCCACCTCCAAGGCAGCTGCCTCTGAGCCTGTGCCCCATTCGGCAGGGGAAGTGGCTGGGAAACATTCCCCTGCCCTGGGCAGGGGACAGTGTCCCAACCCCTACTCAGATTTGCTAATTGGGGTGCAGGGCTTGGAGAGAGCTGCCTGGGGCAGGGGACAATTCCCCTGTGCCCTGTTGTCTGGGCTGACTCGGAACAATTTGCTCCTGGTCAGATGTCTACACATGTGCTACTGTGAAATCTACTACTTGTTTCTACAGGGAGTAGCGAGCCATGCAGTAGACTAATTTACTGTGCAGTAAATGTTCCACACATGTAGATAGTGATGCTGTACTGTGCAATAGATTAGTCGACTGCACAGCAAAGCATCTCGCGTAGATGTGCCCATTCTGTCTTTTTTATAAGGGGCAAAGATGATGACTAAGCCCATCCTGAACATCTCGTCTCTTGACTTGCATTGCATTTTCAACCCTAGGGTATAAAGTGAAAACTCTTAAAGTTGAAAAGAAACTTTTCATCATTGAAAAAAGTCCAGTCATGAAAAGAAAGTGTTAGGTCAGCCTTTGAAACGTATTCACACCTTAAAGCTAAGTTCTGAAAAAATGCAACAGTTCTGATGCAAAAATTTGCGGTTCGTTTCTTTTGGAGGCTCACGAATAATAATTCCTCAGGCACACACTATTAGCAACACAAAAGGTATATTTGCAAATAGGGTCAGAGCAGAGACAGAGAGTCTCAGATTACTCTGCCCCCGAGGAAACCAGCAGTCGGCTCTAATATACTCCCCCTCCTGGGCACGTGTGCCGAAACAGGAACTCTTACAACTTATTTCCGGTTCATACAAACATATATGTAAATACGTCACTTCATACGTCGCATGTTCATTATAATTAACTACTTAAGTATGCAGGGCGGATAGGCATATATGCATCAGCTAATTACGCACGCTCAGAAAACTCTCTAGGTCACCAAAAGTTGAAATTTCCCCTCTTTCAAGGACACACAGTCAATTGAATTACTGCTTCTGTAATCTGCATGTGAATGTCAGGGGAGTGTGTGATTTAGTGTGAGAGAGGCTGAAGAAAGAAAGGGAGTGAGACTGGCCAAGAAAGAAAGGGAGTGATACTTTAGCACAAAGGGTCCTTGGTAGTGTTGCTGCTTATCAGGTACGAGATGCAAACTGTGCAGTTCTAACAACACTCTATTCATTATGCATTCCTAATAATATTTCTAACAGTTCTACAATGTATGTAACCCTGAACAGAAGTCTAAACAGGCCTAGACAATTTATGTAAAATGTCATGATGGGGACCAAGGCTTGAAATGAGTTTACCCTGGTTGCCACATGACCGAGTGGAACTCAATGGAAAATCATTTAAGAACACGCAAGCAGGAAAAAAGGAACCTACCAGTGCCTTACCTGTGAGAGTTTTCGTGTCTTTATGGATTTTCCAGGCACTTAACTAATCTCTTTCAGTGCACAAAATATTAATCTTCTTATGAAACTGAACGAGCAAGAGACCTCCATATAGCTTGGCATTGTGATGATTTGTTTAAATGCACACACTGTGGTTTTATTGTAAGTCTGAAACTGTTTTTTTTTTTCTTATGCTACCCCTTCTCTGTCAACTTTCCTATGACTATAACATAGTTTGAACATAATAAAGAAGTACTGCAAGAATTTCAGTGTGTGAGAAATACTGAGGTACCCCTAGGTAACTTTTTGTGACTTGAATGGCAATCAAATTTAAAAACTAATTGCACCCATTGGGCTTTGATCATCCGGTCACAGGCTTTGGATGAATAGGGTTGTCCATTGATCCGTCCCTATGGTCCTGCTGAGTGAATGTCCCTCCCCTGGGTAGTCTCCTCCCCAATCTCTCATGCCATGACTTCGTATCTTACTCCAGTGGTGGGGTCCGACTACTGGGGTTCTCGAGCGTCTGGGACCCCTGGGCAGCGATCTTCCACAAGGCTCCACCTCCCCCTGTACCTCGCCCTTATACCCAGCCTCAGTGAGTTGCCTTCCCTGCTGGCGGCCTTCCGGGTCTCTCTCTCTCTCTCTCTCTCTCTCACAGCTCCATTTATGTCCCCTGTCCGGTTCCCGCCACTCCTATCCTCAGCTGGCTGCAGCTTTTAAAAAAACGCGGCTAATGAGCCGTGCGGGTCCTGCCGCCATTTCCAGCTTCGCCACAGCTCCGGCTACAAGTAAGGGATTTTCTGTTTTCTCTTCTCTTGCCTTCTCCAGCACGTTCTGGACCCCAGGGTTCCCCCCTGGCCCCTTGGGGTTTGTCCCTTGATTCCTCCCTGTGACACTAATGTGTATATTACAGTGCTTACCTCCTTGCAGAAGGGCCAGGCAGTGGGGGTGGGGGATCAGCTAGGTAGGAAGAAGCCCCCTCCAACACCCCTCCACCATACCTCCCATATACCCACATACACAGTATACAAGGGCAAGATTTTCTTTTGAGCTATTATGCAATTGCTTCTATATACACTCAAACCCACATAAATCAAGACTTTTTAAAAATAAAATTAAAATGTTATAGTAGATGTCTGAGTCTTAGTATGATTTGCTTTTTTTCTATAATTTGTTAACATAATATTTTCTGAAATACGTTATATGTGTGGTCTTCAACAGCTCACTGAAACTCATTAAGTGTCCCACCAGCTGAAAAAATTGCCTACCCTGATCCAGATTTATCTTCATTAAATAGTGTTTTCTGACACTTAACTTTTTCTTTCCTACTCTTCTGCCACAGTTTCTCTGAAAACCTGCTGCATGTGTTGCTGTCACTTGACAGACGTACTATGTTATCCATAACAGCAGTCAGGTAATGTTAACAATTATTTTATTTATAGTTGTGAATGGGTATTTGTGAGGGAATAAGGTAAGTTAATGTTAGTCTCTCCTGTATATGTGCCATAAATTCTTGTGATGATGGCCAGGTTGGAAATCTTGGATGTGATGGCTTGTTGGCAATAGTTAGTCTGTCAGTCAATTTAATCTTGATGTTATCTGTTTTGAGGTTGCTGATTTTTTTTTTTCAGTAGGTTTCATGCACTTGCTTAAATGAAAGGAGACAGAACTTTTGAAGATGGATCTGGTCTGCAGCTAGAGGGGAAAAAAAATGTCCACACTTTTGTCACCTGAACTAAATTCAAAACTCACTCACATTCTTCTCTCAGTAATTTCTTTTCACAAATATAAAATGCCTTCACTCATTCATACAAAATACCAAGGAGCAATATATCTACTCTACAACATAATTAGATTCTTCCAGGCTAGGAAGGAAGGTATGAGAGAAGAGGAGAGATTATTGCCTTGTTGTATAGTTATTTCTATTTTTAAATACTTTAAAAGTGCCCAAATTCTACAATGATGGGAGGGAATTAGAAATAAACAATCTTTTTCATTTTAACTATATATATTGAGATATATATCTCAAGCTTTTGTGAGGTGAAGCTCACTTTGTGTGTGTGTACACACTTGACTTCAGACTAACACATCTTTCACCTTCATGGGGTTACAGAATAGATAAATGTTGCTAGTAGTGTTACTCTGCATGCATGATTGATTATCATTAAAGATTAAATTGAAAAAAGAGAGGCAAAGAGAGACTGTTTAATGTAGTCAGCCTTACTGAAATATACAACATTTTAATAAAAATGTATTTATTCCTTAAGCAAATCACAATCTGGCATGAATCCAACAGGTTCTAAGACTGCCATTGTCACGTTAAAGGGTCATAACAGGTCTCTTTTCCTTAAGTCAGTGGTTCTCAACCTTTTTTAAACTCAAGGTACCCCTCAGAATATATCAGTTCATAGTTTTCGCTATTTTTTTTTCCACTCAGGTGTTTTTTTTTTGACTATAGAAAAATAATAGAGTAAGTCTTCTGTTGCAAAGAACTTAGAAAGACCACAACAGGTCAGAATATCTTCAGCACTGTGGATTCCTATTTGAAATCTATGGATTTATCTTGTGAATCATGTTTGTACACCTAACAGTGCTAATATTGAGTAACACCCCATGGCACCCCTAGGTATCATGGCACCCTGTTTGAGAATCACTACCTTCAGTAGAGCAGGCCAATCCATAGTTAGTGAATTATGTGGGGCTTTTAGGAACCCATTGAAGAGAGAAGCTAACATGTCTATTGACTGACCACCTGCATAGTATTCCTCTACTATGTACATCACCATCTGTCCCTTGCACAATGGTGTTTTTCCTAGTTGCAATCACATCTTAGTCTGGAATTCAAAAGCACATCATGCAGAATAAATTGCTGGATACTCCTCTTCCCCACTACTCTTGTTTTTCCTGCTTATTCAGCTAGAATAGACTTCAGGATTGTTCTGAAACAGGGTATACATTTTGTTTATTTTAAAGGCGGTAATGTCTTCCTGACTTACTGTATTTTTTTTTAAAAATCAACAAATTTACTTTTTCAGAGAGTTGAGAGTTAACAAAATCCTCTAACGCAGCAGTGACGAAGTCAAAAGTGGTCATCAAAATACGTATATTATTGGTAATTGCACACCAGCAAAAAATAATTGGTTTTAATTGGAAAACTGACTTGCCAGTAAACATAAAAGATCCCAAAATTGCACAATGGAATGGAAGGTTCTGGTTTCTACAGTATACTGTGCTATTTCTGAATACCCGAGGCATACTCCTTGTAAGTTCTTACTTCTGGCTCTTACTAGCTGTACCAGCTGCACTAACTGTTCCAAATGATTGCTGGGCTTGTTTTTGCCATCATAGTTTTGCACCTTCAATGATACTACTGTATATATTTATTATGAAAGTGCATCTTCCAATAATGGCTAGCCTGACCTTACACTTTGTTTGTAATGAGTAGAGTAATCTGATATGTGGCCTTTGCTTTTCCATTATTTTTATGTTATTTGCAAAGGTAGATAATGCCAGTTACTGGGTGCGTATAGTTTTAAGGAAACAAGCTAAAACAGTCTGTTCCATGACTAAGCATTAAACGTTTGAGCATCTTATCTAGGTGGTTATGAGTTTCCTTTTTTAATGCATGTTTGTCATTGTCACGTACATGGCATATAACAATGAAATGCTAGCAAGTCTTTCTTTTTTGAGCACGCCTGATCCACAAAGTTAATTGTATTTCCTTATTCCATTTATGACTTTACATTCTTCATATAGATATCTTTTCCAAACACAAGATGTATTAAGTCACTGAATTTAATGTAGTTTGACTAATTTATACCCATTTTTTGAATTTCTTCTTTGACCTAATCTGCTAATTTACTGTCCATCTAGAGCTGAGCTGAAAGAGTATGTGGCTGAAAGAGTTTCTACAGCCTTTGTGTGTTTGTTGTATGGACAAGCATTCAAATACAAATGTCAAATGACCAGGCATCAAAAGCACATCCATCAGAAACACAGGATGAAAGAGAAGGAGAAAAGAAAAAAGACAGAGAATAACCTTCTGTGCTCAAACACAAAAGCAACCAGAACACAAAAGAATTACAGTGAATTTGCATACATCATCTGCAACGGGTATGGCTCATCCTACAACAAAGGTCCAAAATCTGCTTATGTTATTTGCAAGTAGTTGTATAGGATTCCATTTTTACAATAAATAGTAAAGTACTGGAGTACTAGAGATTGACTACTGGATAGTTCAGAGAAAAGGGCCTATAGTTAGCCTGCAAAGAATAGGCACAGTTTTACTGTGCTTACGAATTGGGGTGGCCACTGGCTCATCCCCAGAATATAGAACATCCCCTTTGTTGGAGGGAGGGTGGATCATTGCCTCCCATTGTCAATCAGAGATGAGGGGCGGAGCCACTACCTTCTTAGCCAATTAGCAGCAAGAGGTGAGGCCACTTTCCTTCCTCCCTCCCTCCTTCTCTGGCTCAAAACTGCTCCTCCTGGCTGTGGACCATCCTACCTGTAAGCACAGCCAATAGAATCACAAGGATAAATGATTGACATATATTTCCACCAATTAACTGGAAAACAGGACTTTTTGCAGTCCATTCCTCATTTAGAATTGGACAGGGGATAAAGGGTTTAAAAACAGGATGGTCCGGTATAAAACAGGACCAATAGCCACCCCCATAGGTCTACCATGAAAAAACAAGCAGGCAATGGCCCATAAGATTAGTATAGAAGTGTGGTGTTTTTAAAGAGTTTTCCTTTTACTTGTTATCCAAATTGCTGTTACATAAAAGGCATTCTAGCTGTTGCTTCCTAGAAATAATTGCAGTAGATGCAATGAGACTTGGGTCATGTCTATATCATAGACTTAGTGTGCCTTGCAATGGCACCCTTGGATATACTGTGCTCCTTTAGCAGCAGCCTTCTAACTGGAATCAGCATAACTACTGCATAGAGCAATGGTTCTCAACACAAGGGACCTCTCCATAACTTTGGGGAATTAAGCAGCACCCCATTTCAAAAACTAGTTTATTACAGTGCTTACCTCCTTGAAGGAGAACTAGGTATTTGGGGCAGGGCAACAGACTGGCAGGGAGAGTCTGAGCCTGCCCTTATCTGATTATCTCCTGCCATGCCCTTCAAAGGATCTCAAGGCACCCAGGTTAACCTGGCACCCTAGATGAGAAGATCTGGTTATACTAAGCCATAGGGTTAGTAAGCTATGGGTAAGCTAAGGTGCTATAGAGGAGCTTGGGAGTAGCAGGCTTCACTGACTACCTGATAAAGGAGGCAGTGAACAAAATGGTGATTCAAAGAGAATAGAAAATGGTAGCTGGATAACTAGAGAAGTAGAAAGTAAGAACTTGTTAATAAAGTAGAGGTAAGAGGCAAGTAGTAAGTGCCTGAACTTAGCAAAGGGTGAGTTGCTGGTGTCTGTATTTGGCAAAGGGACAAGCAAAAAGAGACATCTCAACACAGAGAAATAAGAATTAGCATAGGATGTGGGGCATCTAGTCTTTAAATATGGGGGCTGCAAGACTCACCTCTCATAGCAATCAAAAGGAGCATGGCTGCTGCATATAACCAGTTGCCACCATTATTTCTGGGCAGTTTCACTGAGTGGAATGATTGCTACACAGACCAGCTAGTATACTCTCTTAAAAGCTCAGACAGGTTTATTGTCTCTTGCCACCAAATACAAATTTGAGTTATTTTGTGTTGCATCTAAGGGCTGTTTACAGGCAATGGCGTCTTTAAACACACAGACCCAAACAGTCTGAATGTCAAAAGCAACTGAAGGCAGGAAGCCGGCTAGGAACACTCCCGCACAACAACACCTAGTTGAGAATCATTGGCATAGAACCACGTCATGGTTTGAAGCCATCACTGCTAGGCCTCAAGCAGGCAATGGCCCATAGGATTAGTAGGTGCATCTACATGAGATGTGTTACTGCGCACTTGCCTAGTTTTAATGCACAGTAATTGCATGTTTCTACATGTGTGCGTTCTTGCTTGGCAGTAAAAAGCTTAATTGTGCTTACATTTGCTACCTGCAAATGCAGGTAGCAAAGTTAAGCGAGACTAGTTATTGCGCAGTAATACACATGTAGATGTGATCCAGGAGCAAATTTGCTCCTAGGTCTGCCCAGCTGCTAGGGGGCTGCAGCCTAGGAGCCTCTCCTGCCCCAGGGCTGGAATGCGTCTATGGCAGCCCCTGTCTGCAGGCTATAAAAGCCTGCAGACATTTTTTGCCCTGGGGCACACAACACTGGCAGCCTGGGGGTAATAGGATGACATGCTATGGTCAGGCAGGCAGTCACTGAGCATAGGGGAGCCAGGCAGTGGTCAGTGCAATGGGCCAGTAGGGTGATCATGGCAGCCAGCAAGATCACAGGGTACTGGTCATTGCTGCCAGGGCAAGGGGCTGGAGCAGCCATAGCACAGTGAGGCAGGGTGGCCACAGAGAAAGTTTACACATGCTGCCCCTGTGCTGGGCAAGCTGCTCCTGGATAAGAAAGTGGCTGCCCAGGGAACAGAGCGTGGGGTTGGCTTTTAAAATAGGTTGCCAGCTGCTACCAGCTGCAGCTGGAGCTTAGAGCTGTGCCTGATGGTTGCAGGGGCCTGTTGCAAGGCTGCAGGGATCTGGGAAATCTTCTCCCTAATCCTTACATGTGTAGACACCTACACTGTTACCTGTCAGCTCTGTCTTCCTGAGGGAGGCCTGGCACCCAGCTTGCTGGACTTACAAAGAATTTTTTCTATTCCCCTCCCCCCCACACACATACCTCGTCTAACCAGAACTAAGCAGAAGAAAAGTTTAATAGGCTTCTCGGGCTGTACATTCCCCGGTCCCACTATGGGAGGCCTATTTCAACTTCATTGACTAAAACTTGATTGCCAGGTTAGGGAATGCTGAGGCAATAGACCGAGTCAGAGCGGGTATGGGCAACATTTGAACAATGGTTAAGGGTTCATCACAATGTCCAGCCCATTGGAGCCCTGACCATAAATGCTGTCATACTTTTCTGGGGATGACTGATGGAAGTTCTCTCCACAAAGTTTATGAACACTCCAAGTAATCAATCCCTTTAAGTAAGATCTGGAAGTCATGCTAAACTGGGGCTTATCCACAACAGGTAAAATACAAAACCCTGATGCTGCAAGCCTAGCTAGGCCATCTGAGAAGAAACAATGTGGTATCCCATCCAGTGTATCTTCTATTCATAAGAATTTCAAGCTGGGTCCTAATTGCTCCTTAAACCCTTATGTTTTTCCTGGTTGTTAATCAGTTTCTTGAGATGTTCCAAACCTGATAACCCCTTGTCACTAGAAAAGATAATTATTTACACAATTCAAAGAATGCTTTGAAGAGGCTGGACTAAGGGTATAAAACGCTGTAAAAGCAGCAAACAGTGTGCTTCAAGAGGGAGAAATCTCTCTGACACCATCTGCTGTTGTTCTTGAGAAGCTGGAAGAAACAGATAATCTCTTTCCATCATCTGTTTAACCTTTAACAATTGTGCTAAGAACTTTACCTATCAGCAAACAATCCAAGTGCATTGGAATGGTGGGATCCCAGCTCTCTCTCTCTCTCTTTCTCTTTTCCTCTCTAGGCCTAGATTTCTGAACCTAATTTTATTAGTTAAGCTTAAGCTAGGTTGCCCCAAATACTCAATGAAACCAGGGTAATATTGTAATGGTTTTTGTTTGTTTTTTCTTGCATATCTATTACTACTAGTACCATTATAAATTTCATATACTTAGCAATAAATAACTTTTATAGTCAAACTGATGGTAACTAGGTATATTTTTCCTTCTCTACTTCCCCTTCCCCACTTGCTCTGCAGCAACACTTCTTTTACCTAAGCCAAAGATCCCTGTGAAGCTCAAAAATGCTGTGGGGTCCGCTCATCAAGAGGCTACCGCTACTACGGCAGTTAGGGCAAAAGATTGGGACCTGTTGAGTTTAAGACGCGTAAGAGGATCAGCTTGTATAGGCTGGTTGTCCCAGTTTGGTTCAGACGTTCCTTAATGAACTGAATGCTGGCCCATGAGGGTGTCAGCTGAACACCCAGTTGGATTCAGAGGCATTCTGTTTACCTGTGTGCTTGTGTCTGACTGCATTTTATTGTTACCTTAATGAACTGATTCCTGGCATATAAGCGTGTCAGCCTGTACATGCTGATCAACTTGGCTGGGTCAGATGTGTCATGTTAATCTGTGTGTGTGTTTGACTGATTTGGTGGCCGGAGGAACCCAGCCCCACTGCAACTGTGTCCTGCAAGATAGCTCAATTGGGGGTGAGGACTTACGGAATGGAGAGGTACAGCTCCGTACAGAAAAACAAGTAACACAAGCAGCACATTGATAGAATTACAAAGGCCCTAGACACGTATTCCTAATAAATGAGTACACCCCAAAGTGATGGGCAAATCTGGTAACAACACTTACTGCACAGTAAATCTAGGCTGGAATAAATGCATGTGTAGACGCACCCAGTGTATAGTCTAGACATGACCGTACTATGTTCTTACGTCTTTCGCTGAACATTTCCATAGTGGTTTTATTGCTGTGCAAAAACTGTGTTGCTGCATTTGCAGCCATAATCATTCATGTAAGCAGCATATTTGTGACTGCAAAAGAATCCACCCCTACACTATTATAAAAAAGAAATATTTTTTTTTGCACAAAGACTCAGGCTGATCCTAAGAGAATAATCAAGTAATGCCTAGGTTTCCTTGTCAGTAAATTTCTGTGCAGTACTCTTTCTAGGAGAGAACTGTAGGAATCTGCATGCTGCTGATGCTGTTACTAGCAAAGCCAGGCTCCGCATACCACTGCTCCCTATAGCTGCCAGCTGGAGAGGTCCGGTACTCAATTCTAAGACAAGGCTTGGTTTTCCCCATATTGAATAGGGGAAAAGCCTTTGTCTTGCAATTGAGTAAATATAGTAAACAGAGCTTCTTTCTTGGAATTTTTTTCTGCCTTTAATACTGGAGCTTCCAGTTGCCTATGGGTACATGTACATGCCACGATATTTGCCCTTTCATGTGCTGCAACTGTGTGTCTGTTTACACAGTCAGGATTTCCTGTTGTTTTAAAAGTCTTAGTGGTGCATTAAAGTCAAACTCTTCGGAAGTAGTTTAGTTTGGCTCCCCGTGAATTAAAGCATCGCCTCTATGGATTTTATTGCATTTGTTGCAAACACAAAGGCACTCAAAGATGTGTAATTACCCTTTTTTTCCACCGGGGGAGCTGTGCTATTGTTGTAACTCAGGCCTTTGTCTACTAGATGCCTTCAGAGTGCTGCTGCTATTTTTTTTTTTTTTTTTGCCCCTGTTCATCCTGCCATCTTGCACCGCCACCCAGCTCCCCTGCTCCCATACCTGCGTGCAGGCTGGGCAGTGTAGGGGTTGCCAGGTGTTGGGGAGGGACAGATGGAGCTACCATCTGGTGACAGATGAGGGTCAGGGTCCCCAGTGAGAGGGGGGCATCTGTCTGGGCACAGTGTGAGTGGGAGGCACAGTAAGATGGGGATCCCAGAGTGCCAAGAAATCTTAATCTGCTTCTGTTCCCACCCCCACCCCAATCTGCCATACTGTTGCTGCTCCCCAATCTGCCATACTGTTGCTGCTCAGCTTGGGCATTCCCTGGGGTTTGACCCTCTCTGCTGTTTCATATGAGGATACAAAATACAGGAGGTAGACATGCATTCTCTTTTATAGAATTAACCTTTAATGTTTTATTTACCTTTTAATTTTTTTTTATTAGTAAACACACAAGTGATACAGTTACACTTGTAGCAATCCAAGCAGAGAGCTAGTCGTAGTTCAACAACTAGCAGCTACGTTGATTGAGGGCACCACCCTCCCCCACTGCAGGACATTTAGAAGACAGGGGACCCCAACCCCATTTGGGCCACAGTACCCCATATTTTGGGGCACACCCCCTGCAAGGTAGACATCCAATGGAGGGAGGCAGCACACAGGTAAGAGCACAGATGTTGGCCTGGAAGTGTTGCGAGCACTGCATGATTCACAGACGTTTCTGAAAGATTATTTCTACTAATTACTCTGATTATTTCTACTTATTATTTTATTGATTATTTCTAATGATTACTGTGAAAGAGGGCAGACACCTACCCACCAGGCACTGACACCGAGCAGGCAGGCCACCCCATTGTGTTAAGGCACCTAAGGAAGGAAGCGCTCACAAAATAGCACAATCAGTATTTGACATGCAGATGACTAACATAGCTTAGTCACAACTAGCATGGAATAGTTATAATATTTTAATTTGAGCAACAAAGACTTATTTTTGTAATTTAAAATTTAAAATGTATAGTCAAATGCTAAATGTTTGGGGTCTGTGATAGCTACCTTTTGACTTCTGAAAGTGACCAGTATTTTTATGAAGTGTTGTGTTGTATTTTTCTGTCTTTGTTTGTGGTTTTGTGTTTGTTTCATACATTCTGATTAAGCAATAGTCGGCTTTTTCAACAGCACCTTCAAACTGCAAGTATTTCTCCTTACATTTTTATATTTGTGTCTTCTAAGTTTTTGTGTTTGCGTTTTTTGTGTTTTTGTTTTGTGTGTTTATTTTCTGGGTTTTTGTGTTTGTATTTGTGTGTTTTATTCCAAAAATATGCTTCCTCTTCCCCCCTGCATCTAAAAGGTGGTGAAAACAGAGGGAGCAAAGAAGCTGTATTTAATATTTGGCACAAACATAGAGAACAGAAGTCAGGATGGAATGCTTATTTATAGTAATAGTCTCTTGATCAGAATGTATGAAAAGATGGGTCAACTAGAACCAGACTGTTGGTATATTGTTTTTTATATATTTAAGGGACCAGCTTGTGCTCGTTCTACACTGACTTTTGGATAACTTCATAGCTTATGTACAACTCGGCTGGAATAGATATAGTATTGTAACCCAGCAGAGGGAGGCACCAACCACACAGCCTTGATAGGCAGAGCACACATGGAGCCAGGCAGGCCTACCTGGAATTGTGACACACACACTGCATGCTTCACAGGAATTTTTGATAGTTTTTTTTTCTAAAGACTACGCTTACTCTGATTATTTCTGATTATTACATTGAATAGTTGGAATAGCAATAATATTTTAACTTGAGCAACACAGACTCAGCTGACCAGACCACAAAGGTTGGGCTTCACAAACTACAAAAGAGCACAAGCATTACTGTTACGTGACAGCAGGGCACCCTCCCCCTGACACTGATTATTAACTATTATTGGAGGCAGCACATTATCATTAGAGGCAGATTATTATTCTTACTCCATTATTCTTATTATTGTAGATGGACCTAATTGGGCTCATTGTACTCACAAGGTACAAAATAGCACAATCATTAGGCAACAGGGCACCCACCAAGTAGGCCCAGGACTGCAGAGCTTGGGGCAGGTACCAGAAGAAGGCAGACACCAAGGAAGGAAGGCCAAGACGCAGCGGAGAGAGAGATAATTATTATTATTGTTTACCATTAGGAAACGACATAATGCATCAGACATCTCTTGAGAATTCTCTATGTTCTATACAAAAATAATCTTTTACCCCAACACCAAACCTTCATGTTAATTCTCTTGCTGTACCTGCTGGACAAAATGAACAGAATGCCCAACAGTCAGCTGATTGTCACCCAGCACCATACCATGACTTTGTGCTCTTTTGTATCTTGAGAGTACACTAAGCCCAAGTAGTGAACTAGAGGCAGGCGCTCAGCACTGAGACATGACTTTTTGCTGTTTTGTATCTCGATAGTACACAACAGTCATATACTAGAGGAAATACACTGAAGCCAATTTTTTTGGCTATCTTTGATGCACCCATGACTTATCTACAAAACCGAAAAGAAAAGGACCATTGCATCCAGTATTTTTTGAAAGAGTTAATAAAGAATTTTTGAGTAAGTACATGCTTGAACTACCTGAACATTTTTAATTTTTCAGCATTTCAAAATCTTGTGCTGTGTAGGCAGGTACACAAGGAAGGTAGGTCAGGAGGCAGAGCACATAGCCCTGGAAGTAGGATACACACAGCATGTTTTACAGATAGTTCTTACCCTGACCAGAGACAAAATAATAGCATATTAATATTAAAAAATAAAATTTACAAATTAAAATTATTATTTGATGTGCATGTTCATTTGCTTCTAAATTAACACACTACAGACACTTTTGTCTCTGTTTAGAAACTGTCTTGAAGGAGAGGGGGTTAATTTTTTTATGCACTGTCTAAGACCATTATCAGCAGTATGATTATAATCATCATTATTCTCATTTTTTTCATTATTATTAATCTAATGCTAATAATTATTAATCTAATGATAATAGTTATTTAAGCCACGGAGGCAGGTAGACAGGCAGGTAGCGAGGGATACTAATAGCGATAGGCACCTGGCAGAGAGACATTGCGAACATTGCCAGTCTTGTGAGGCAATGCAAATGTGTACAAGGAAGTGGCATCAGGCATCATTCTCAGGCTCCATACATGATCAGTCTGCTTCTCTTCACAGTGGCTGTGGAAATGGGATGGAGCTGTCCAGCAGCTCACTGGGGAGGGAGGGGGCACAGGGATGGGGGAAGAGTGGCTCATGCTGCTGCGAGCGCTCCCAGATGAGGAAGGGGAATGGGCATGTGCAGATCTGTGGGTTGCCACTGTGGGCAGGCTGCCACTGCGGGCCTTCATCCAGTCTCTGAACCTCCTTAGTATGCACTGTTGCTTGCATTACCCTTCACCTTCCTTTACCACAATCAAATCCATCCACCCTATTTACCTGAAAGTTGAAGTAAACAATGCCCCCCTCCTTCCCTTTATCATGTTACTTGTCTCTATTTTCGCATCTGCCACTCCTGCCTTCCCTCCTCTCTCTTCCTCCCCAGGGCCCAGCCTAGTGTCAAGTGTCACTTACCAATATGTAAAGGTGCCAGCTGTGGAGGATGTCACGATATCTTCTTGCAGCTTCCATGTGGCAAAGCAGCTCTCTTCTTGCACTTGACTGCTACAGAGCACTTGACTTCAGCCTGCACACTTCTTGACCACTGCATTCACATTCCTGTGGCCCCCCCCGGGGCAACTCTTCCCACTGGGCTGAGTCCTTCTGCTTCTGGTGTGCTGTCGTCTCTCATCCACCTCAGACATCTCTCATGATACAGCATACACATACCCTGACCACTGTTCCCACAATTTCTAGGCTTTGAGCTGGTCAGAAAAAGCCCCCCGCCCCCCTCCACCCTCATTTTGGAGAAAAAAACTCCAGATGTGCTGAAGTGCCAGGCTGGAAAAGAGCACCAAAACCCTGTCCGAAAAGAGCACTAAAACACTGTGAAAAAAATGCACCAAACAGCGGCAATGCATACGGGGTGCGTGTGCACTCCCTGAGAGTGCTGGTACACCCCCTGACTGGCCATGCTCCCCGCTTAGGCAATGGGCAGAGGGGGCAGATGGGAGCACCAGTGTTCCCTCTGAGAGTGCCGATATGGGAATGGGAGTGCTGGATGTATGCTGCGGCCACTTCTGGGAGCACCGCAGCCACTCCTGGGAGCAGCATGGCTGCTCACCAGATGGTAAGTTTTGCCATGGGAGGACCACCCCACCTCAGGTCAGCAAGATTGGCCACAAGGGACTCCTCCCCTTGTCAGCAAGATTGTCCACAGGGGACCCTCCCTGGTCGCTGATTGGTCATGGGGGGGGAGGTGCCCCCCCGACTAAGATGGCACCAGTCACCCTTGGCACCAAAAGGCTTCTTAGGGGGCAGCATCTTTGGGAAGCTTTGCAAGGTGCTTCACTGATGTGGGAGTGGGAGATGGAATGCTTGTGGTACCCCCATGCCCAGCATACAGGGATCCTGGCAAGCAAGACTTCTGAGGGGGCAGCACCTTAGGGTAGCTTTGCAAGAAAGAGTGCCCCCTCCGCCCCAAGAGCATCCCATCTAAAACCCAGCTCCAAAAAAGCGGCAATACTGCACCTGGGAGAGAAGGTTTTACATCTGAAAGAGGTCAATTAACAACTTCTCAGGCCAAGCTCTCTCTGTTCTTCCTGAAGTAGAGGGCCTTTCCTTTGTAAACAGTTTATTCCCCACCCCCCCACCTCCCCAACACCACCATTGCACTTGGTCTGAGCCTATGCTTGGGGTTTGTTTTTTCCATCCTTCTACCACTTTCCCCTCTCCGCATGAGCAGGCATTTTTGTTGTCCTTCACAATTAGGGAGCCAGATGCAGAGAGACAGAGTAACATGAGGCTTTATTGTAAGGAGCATCAAAACAAGTAGTGTTGAAGCAGTCTGTTACTTGGGCTTCTTTGCCTTTAAATCCCACCCCATCCAGAACTGGTCTTTGCTCCCTGAACCACAGTGGTGCCTGCCTGGCCCTGCTGGCATTAATGCACCCCTCAGATGACTCCACTGTGGTTCGGGGGAACAGGCTCAGCTGTAGTGCTCCTAGCTATCTCATGGACAAGATGAGCAGAGCTACTTTGCTCTTTCTGGGGTGGTACCTGCTTTTTGATGCTGCACTTCTTCATGCACTGCAGGTCATCCTTTATCAAGTCTTCTGGACATTGACACAGCAGTGTGTGGCCATGTCCAGAAACTGTCCCATACTGTCTGGCAACTGCTTCCTGAAGTCAATTGTGTTGTCAACTTCTCCCGGTCCTCATTACACTGAAGCAGCTCCTGGACTTTGTCCCATCAGCCATTTGCAGCTGACACTTGGGTTTGTGCCACTTCAACCAAAGCCTCCATCATGCTCTTTCAGGACTGTCATTGCCTGCGGCACATATTCCTTGAGTGTTCTGCTACAGTGCAAGCCGGGGTCCAAGGTTTGGAAGCACAAGCCTGGCTGGCATCAGGGGTGGTGGCTGGTAAACAAATGAAAAAAAGTGTTTCTGTTTAGTCACATTTCCTTCCCTGACATGCCAACCATTCAAGAGGATGGTTATGACCTCCACCCCCTCCTGTGTCTCAGAACAGGCAATGTGATGAAGCTCCTCATTTACCAACAAAGACATGGTGATGGGCTTGAGCATGGGCCAAACAGGGCCTCAATGCCCATTCAGATGGCTGGTTAATGTTCCATAATATTCCCAAAATTCATCACACCCACTTATGTCTGTGCCTGTCTTCCCCTAGCCTTGCAGTCCCGCAGAATCAGGGCCAATTAACTCTCCCTTTGAGTGGTACTATTATGGTAGCTATTGAGATGTAGTTCTGTCCATCACACACCCATGTTTCTGTGGGGGCAGGGTATTTTGTGGGGAGAACTGCCTTGCAAGTCTTTTTTTTGGTACCCAGCAAGATGCCTCATGTTGATCATACAGAATTTATATCTCATCTTCAATTTACAAATAGAAGAAAACAGATAAAAAAAAATAGAAACAAAGCGCAGATATGGTGGGGACATTCTGACAGTTCATGCTGAAATCCTGTGACAAATCTGCACTCCTAAAAAAACACTGCTGAAGTACGTAGGTAGTGTTAATTTCTTTTGCCACCTGATCACATTCCCTTGCTTCACCTTCATAGAAACAATTTCCTTTTTTATGGCAAATACACCTAACGTAATAGACATGCTTCCTCAGATATTAAATAAAAATCAGCAGCTGATGCTTCTAAACCTAGAATATTTAGGTTCTTTCACAATTGTCGATATATCATAGAAGACAGTTGTAGCTTTGCTTTTTAAGCTGGTAGAGCCAAGTTTGTTCTTGCTGTAACTAGAGAAGCAGATTCTTTTTGCTGTCCTTGCAAAAGTATTCACCTGATACTGGCTCATTTGGACATATCTGTAAATATAAGCATTCTGTACTCAGGATTCTCAAGGTTTCGTCTGGTCCTACATTAACACAAGAACAATATGGCAGAATTGTCTCTGTCTGATTGCAGAATTAAAACTCTTTTGAAGCCTAGCTTGATGACAGTTGTCTTCACCAACGACTTGATTCATCAGAACTCTTCCCTTATCTCATTGGATATTTTTTTTCACTATGCTTACTAGGATACAGTAAGAGCAAATACAAGTTTCAAAAGGATGAGATCCTGTGCATCCAAAACATCACTTTTAACTTTGCACGCCATGACTGACCTGCCAGGACAACTGTTTTTTTCTGCAAAGATGTTGTTTTTTTAGCCAGGAGTGTTATTGCAGGTCAGGCCTTTTTTGGATGAGGTCAGTAACCAAAGAATGAGGGGGCACATCCAACAACTATGCTCCATTTTTTAGGCAGATTGTTCTTGGGTGTGGCTCTTCATCGATATGACATAAGCAATTATCCTGAAGCCAGGGCACCACTGTTCATCCTACTAAACACCATGGTAAACACCAACACGCCCCACCAAACACAGTTATGGGGAAAAGTTCTGCTGCACCAACACCCAGTGCCCTGGGGTTACTTATTGATATGCAGATAAGAGGTCACTTGTAATAATCTGAAAAGTGGCCCTGATGCTTACATACAATCAACCTTGCTTGGGAGAATCCATCAAGGATGACAAAAGAGCACCAAATGGAAATTCAGGAGGAAATGTGTGAGGACTGGGATGTGGAGAATGGTGAAGAACTGAGTGAAGACTCTGAAATGAAAAATCTGGATGACATGGGTAAGGAGGAGGAGAAGGAGGAAGAGGAGGAATTGTTGCTAATTACCCTGCTGTTGGTCTTGGACTTAATGCAAAAGATACAGGTGCAGCTAATGATGTCAGTGTATACATTCATCCTGCTTCTCAGCACTTTCAATGAGGAAATGCCCGCATGTAGACGTGCCTTGTGAAAAAGGACACTTAGATATGCAGTGGAGTGGAATAGCCAAGAGGCACGTGCAGAAGTGTAAGCTGACAGGGCTCTGTGGATGAACCTCAGGAGCAGCAACGGCAGGGTCTGGGCTCATGAGAGCAGCTTGGATTGGTGGGAGCGAATCATGCTGACCACTTGGAACAATCAGCAGTGGCTGGGCACATTCTGAATGACCAGGAAGACATTTAATAATATCATCTCAATACTGGGGCCACAGATTGTGAGGCAGGACACTAACATGTGTCAGGCCATCGCGACAGACAAGAGGGTGGCCATGGTCATCATGAAACTGGCCACCCTGTCCAGCCTTTGCTACATAGCCTTGTTGTCGGGATCCCTGCCCCAGGGTCACCTGTTGGAGACTGGACAGAACCTAGAGGGGTGCAAGTGGCAGGGTTTTGGGTTGACCATGACTTGGTGGAGGTGGGGGGTATGACTTAGCAGAAGGCTGCCAGTGGTGGGGTGGGGACTGTGGTGGGAGGGGATTAGTAATACTGGGGTATTACTTCCTGGTTTACTGGTAAACATGTGCCTCCTGCTGTAATTTATTAGGAAAGACAGCACTGGGGTAGTTTGGTATTTGGCGCCCCCTGCTGGAATTTACAAGAAATTGCACACCAGGCTTAATTTGTTCAAAAGCCCTGTACATGCAAACACAAACTCGACATGCCAAAATAAACAAGATTAAAAATTTTAATCCTCTTTAAATTAATGAGGATTAAATGCTGTGGCATGTACAAGTCCCCTGTGAATACAATGCAAGCTTTTTGATCTCTAACTTAAAAAAATCAGCCTCTGAAGAGAGATTCCATTGAAATGGAACTTACCAAAGGCCTACTGCTGTATTTGTGGAGACCAACTATCTTTCCTTTAGTTTCTTGTAGAATTCCTGGAAATATGCAGAAATCTGGAAAACCACTTCCCAAAACTGAGGAGAATATTCACAGCTGATGTAACTTACCACAGTTTTAATGAAGGGCCACACTGTCACCCTGGTGAGGGGCTGCTCCGCCCGGCACAGGAGGCAGTAGTGGCCACACAGGGCAGGCCTAGCTTGTGGCAGTGTCAACAGTGGTGCTGCTGAGCTCTAGCAGCTCTGCCCATTGTACAGTCGCTCCAGAGGCACTGCCTAATTGCAGCCTCTGCTCTGCCAGGGACATGCCTTGGGGCCTAGCACAGGAAAATGGCAGTGCACCCCCTCCAGCTGCTCCCTGCATCTGCACCCTCATCCTCCAGGTTCTTGCATGCTCCCAAGCTGCCTTCCCCACCTCTGGCCCTGCTGTCAGAGCTCCTCTCTGGTAACCAGCTCCCTCCTTGCTCCGGGCAGCGCCAGACCTGTGTTTGTGGCCAAGCAAAGCCCAGCAGCTGCACAGGCATCTCTTGTGAGATGCCTGCAACATGTAGACCCTGCGACTGGCAGCTGGGAACTGCAGGCACGTGGAGGCGCTCACAGTTAGCTGCAGCACTTGGGTTTTGGGGTTCTTTTTCGCAAAACTATTTATTTCTATATAAATAAATCTTTATACCCATACCTCTACAAATTGGTGTCATGACAAATATGGTTCACTCATCCAAACCACCCACGGACAGTGACACCGCTCTCATTCCCATTTCAGTAAACACATATTAACTGTTCTTCACCTTCCTGGCTTTTCTGATCTTAAAATTACTATTTTTGCTATTACAGAACTAACGCTGTATCAAGTGCTTTTTTGCCCTTTCCATACACGGGAACTTTATCACTGATTCTTTCTGTCCAGGTCAATCCTGGCTGTTGCATGGATTCCCTGGGAAGCAACCGCAAAGGCCCCTTACTTCCATTTCTCCTGCATCCCAAGACATGCAGGTCTCAGCCCCTCTACTTTTTCCCACCCTCCAAATCTCTAGTGGTCTTCATGCCCAACAGGAACAGCCTTGTCAGCTGTTAATTGCAGAACTAATCCCTCCTTCCCCCCCCCGACACCCTCCAGCTTCTACCAGCCAGCCAGTTCCTTGTGCCTCAGTGCCCCTGGCCCTGCAAACCCCATTTCTCAGCTCTGCCCTGCTCCGTGCTCTGTTCCATGCAGCGAGTGTGCTGGTTCTCAGTTCTACCCTCCTGTGTGCTCTGTGCTATGCAGCAAATGCATTGGTTCTCAGCCTTCTGCCTTGGCTCTTCTTCCCTTCCTCCAGTTCTCAGGGCCCAAGACAGCTCCCCCATACTATCCAGCATGACCCCTGCTGCCTCTAAAGCCAACCTCCAGAACCTCTTTCTCTGACCCAATCCCAAATCACTGAGACATAAGCAAGACTCAAAGACTCCTTTATTAGTAGTATTTTTAAAAACCCTTTATTTCACTCCTTTCTCTTCACCCCCCAGCTCATGTCAATTAATTGTTCACATGATTTTTCCCTCCCCTTCCCTCCCTTCTCTGCCCTGGCTGGGATCCTGCTGGCTGTGAAGGGAGGGAAGCCACAGGTGCCACCTTGGTCTCCTCCAGGCTACATGTCTCCTTCCTGCTCCTCTCCCACCACAGGGGAGGACTAGAGTCTTGGTTCCTGCCCACTCCCTTACTCACCAGCCCATAAGGTATAAGCCACAGTCATGCAAGTCCAAAATGACAAGATGCTTTCACCTGAGACTGCTGTAAAAATGCTGCCATTTCATGACATCACACCATACCGCAGACTTATGACATCATGGCATTCCACAGACCTCCGAAGTTGCACAGGTCACCAAGGCACTACATCATTCAGCTGTAGTGATGGTTGAGCATCAGATGGGGCTGCCGGCTCCCCCTAAAGATCCTCAGGGTGGATTTTCACTCAGAGCTGACAGGACAAACAGCATGGGACAAGATGGTGGCCAAGACCAAAGAGAGACTGGGACTATGGCAACTGTCCTGCCTGTCAACAGGTGGGGAGGGGGGCATGTAAGTGTTTCCCCCGTCACTCTTAGCTCAAAGGTGCTATTCTAGCATGGCACTGCTGGGTGCCGGCAGGAGCCAGAGACACAGTTCCTATCTTGCCAGGCCGGGTCAGGGTCAGTCAGGGTCATGGATGAATGGTTCCAGGGAGCCATTGCCTGGCCCAGAGGAGGATCCTGGAATTGCGGGCAAGGTGCTTGTTGGCTGCCAGGATGGCTGTACGCTGAATAGGGAACAGGGTGTCTAGGAAAGCTGTGGCAGCAGCATTTGGTGGCAGCGGCTGTGGGCATGCGGTGAAATGGCAGCTGGGCAGGGCTGTGGTAGTGCTGGTGGGGTGCGGGTGCCTGGCAGGGGCCAGTGCTTGGCAGAGCAGGGCAGTGCTGGGTCATGGTGCCCTGGGTGCATGTGCAGCTAGGCTGGGCTGGGGCTGGCAGGACTGCTTCTGAGACTGTACTTTCTGGGATCTTTTCAGTAGTTGGTATCTAGAGAGGGGTGTCTAATAGGGATTGGTCTTGCTAGCCCCAATGATGAATCAGAGTTTTCCTTTCTGAGAGTGAAATCAGTAGGCAGGGCTGTTTGCACACAGATGCTGCTTATACTTGATGACTGCTCAGCTCCTTACAGGGAGCTGATAGAAGACAGTACAGGCTGAGTAGCTAGTTTTTGTTACTGGCTGTTTCATACTAGATTTTTTCTTGTTGTACAGAAGGAGCTTTATTGAAGATTTGAACTAAAGAATTTGGAATGAGGATGCTTGTCCTCAGGGTCAGCTGAACCCACAGATTGCTGGGCTTGGGCCTGCGTGTAGGATGCTTGTCAATGGGTTTAGGAGTATCTGAAGTCCTGGGATGATAGGTCAGAGGATGCTTGCTCATTGTAATACTGTAAAGGAGACCTAGAGTCCTGGCTCCTGTCCACATCCTTGCTCACTAGCCTGCCAGCGCAGTTCCTTCAGCCATTCTGCTTTTCATCCAGCTGTCCTAGCTGCCTTGCTCCATCTTGGAAGGAGGGAGAGAGGTGAGGACCAGATCCCACCAGGCTCCCCGTGCTTGCAGCCCTGCTCCAAGCTGCGCCGTCATTGCGCTGGCATCTCCCAGGCCTATTGCCCCAGAGTGGTTCCAAATCCTACTTGTGGGCCCCAGAGACAAATGTCTTCACTTTCCCCCATGTTTCCCTCTGCTAGAAACTACCTGCAGGCATAGAGTTACCATACGTTCAGGTTTTCCCAAACATGTCCTCATTTTGAGTTCTCCCATCTCCATCTGGGTGGTTTTTTGAAGTCTGAACAAACTTCCGGGATTTTGGTCTGTTCTGCTGGGGTGAGCAGGGGAAAGTGATTGGAGGCAGGGGCATCACATGCATATGCAGCCCCTGAGCTGGCCCCAGCAGCCTTAGCCCAGGCACCGAGGGCCTGTGGGGGCTGCAGCCACAGCAATCTGGCAGCATGTCTTTTGGCCAGCAGCCAGAGCATGGCTCTGGCCAGTCAGGCTCTGGTTTCCAGTGGTCACATGCACTGCCCTGCCCTTTTAAGGTGCAGGTTTTTTTGTCACCGATATTTCTGTAGATTTATTTCTGGTCACCAGAATATCTGTTTTTGCAAATTAAAAAAATAAAATGTAGTTCCCATCAAATCCAGGTAAATCCTGAACACTCCCTTTGTTTCCTTTTCTTCTGTGCAGCCTGTACCCATTTGAGCAGGAGGAGGGACCTAGCTGAGCAGGTTTCCTCCATGAAGGAGCCAAAGACATGGAAGATGCTTTGCTGTCTGGGGACGTTCTAAGTTCCAAGGCACTGGGCTGTGTGGCACTGCTGGGTGAGGGCTGTGCCACTGCCAGATACCAGCAGGCAGGGAGCCACTGAGTGCCCCAGGCGAGGCTCCCAAAAGCATGGGCAAGATCCTGGTTGGTTGGCAGGATGGCTGCATGTTAATTAGGGAGCAGGGTGCCTGGGAAAGCTGCGCCAGTGGCATTTGGTGGCAGCAGCTGCGGGCACATGGTGAAATGGCAGTTGGGTAGGACTGTGGCAGTCCTGTGGGTGCAGGCATGTAGCAGGGGCTGGTGCTTGGTGGGGTGGTGTTGGGTCATGGTGCCCTGGGTGTGTATGTGGCCAGGCTGGACCAGGGCCAGCTACATGTAGAATTAAGACTGTGCTTTTAGGGATCATTTCTGTAGTTGGTGACTAGAGGGATGTGTCCAAAAATGATTGGTCTTGCTAGCCACAAGGAGAAGTTGTAGTATTTTCTCCTGAGCATGAAGCTAGTAGGTAGTGCTGTTTGTGTACAGTTGCTGCTTGCTCTTGATGACTGCTCTTCTTTCTTTGGGAAGCTAGAGGATGAAGGTGCAAACTGAGTGGTTAGACTTGCCATTACTGTCAGCAGTTCAAAGACAAGTTTTGTTTTTGCTAGTGATAAGTGCTTTACTTTCCCATGTGGTACCTTTTCCAGGGGGAGAGAGACCAGGAGTGGTGGTGTGGTGCTATAGACAAACCTGCAGAAAAACTTCTGGGGGCTGGGGTAGAAGCTTCTACGTTGGAAACATAAAGAAGCAGAGAGCTGATGGAAGAAGTAGATAGAACACAGGGGAGACTGGGAAATGGTGGAGAACAAGTAAAAGAAGAAAGAGTGGGATGTCAGAGTTTCAGAAGACCTGAGATGGAGAGATGAAAAGAAATCACTACAAAGGGAGAAGCAGAGAATTGAAGGAGAGAGGGCTAAGGGACCAAAGCAACCTGTGAAGAAGATAGAAGAAAACAATAGCTGGTAAAAATGCAGATGTGGAAAGAGGGAAGATGGGGAGAAAACAGGGGAGCTGAATTAGTCATTCAGCTAGCACCCCACAGAGGGTAAGTAATGTATTATGGACAGCCAAAAATATGGAGCCAGTGTGAGGAAGCAGGGCGCATTGCAGCATGTTGTATATTAACCCACTGCTACAGATGTAATGGGACAGGCCACAGGCTGTCTGGAGAAAATAAAATGTACAGTACGTAACAAGGAAGGGCACGTATAAAAAAAATGCCCGACCACCTATGCCAGCAAGGCAAGAAACATAGAAGAAGCAAATGAGGAGGAAAAAGAACCTTGGAGGGTGAAGACAGAATGAAAATGGAAAACCACGCAGTGGAAGAAACACCGCAAGAGATGGAGATGGGGATGAGACCATGCGCTGACATCGTAACAGAAGCAGCTGGGCAAGAAGTGATAGAGGAAGAGGAGGTGGTGGAGCAAGACAGGAGCTAAGGGAAAATGGAGAGGCTGAGGAAACAGAGAATGGAAGAAGGAAAGGGACAGGAAGAGGATGGTGGGAAACCAAAAAGGAAAAGGAAGAAGCAGTTATAATCAAAGAGGCGGAATATGATCGACTGTGCAGAGGAAGACAATATAAGGGAGAAAAAGGAGATGAGAAAGCAGCAGAGAGAGAGCGAATGTGGAGAGACAAAGAAGACGAGAATGAGAGAGAGAAGAAAACAGAGGAAGAAGATCCATCTCTGAATAGGAAGGTGAAAACCAGGCCAAAGATAATGGAATGGCTGAAAGGAAAAATACACAACATAACGACAATGAGCAGTAGCATGGAAGACCTCTGAGAAAGTTTGCAGCGGAGGTTATAACAACATCCTTAAATGCATGAAGTATATGGACAATGAAAAATGGGAAAAGATAGAATCCATTTTACAAGGATTAGAAGCAGACAGGAAAGCAGCAAAATAATGGAGAATGATTACAAACACTTAAAGAAGAGATGGACAGAGGGACCATCATGGTGGTCAGGAACAGAAAGCGATACGGCAGCAGGAGCGGCATTCCTGATAAAGAACTGAAGAATATGGATAAAACAATTCTAGGAGATAGTGTGCGAGCAATTACTGAGACTGGTAATAACGGGAGAAGAAAAGATAGAAATCTTTAATGTTTATGTGCTCTCAGAAAGTGCCCAATGGACAGAACTATTCCAGCAATTAGAATTATACATGGTGGATTGGGAGGAAACAAACAATTGTTGCTGACTTCAGATTTGTGGTAGAAGAAGGAGACAGGGAGGGAAGTAGCACCAGCAAAGCAATGGATACATCAGCACAAATCCTGAGGGAAATGATTAATAATGCAGGATTGGTAGATGTATGGGCGAACTCCAGAACAGCAACAAGATTTGATCCCAAAAGAAGAAGGTCTTCAAGAATAGACCTAGTCCTATTATCAGAAGGACTGGAGGTGATGCAAAAGAACATGACAAAGTTTGCAGTGAGTGACCATTGAGCACTACAGGTCAAACTAAAAACAAGCCAGAAGTGGTGGAAAGGAAAAAGAGTGTGGAAGCTAAACATGAGATTGTTAGAAACGAACAAGTGTGTAAGGAATACGCAATGCTATATAAAAGCTGGAAAACAGTAAAGGAAATGCAGGATTGGTAGATGTATGGGTGAACTCCAGAACAGCAACAAGATTTGATGCTGGAGGAAGGACGTCCTCAAGAATAGACCTAGTCCTATTATCAGAAGGACTGGAGGTTTTAAGATCCCCTGGGATTGGTGCAGAATGAGTAAGAAGCAAACAGGACAGAAGGCAGTTTAAAGAAACAAATGAGAACTGAGAACCCTACAGAAGGAACTAGAGAAGCTGCTAAAACAAACAGCACAAGGGGAAAACGAGAGAATAGATTGCCGAAAACAAGAGCTGAATCACCAGATGGTTTAGGAAGAGAGCAAAAGAAAAGATCTTCTTAACTCAAGCCCTATGGACAGAAGAAGGAGAAACATGGAGCAAAATCTTCCCAATCAAACTCAAAGTAATGAAAAAGGAACTGCAGACAGTGAAGGGAGTATAGGGGGCAGAGGGGACTCCCCAGCATGCTCGGCAGCAGACCCAGAAGTGGACCAGAAGCACTTCTTGTCTACTTTTGGGTCAACCGGGAAGCACGTGGGGTCCCCCTGCCTCAGCGACTGGTGCCTCTTGGGTTTGGGGGGGAAGCTGGGGTCCCCCCGCTGCCAATCACCAAGCTAGTGGGGTGCAGGGGGCCCCCTTCCAGTCCACTTCCAGGTTCATTGCTGAGCATGTGAAGGACCACCATCCCCCACCCCCAACTCCTATGGGATGCTCCTTCCACCCCAGCATCGCAGTGTTTACGCTGGTACCTTGAGATATGTAGAAAACTCATTTAAAGCTGTGTCTATGTCCAAATTGCTGATTCTCCAAATCAGCATTGAATCTTCAGTTTCAGATTGGGCTGAATCAAATCAGGGACAGTGATCTGAATCAGTGAATCGAATCACTGTCCCTGATTCAGGCTGAATCCAAATTCACATCAAATAGGGCCTGCTTTGCACAGCTAAACCCTAGTTCCTAGCTGTGGAGCAAATTCGGGAGAGAGTCATAATAGTAAAGATGCATTTAGAGGTGATACACAAGGAGGACAGAATAAGATGGATAGAACAGAGAGTACAAAGAGTAGAGACAGTGGAGAGCATCTTAGATAAGTACAGAATATGGATAGGGGCCTGGAGAATGAGGGCAACCCTCAAGAGCAATGAATTCAACAAAGGAGGAGTGAGGCACCTGCCATTAATCATCCAGGTAGGGCCCCAACAATATGGTTGTTGACTTGACACGTGCCAGATCAACACTCGGGATCCCAACATTGCACTGTTAGACAGGAAGGCATGATACAAAATTATATACACACACACATACTACACAAACACCACTATGAGTTCACATACACATGCACAAACACACAAACGCGCACTTTCATGGCTGTGTAAACACTAGGGGACATTTGGGGTAGCTTGGTGCTTTGAGTTATTTAAAATCAAGTGGCCCCGGGGTTACTCGGGGTCACCTGGTGCCAGGGTGGAATGGAGGGGAAAAGCCCAGTGGCAAGGAGGAAACACCTGGGAAATGAAGGGAAAGAAAGCTGGGAGATCAGGAGGGAGATAAGTAGTGGCAAGGAGGAGACAGCTGGGAAACAGAGAGGCAGAAAACTGGGAGATGGGGCTAAAAGGAGGGGCAGAAAGCTGGGAGATCAGGGCTGGAAATGAGGCAGAAAGACCTGAGGGAAAAACCGGGAAATCAAGGAGGAAGGTTGGGAGGTCAATAAGACAAAAACTGAACTCAGGGTTTCAAAATAACAGTTTTATTTATCAGGCAGCACACTATACAGCCCCACAAAATTATTGGTTTCCCCACAGGCACACAGACACTCTTATACACACACCCACACAATGGTACCAGGAGAGGAAAGGCTTGGTGGAGGGAATGGAGTCAAGGTGTGTGGGAAGACAGTCCAGGTCCTTTGCTTGGGGAAGGAAGGTGGATGATAGCTACCTATCCTGGGTTGTGAGTTGATCCTCGATGGCCAGTCAGGGCCTTTTCCAGCAAGGTGTTGTCCAGAAGGGGTCACCAGCAGGGCCTCTGGGTGGATAGGTTGCATGGTGCAGTGCTGGTCCAGATGGAGAGGGCATTCCAAAGAGCTCACACTCTACCACGCTTTTTATAGGGTTGGGCTACCCGTGTCTCCTATGGGAAGGACATGTCCAGGCAAGGACAGTCCTGTTCAGATGCATACTTGCAGATCCAGGTGTGCTCATTGCTTGGTGGGGTTGCTGCTTTCTGTAGGGTCTTTGTCTTCCAAATGTTGGGTTCCTGTAGGTTCTTTATCTTTCAAATGCTAGCTTTTGTCTCTGTTCCTAGGTGAGGTCTGTGGTTCCTGGGTTAGTCAATGCAAGGCAATGGTCGGGTTGTTGAGTTGATGGTCTGGCCGTTGAGTTGATCATTCAGTAGAGGCTTGCTACAATTGTACCTCAAGCACCCTCATCCAGTCCCATTCATTCAGGAACCAATTTACATGAGACTGGTTAGACCTGAGTCACAGTTACAGCATAGGTTATACCCCCACAGGAGACACAAGATGGAGGCTTGACATACAAAATGGAAACTTGACATTACTTGACATTACTTTACAGACATAGGCCTAAGTCATATAAATTCAATATATAACAGTAAAAATCAATACAAACATAATAGGGACATAATGTAATACAATATAAAACAGTAAAAATCAATACATACATAACAAAACATTATTTACAATATAAAAAAGGGCTCATCATTATAAGGGAGTATAAGAATCTAGCTTACCTAGTACTACTTGTAATCACTTACAAGGGATAGAGAGGGCAGAGAGAAGGTCAGAAATGGTTAAAGAAGGGGAGGGAATGCATTTTTAAGTTACAAAAAAAAAGAAAAGCCTGAGGGTTTTGCTACAGGGTGATATATTTCCTTAGACCAACTGCTTGGTTTAACAAAAGATGTAATTTCTTCCATGACTTTTGTTTCCTTTTGCCCCTAGACGATTATGACTACAACCTGGATTCCTGATTAGTTTTTGGTGTGGTCCATTCTTTGCCCTTAGGCTACTCATCTTTTGCATTTAGTGCCCGAGTAGCTGTATTGAATGATGTTTGTTTGCTTTGTAAATTAAACCCTTTTTGTTTAATGGCATAGTCCTTCATGCTGCATGCGTCTGCTCTAGAAGCTGTCCTTTAAGGGAAACTGAAAGAGCTGACTGGAAGGTTCTGTTAAAGGGCCAACATCTGGAGCCTTGAAAGTGATGGGGATTTAGTCAGTTTTGTAGTTGCTCTCTTCCCTCAAATACCACTAATTGCATGTGTAGTTGCGCCCTGTGTGGTGCTGCCACCAGCAAGTATCCTACCTATAAGACTCTTCAGCCTGGAGCTTCATAGATACTCCCAAATCCATATCAGGCATCCTGCATGCCAGCCCCAAGCCTGGAGACCTTAGAGTGCAGATGCCCCCAGTCTTGCTTGCCCCCTAGCCAAAAGGCCATAGGAGAAAGCTAGAGGGAAAGCATAGGAGCAATCCCCCATTCCCACAAATTGTGTAACTAAGATCCTTCTGTTGGCAGGCTATTGTAGATTCTTGCAGTGCAGGCTGCCCACAGTGCAATGGACAGGTCTCCACCCTCAACTACACCAAGTCATTCAAGGTTGGGAAGAATGGGATCCCCCTGCCAGGTACATAAAACCACCTGGGCTGAAACCATTATCATGACATCTCCCCTACACTCTTCCAGCAGATCCTTTTCCCCCACTCTAATGTTCTGCCAGTTTGTTTATTGCCCCTTCACGTAGCTGCTTGCACATTATGCTGTCACCAGAGGATGAGGGGCTGTTATATTGGTTTCTCATTATATGTTGGCGCTTTTACAACAAGAGAAATCAGAAACATTCCTGATGGTTTCCTTTGTAGGGGAAAGGCAATAGCAGTGTGGCTTCTTCTTCTGCCTGTGGGTGCATCTGCACAAGATGTCAACTGAGCAGTAGCCTAATACTGCACAGTAGCATGCTGGGCATAACCTGTGTTAATACACTACAGTGCAGTAGTATTAGGCTACTGATCAGTTAGTGTCTGTAAAATCCTGTGCGCCAGTGTTACTGTGGAGTAGCAGCAGTTACTGTGCATTAATTTAGTATTTGGTTATGCAAGTATTAAACTTAATGCCCAGTAACTATGGCTTATTCATGAATATGTAGATGCACCCTGTTTCGACTTCCTGCTTGTCAGCTACAACATGCCGCTTTATGTCTCTCAGTAGTAACCTGTCTGTGGCCCACACCCTTCTTAATGGTCAGTCCTGTCAAATAGGTGTACTGTATGGCCCTTCTAGCTACTCTGTGGGTGCGTCTTGCTACTAGTGTTTCTGTACACCACACTGGTCTTCCCTTTCTCAAAGCAAGTCATCCACTGAATCCAAAGAGTTATGCGTATCTTCTGCAAAGGCTCCAGATGGAACAAGGTAACAAGGACCATGTTGTACAAAACAAAATGGATCGGGGCTGAGGAAGGCTAGATGTCATGCTGTTCCTCTGGCCCAAGTATATGAGCCAGATCTGCAAACTGGTGACCAGGGCAGAATCCAAAACAGCCTGCTTTCTAAGATACTTTGCAGGACATCTGCTGTGACACTAGTGGGTTTACACACCACCCTACTCAAGCCCATGGACTGTGGAACTATTATGGTCCTACAAAGTCCTGAAACACTTCTGAAATAAATATGAACCGCAGAGTGAAACCCCAATGACGGTTATGACTGCTGTAAGATGCAGGAGATGGTAAGGGCAAAGGGCAGACTAGCCTGTGAGCTTACTACTGGCCACAGCTACCAGGCCATGTGGGAGCGAATCTTCCACAAGACCCACATCTACACTAGGCACTTACTGCACAGTAGCTTGTTACTGCTGTGCAGTAGCATCATGTGACACAAACTGTGATGTGACGCTACTGCACAGTAGTCATGAGCTACTGTGCATTCAGCTTCACCAGGGAGCCCTGTGAGGATGCTACTGCACAGTAACGCCAGTTACTGAGCAATCATTTAGTACTTGGGTATGCAACTGCGAACCTGCAGAAGAAGCACAGGATTTGAAGTGCCAGGCAGATGAAGCTCTTTGGGTAAATCTGATATCTTTTATTACACCAACTGAAATAGTTAGAAAAATTCTTCTTAGCAAGCTTTTGGGCACAAACACTCTTCCAAAACCTTTTGTGCCCAAAAGCTTGTAAAAGAAGAATTTTTTCAACTATTTGAGTTGGTCTAATAAAAGATATCAGATTTACCCAAAGAACCTTGTCTGCCTATGTCTTTAGACCAACATGGTTATAACCTACACCAAGGTAGCTCACTGGGCACTCTCCAAACTGGCATGGAAGTAAAGAGAGGAGCAGAAATGCCTACCAAACTGCCCCAGGCAAACCTGTTAGTGAAAGGCACAAACAATCGACCAGCTCCTCTGGTTCTGCCTATATACCAGGTAGGTGTGGAGGAGAGTAATCGGGCTCCTCCTGATGGTGACAGGGGTCATGACCCTGACCAAAATGGTGGTGCTATTCAGTCACTTGACAAGCAGCCACGAACTCCTACAGCCCACTTTGACCAGTTTATCTTTTCCTTCAGAAGTGCCCTGTGTATAGGTGCTGACTCTGTGGGTGCTCCCTGGCTCAAGCACCCAGTCCAAAAAAACTTCTGGGTGCTCAGCATCCATGAGCCATAACCATTTTGGTTTTAGGTTGCTTGCAGATGCTAAAAAAACCCCAAAACCACACTTTACCAAAAGCAGCAATGCGTTACTTCATCCTGGTTCTGCAGTGTCTATAAAGATTGTGCTCTTCACAGGGGCTTCTTGGCACTTTTAGCTAAAGCTGATTCAGTCACCAATTAGATAAAAGCAGATAAAAAGCCGCACTAAAGTGTCCAATCTTTACAGATGCTGCAAAGCCAGGTTTAAGTAACAATGCTGCATTTTTCGGTAAAGCACTTTTTGTTGTTGTTGTTTTTTTTAACAGCCTCAAGCACCCACTGGCAAAAGCCAAAATCAGTACCTATGGCCCTGTGGAAGGCCAGGAACCTGTTCATAAACACACACACAAGTCACTCAGTTGAGAATTGCATCAATATGGAGCTCAGTGAGATGCAGGGGTAATAAAGAAAGATGGCTAAGAGGATGGGGAGGAGATGGCAGAGAACATATGGAAGAGAAAGGACTGGCACAGACTTTTCAGAGGCAGGACCACCACCAAAGGGAATGGTGATAATGAATGAGGACATCGACAGAAATGAGGACAGTGATGATGAGGATTACAACAACTGATGACAGGACTGAGGAAATCGGTGGGGAATTTCAGAGGGCATGGAGAGGGGGAAAGAAGGGGACAATGAGATGGTCCTTGACATGATTGTGATGGTTAAAGGTGATGGTGATGGGCATGCAGATGTGTGGCCATGTAGGTGCACGATGCAGTAAATGGAATGAGAATGGTGTCACTGTAAAGGAATGTTTTGGACTGTTGAGTAAACCGTATTTGTCATGAGAGATTTGTAGAGGTATAGATATATTTATTTAGTTATTCGTGTATCTAGAAATGAATGTCTCTGAAAATACAAAACAAAATCAAAGTGCTGCAACTGCCTGCAAGTGCCTTCATCTGCCTGTGGTTCCCAGCCACTGGTCTGTCTCGCACACTGTAGGCACCTTGTGGGAGGATGCCTTGCATAGTTGGTGGGTTTTGCACTGCCACAGACATGGGTCCAGTTCTGCTGCAAGCAAGGAGGGAGTCAGTCACAGGGGAGGAGCATTCAGAGTGCAGGCCAGAAGAAGGGAAGGCAGCCCAGGTGCCTGCAAGAACATGGAGGCCAGGAGTGTAGATGCAGAGGAGCAGTCAGAGGTGTGTACACTGCAGCCTGCCTGTGCAAGACGCCCACTATGACCTGCTGTACCCATGGAGGTCACTCTCTAAGTGTGCCCCTGGCATACCTTTATATTGCCTCCACAAAGAGAAACAGGATGACTTTATTCCAGTTGATATATACACTGGACATTGTGTTATGTTTAAGAGCACAGCTGTGCAATTATCCAAACTACAGGCAGTCCTCAGACTTACGATACAATTGGTTTGTGAAAATCATGTCTTATGTTGAAACATATTAAGTTGAAACCAATTTTCCCATAGGAACAGTGTTATAAATGGGGGATTGATTCCTTTATGATGCTTGATACAGCTGTGTCCAGCTGGTAAGTCTGTTGTGGTGGAAGGGGATGGGGGAGCTGTGTGCTGCTCATCTGGCAGCTCATGCAGCAGTTCCCGCTGCTGCTCCCACCACTTGTCCAGGAGGGCATGGGGGGGGGCGGTGCCCCCAGATCTGTGTGAGGCATGGCGGGTGGGGCCAGGGCTGCACCAGGTTGCACTCTGGATTGGTGGCGGCAGTGCTGGGAGTGGGGACTATGCCCTCCCACCACTTGCCCAGCCAGGTTTGGGCAGGCATAGGACAGAGCCACTGTGCTGCCTCTGGGGGAGGCGTGTGCCCCTGGATCAGGCAGGACAGGCACTAAAGTTGGGTCTATGGGGGTGGTGCTGCAGCCACCCAAAAATTTGCTGTAGTTCGTGCTGTCTACTTGGAGCGCAGCCTGATGCAGCTCTGGCCCTGCCTGCCCCACCCCATGTAGATTCCAGGGGCACACATCCCCCCATGCCCTCCCGGAGGATCAGCGAGAGCAGTGTTGGAAACAGCCAGATGAGCTGCCAGATGAGCTGCCGCCCTCCCCCACCTCACCCCAATATGCTGCAGCTCAGTCCCATGCCCGCCTGGCCCCAGCACTTGCCTCAGCCCCACCTCAGGGGCCTTGTCTGCTCCCCCACATGTCTTCCCTTTCCCCTCCCCTTCCACCACAACAGATTTACCAGCTGGACGCAGCTGTATCAACCATTGTAAAGTCAAAGCCAACGTGGGAACATTGAAACAGGGTGTCAATTTATAAACATTGTAAGTGACGTTCATTGTAACTTGAAAAGTTGTAAGTCAAGGACTGCCTGCAAATGCAAACCATGTTCATTACAAACAGGACCATCAGTGCTGTGGTATTAGCAGCACCAACACCTACATACTCCCCACCCTCTCAAGGTTTCTGAGAGTCAAAAATTGCTACTTAACACTTCAAAAATAACAGGTGCTAATCAAACTTTCTAATAACAAAACACTGTGAGTGTGGTGTTATTAAGGAGTGTTGTTTACAGCTGCTATTGTTGGAGGCCATGAAAATAAGGGAAAAGAGCAGCTACAAAACTGACTAGATTCCCATCACTTTCAAGACTCCTGATCTTGGCCCTTTAACAACTCATTCCCCTGGATTTTTTCAGTCTCCCTTAAAGGAGGCTTCTAGAGAACACACAAACAACTCTACCATTAAACAAAAAAAGGTTAACTTATAAAACACATGGATATCATTCAATACTGATGTCCATGCATTAAACACAAAAGGTGAGTAAATGAACAGCAAAGAATCAATCACACCAAAAAAAAAATATATATCCTTAAGCCCCAGCTAATTTATCTCCACAAACAAAACTAGCAAAACTTAAGAAAGCTAAGCAAAAACAAAAATAAAGCTTTTCCTATGTGCAAAAATGAAAATAAAATTAAACAATAAAAAACACCTAACCACTCAACTTGCACTTTCTCCTTCTAGTCTCCAAAAGGAAGCTGATTAGCCATCAAGAATAGGTAGTTGTTGCGCACAAGCAGTACTCCCTACTTGCTTCATATTCAGGAGAAAGCAGCATGACTCCCCATTATGACCAGCAAAACCAACCAATTACAGAAATAATCCCTGAAAAAACTGTTTTAATGGTAGCCCTGCCAGCCCCATCCCATCCCAAACACATGTGCATCAAGGGCACCGTGACCTGGCCCCACCCTGCCAAGCGCTGCCCCCCCCGGCACCTGCCAGCATTGCCACAGCCCTGCTGGGCTGCCATTTCACTATGTGCCTGCATCTGCCACCACCAAATACCACTGGTGCAGCTTTCCCAGACACCCTGCTCCCTAATTAGCATACAGCCATCCTGCCAGCCTCACCTGCACTTCTCGGAGCCTTGCCCAGGCCACTCAGTGGCTCCCAGGCACCACCCAACCCTGACATGGGTGCCAGGGAAAAAAACCCTAGGCCAAAGGAAAAAAGAGTCAGGAAGGGAAGGGGCCCACATAGGCTTGAGATGAACCCTCTCTCAGCCAGAAGATAAGGATCAGGAGGACTGGAGAAGGCCATTTTGAGGAATCGCAACTCTGTGCTCCCTGCCTACCTGGGAAGGGAGCCTTCCTAAACCTGAAGGAGCTTAGCAAGGTAAGAAAAACCCTAAGTCTGGGCACAAAGGTGCTGGCATCAGCTGGCTAAATGGTGAGGCCGTGCTTTATGGACACCTCACCAAACATCAGGGGAGCCTGTCTCTCTGTTTTGACCAGTCAGGAGTGCCTTGTGGAAGGCCAGGAACCCTCTCCTTTACAGACAAACAGATGTAGAAGCAGTGGGCTGTGTGAAGATAGTGCTGGGTGAACTCTGGACCTACTACCAGAAATCAGTAGCAGAGGACAGAGGAGATGCAGCAAACGCCACCCAGAACCATTTTCACACAACCTACTACCTCTGTATCTGTCTGCCTGTACAACAAGAGGTTCTTGTGTTTCCTCACAGCAAGGTTCAGTGTCACTTTACAAAAGCCAGAGACTTTTTTTTAGATAAATAGACTTTTTTCTCTCTCTATATATATATCTAAACCGATCCTGTTACAGAAAAAAAAAAACTGTACCCATACAAAGACCTGGCCACCCATAACCGTTACAATGTCCGCAAAGCACACAAAATACACTCAGTACTTTCTGGTCTCTCCGACCAGCCTTCCCTTCACATCTACCTGTGCCCCGCTTCTGGGGTCAGGTACTCAGCTCACCTGGTCATTGTGACTCCAGCTTCTGCTGAAGGACCTGCTGCTGCTGCTGCTGTTGTCACTGTTCTCCATCCCACTCCTCTTCTCCGCTGCTGTCGCTCTCTTCTTCCCTTGGCAGGGGTTGTATAGTCCTGTGCCACGTGTCCCTGTGCCAGGTGGTGTTTGCTGCGTATTCTCCATCCTCTGCTACCGATTTCTGGTGGTAGGTCCAGAGTTCACTCAGCACCATCTTCACACAGCTCACTATTTCTATGTCTGTTTGTCTGTAGAGGAGCAGGTTTCTGGCCTTCCACAAGGTGCTCCTGACACAGGATGGAAACTGGTTGAACCAGAGCAAGGGGCTCTGCTGGTTTTTGGTGAGGTGCCCATACAGTGCAGCCTCCCTGGTTAGCTGGATGATGCCTGTCACCACTTCACAAAGCTGCTGTACCCTCTTTCATACCTCCTTGGCGCAGGTGCAGAGCCACAGGAGGTGATCTATTGTCTTGGTGGCCTTGTGGCAGTTGGGCCACGGGCAGCTGGGTCTCCCCATCTGCCCCTCTCTATGTCTCTGGGCCCTCACTAGGAGAGCTCAGTGAGCTTTAAGCCATTGTAGGTCCCTGTGATCTTTGCGTAGTTCCTTGTGGTGGATGTGCTCCCACATGGCTAGGTGAACATTGCCCAGCAGCAGGTCCACGGATGACATGGTGTCTCTTTTCCTCACTGTCTCCTAGATCTTCCTGTGGCTTTTCATGGTTGCCGGGGCCGCATTCTGCAGGACATACATGTCATGGCATCGGTTCAAGGTCTCGTAGAACCAGGGCAGTTCCGTGATCCATGACCTGTGGTTAGTCGGGGTGAAAACCCCCCAGTGTCTCAGAATGTGCTCTGCAAAGTACCTCACAAGACATGCCGTTTTGGTGTCTGCCTCTTTCACCAGCTTACAAATCGTGCTCACATACTTGGCCCACAGGAACAGGAGGATGTCTGGCATGCCCCAGCCCTCTTGTCCTTGTACAGCATCTTCCGGGTGACCTTTTCCCATCTGGAGCCCCAGAAGAAAATGCACACGGCCCTCTGGATCCTGCAGGCAATGCGCTTGGAAGGGAGGAAGACCAGTGTGGTGTGCAGAAGCCCTGGTAACAACACAGCCTTCACCGTGGAGAGGGAATGCAAGTGCCACAGTCCCAGTTTCTGTTTTGCTTTGGCCTCCATCTTCTCCCATGCTGTTCTGCTGCTCATCTCTGGGTCAAAATCTATCCCCAGGATCCTGACCCCCTTGCAGGGGACAGAAACCCCCAGGGATTCCAGGTCCCTGACCTTGCCCACAGCCAGACAGGTACTCTTGCTGATGTTCAGCTTGGCCCCCGTTGCTGCTTCGTAAACTTGTGTGTGTGCCAGGGCTCTGGCGACCGATCCTCTGTTCCAGCACAGGATGCTCAGATCATCCATGTGGACCAGGACCTTGGCCTCTTAGTTGCTGCTTCTGGGAATGTGGACTCCATTTATCCTCGGGTTGTGCTCCAGGCACTGGACCAGCAGCTCAATGGCACAAATGAACAGGATCAGGGAGAGTGGGTAGCCCTGTTGGACTCCCGACTCCACCAGACACAGTTCCCACCTTGTCAGGCCACATCAGGACCAGGTAGTGAAAGGGAATCATTGAGCAGCTCAGGCAAGGCTTGCAGAAGTGTAGTCAAGTTGCCAGTTAGCTAGCAGGGTGGCTGTATGCTAATTAGGGAGCAGGGTTGTTTGGAAAAGCTGTGCCAGTGGCATTTGGTGGTGGTGGCTGTGGGCATGTGGTGAAATAACAGCTGGGCAGGGCTGCAGCAGCACTGGGGGTCGGGGTCCCTGGTGGGGGCCAGTACTTAGTGAGGTGGTGTTAGGTCATCATGTCTTGGGTGCATGTGCAGCTGGGCTGGGCTGGGTTTGGCCAGGCATAGCATTAAGGTTGTGCTTTCAGGGATCATTTCTGTAGTTAGTGACTAGAGAAGTATGTCTGAAAGTGATTGGTTTCACTAGCCACAGTGAGGAGTCATAGTGTTCTCTTCTGAGCATGAAGCAAGTTGGTAGTACTGCCTGTATACAGTTGCTACTTTTCTCTTGATGATTGTTCCATTCCTGTTAGGGAGCTAGAGGGAAAGGACACATGCTGAGTGGTTAGTCTTGTTGTCAAATGTTTAAGAACAGATTGTGTTTTCAGTTTTCTTCATAGGAAGAGCTTTATGTATTTTTTTCTTTTCAGCTTATTTACAGTTTGTGCATTTACTAACTTAGTAGCTAGAGCTTTTTGGGAGGTACTTTCTGTTTTTCATTCCCATAACTATACTGCCCCAGGGAAATTTGAGTAAGGTAAACAGAGTCTATAATCTCTTGTCCAAGTGCCAAAGGGGTATAGAGAAAAGTATTTATACTCCTCAAGATGATGATGGTGCTGTTTGGGCATTCATCCTAGCAGAAGCAAACCCAAATGACTCACTTTGACCAATTCATCTTCTGTTTCAGAAGCATCCTATGGAAGACCTAGAACCTGCTCATGTATAGGCACACAAACCTCTCAATGGAGGCCTGTGTCAAAATGTGACTAAATGAGGTGCTCCCTCCTGTGGCAGGGCACCAGTGGTGCCTGCCACTTTAAGGGCTAGATCAAACACTCAGCCAGTGTTTGATTACGGAAGCCATTTTAGAACTCTGGCCGCCTACATAAACAAGAGCAGTTTGCTGCTGGGGGCTAGTTAAGAAACAGAAATGTTGCCTGGCTGAGCTGCTGCATGGGAGCATCTTGCAGGTAGGAGCAGGAGGCTCTCATTCTGGGCATGACCTAAAACTGCACCGTGCCAGGTGCGGGTGGTCTGGTGGGCCTCCTATGGCATGGGAGCCCCCAGGAAATCACCCTGGTGAAAGGTGGGTTAGGGTGCTTCAATCCCAGCTTTCACCTTCAGGTGGGTCATATGATCCATCTAATCCAGGGAAGGTCAGGTAATCTTGAAGCACCTGAGCCTGCTGGGGTGAGTGACCCTGTGGGGCCAGGCATGCTTTGTGAAGCACCTGAGCCAGGAATGGGGGACCCCAATCCCTGAGTGCAGGCAGGTGGTTTAGACCTAACTGAGGGACCTGACTAGTCAATGCTGGGTGCAGGACCCAGATAGGGTTCGAAAGGGCCAGGGGCCCACTGCAAGGCATGTCCATATACAGCAAAGAAACTCAGGGTCCTGACTGTCCTGAGATGAGGCCAGGGCTTAAATGGAAGCTGAAGGTCCCAGAGAAGGGCCATAGCTAATGGGCAAAGGGGACGGTTGAGTTGGCTACCTGAGATGCCATCTGTGAGGCTTGGGCTGCAGTGTAGGAGTGGAACAGAGCCACAGATACACCCCAATATTGGGGGGCTATAATGGGCAGCCTCCTGCCTAATTATTGCATCAATATTGTTACATCAAGGTATGGCAGATGAGAGAGGCAGTTGGCTGACCCGTAGACAGGGCAGGATGGTGCTTGCACCAGGCATGAAAGCTTGCCCCTGTCACACCTCCACAGGCAGCAGGACTCCAGGGAGGGGTGGAGGAGAGTTATTGTACTTCTCTTGATGGTGACGGGTCAAGGCCCTCACTAGGGAGGTGGTGTTGTTCAGCCATCTGGCCATGTAACAGGAAGCCCCAGCAACTCACTTCAACCAGCTCATCTACTTTACGAGTGCCCTGTGGAACACCAGGAACCTGCTCATGTATAGATACATGAGCCTCCCAGATGAAGCCTGCATGAGAATGGGAATGAGTGAACTGAGGGTGTACTACAAGATGAAAGAAGACAATAGGGAGATGACAACAGAGGACACATGGAAAAGAAAAGACTGGTACAGACTGTTCATAGGTGGGACGACCAGAGAGAGCAATAACAATGATGACAATGACAAGTGAAAGTACTGGGGAACCAAGCTGGGGATTTGGGAGGTGGGGGGAAGGGAGGTGGGAGAGGGCACTGAGGTGGTCTTCTGCATGATTGTGATGGGTAAAGGAGATGGTGATGGGTGTGCAGTTGTGGCCATGTAAAGGGGATGATGATGGTTTAATTATAGATGTGTGTCATGGAACATCAAGTGAACTGGATTGGTCACAAGACAGAACTGGAAGGATATAGGGATATATGTATACCCCTATATCTTTCTCTTCCTCTATCTATATTTAGAAAGAGGAAGAGAGAGACCCAGGACTTCATTTCTTTGACTTTGAAGAGCCAGAGGGGAACTGGGAGTGTGTAGTGATTGTGAAGATGTTTAACCTGGCAATGAAAGAAAGAGACATAATGAGCTGGCTCATCAGGTCCTGCAAAAAGGCGGGTGAGAGCGAAAAGGTATGGGACTCTGATGGGATCTGGACTGGGGCTCGGTGGGCTTGTGCCCTGCTATGGGGGTACCCAGAAAACCCTGAGAGAGCGAGACATCTCCCATCAGCAGTAGCCCTAGGGTCAAACAGGGCATTTGTGTTTTACCATGGCCAGTCAAAGTTGGGCAGGAAATGTGGTAAAGGAGGGGCATTTAGCTGTGGTTTGTCCCTGTACCATATGGTCAGTATGTAGGAAGAAGGGCCACATGGCAAAGCATTTTAAAGAGAAAAAGCACTGCAACCTCTGTGAGGAAGAAAACCATGTGTTCCAGTCTTCCTTCCAGTCCTTTGCAAATAGAGCAAGGCAGCAAAGGAAGGGGGAAAACAAAGAGCCAGAGGAAAGGGAACAAGAGGCACCTGCAAGAGTGGCTGCAGAGCCTGAGGAGCAGGTGGAAGAATCAGAATGTTGCGTGTGGGAATGGGTTAGCTCAGAAATCACCGAATTGACCAGCTAGCCTCTACCAAAAACAAACACCCATCTCACACACAGGGGTGCAGGGCCACCTCACTCTAGTTCATCCACCCCTACCACCTTGTTTGAGTGAATGAAATAGTAATTATTTAATGACACAAACACATGGGTAAAGGTGTATTAAAAACAACAAACTGTGTTAACAAACAGTGAACCATGATAATCAATCAGAAACAACTATATACAACAATAATACACCAGCAACAACAATAACCTCAGCTACCCTGAACAGATGGTGCTAGAGAGCACTGATGGGCTCACACAAGAAGGCAGCAGCAGTGGTAGCTGCATGCAGCACTGCTAACACCAATCCACAGCAGAGATCTTGGTCCCCCAGACCCTCTCTGTATACAACCAATGCTCACACTTGCAATGTACACAGATACAATGTTCGAACCTACTCACACTGCAGTCAAACCCTGGCTGCTCCTCCAGCCACTCACAATTTGAACAGACAATTCTACTCTTGCTGCAGACAACCCCATTTGAACACTGGACTCTTGACATCTGGACTTGAGAGTGGTAGTTGATGGAACCGAATCAACTTGGTGCACTGTAACCAATGGCGTCCCCTAGGGCCCTGTTCTTGGACCTATACTCTTCAATGTGCTTATAAATGATCTGGACTCGGGTGTTATAAGCAGACTGGCTAAGTTTGTAAATGACATCAAACTATGAGGATGTACAGTCACCCTAAAGGTTATGCTGGCAATCCAGGCCAACCTTGACAGGTTTCTGGGGAGGCTGGCTCAAAACCCGATGGCATTCGATGCTGAGAAATGCAAGGTGCTCCACCTTGGGAGAAAGAACCCACACCACACTTATAGGTTCTGCAGTGTGGTGTAGCACCACCTCTGAAAGAGACTTGGGGGCCATGATTCACCACAAAATGAATATGAGCCTTCAATGCGATGCCACAGCCAGCAAAACAAACAAAACTCTGGCCTGCATCTTCCGATGCATCTCAAACAAGACCCAAGAAATCATCCTCCCACTTTACTTGGCCTTGGTGAGACCACAGCTGGAATACCGTGTCTAGTTCTGGGTTCCACAATTCAGAAAGGATGTGGAGAAGCTCAAGAGAGTCCAGAGGAGAGCTACACAAATGATTAGAGGACAAGAGTGCAAGCTAATGAGGACAGGCTGAGAGACATGGCACTCTTCAGCCTGGAAAAGCATATCCTTAGGGGTGACTTGGTGGCAGCTTATAAATATATAAGAGATATGCACCAGGACCTGAGAAAATGTCTGTGGAACCCCATGGGAAGACTAGGTCCAATGGTCACAAACTCTTGGAAGACTGTTTTAGGCTGGACATAAGGAAAAACTGAATGAGGGAGCCAAAGAGTAGAGGGGAAAGAAACCAAGCCCTGGCCAAGTACCTCTGCCCCATCCCCTCCTTGGTTTTCTCTTGACTACAAAGGCCTGACCACCCAGAAGAGATTTTTGCCAGTCAGGAAGAGTGGATGGACAAGTTCCTAGAAGTGTCACATGTGGAAGGCTTTGAGAAAACAACAAATGTGAGAATGGATGAAGATGGAGCACAGGAGGAGGATAAGCCAGAGGAAATCCTATAAAGTAAGAAGATAACATCAGACAAATGAAAACAATCAAAATCTAAATCCAAAATATTAATAACTTCTGTGAATCTGGGAATTGTAGCTTCTCTAAATGTATGGTTTGTACTAAATAAGGACAGATAGAATATGATTGAAGCGTATCTAGCTCAGATAAAAGCAAATATTATCTGTATACAAGAATGTGCAATATCAACAGCAAAAAAATGACATAGAATCTGAGAGATGGTGGAAGTGGGGGCCATCTAGCCTGTCTGGCTCAAATATTAACAGAGCAACAAGTGTAGAAGTGCTAATTAAAATATCTATGCACTAGTGGATTGAGAGGAGAGGTGCAGATTCCTGGAAAAACTGAAAATCAGCATGACTGGCAGAATACTTTGTATATTAGTAGGTCATTTCAATTGCATACACCAAGCATAGGACAGAAAGGGTGAGGGGCAAGCAGGAACCATGGACAAGTCATTAAAAGTCCTACACAGAACAATAATCACACACAACTATTTGCAGGATACAGGAGAAGGAGGACCAAGGGAAAAATTCACCTTCACAAAAGGAGATGCAGCAGGGGACATCTTCTCATGGATTGACCTTATCCTGCCATTGAAGCACTGGACAAAGAGAGAAACAGAAATAACACCAGTTTTATTCTCAAATCACTTCATGCTTACAGCAGGGCTAAAAGAAGAGAAATGCATGCACAAAGGTAAAGGAATCTGGAAGCTAAACACCCAGCTACAGGAAAAAAACAAGACCTGAGAAAAGTATGCGAAACTGTTCATAGGATGGAAAGCAATAAAAGGGTGCTTTGAAACAGTAACAGACTAGTGGGAGTGGGTAAAAGAGTGCACAAAGGATGACTTTGTTAGAAATGCACAGCCTGCATTTCTCTCTTGATAGGAAGAAATGCTACTCAAGGTTTCTTACCTCCCCCCAGCTTCTCCCTAGTCTTTCTCATGCTGATTACAGAAGCTGGAATTCAATTATCTGTGTCCTTGAAAGGGGGGGGATTTGAACTCTTGGCGACCTGTTGTAGTTTCTGGGCACGCTTAATTAGCTGATGCATATTTACCTCTCCGCCCTGCATACTTAAGTAGCTAATTATACTATACATGCGATGTATATAGTGATGTAACTACATGTATGCTTGTATGAAACGGAAGTAGCTGTAAGAGTTCCAGTGTCTGCACACGTGCTCAGGAGAGAGAAGATAAATTCCACTTGCAAATACCAATGCGGGGTCAGAGTAATCTGAGTACCTGACTCTGCTCTGACCTTTGTTTGCAAACAAATACAACTTTTTATGCCGGCGGCTGAGTGTGTCTGTGATTTTTTGCGAGCCTCCAGAGAAACGAACTGCAGTTTATGCATCAATTGGCACCCAACGTGGGGCCTTTTCTGGACCACCCCGGAACTCAGTGACAAGATAGTCCCTGCCACCACTGGGAGTGCGCACCGAGCTGCCTTTTGGGCTCGCCCAGGGGGCTTGAGACGTGAGTCAGGGTATCCGGGAGGTTAAAGGCTACCTGTGCAAAATTTTTGGTTTCTGAGGACGCCAGACACACATTCCAACATTCTGATCGAGATCTCTGGGATACCTGAATGAGTATACGAATTCCCTTGCCCAATTTGGTGTCTGGGTCCGGGAACAAAGATGTGTTCGATTTACTAGGGGATCTTTGGCCTGGTTGCGAACCGTCTGTAACTAGGATCTTTTGGTATTTGGTGTGCGTTGAGCGCACTCTTGTGGGCATTAATATGGGTGCGGGTCGCTCCCGTGTAGAAAACTCAGTCATTCCTTTAGGATGTATGTTACGGAACTTTAGTAAATTTGCAAAGCAGGCAGATTATGGGGTGAAGATGAGAAAGGGTGATTTAATTAAGTTTTGTCAACTCGAGTGGCCAACATTCAGGGTCCACTGGACCCCGAAACGATCCTTTGTAGTAAAAGAAGTGATAGCTATCCATGAAATAGTTATGCAAGATAGGCATTGGGACCAATTTCCTTATATAGATTGTTGGTTGGGGGTGATTAAAAATCAGCCACCTTGGATTAAGAAATGCTTAGTAAAGTCTCATGTGATGGTTGTTAAAGGAAAGACTCGAGGAGGACCGCCTGTACTCCCTGAGTCTAATGGTGGGGGGTGGGGATTCTGAATTGGCTGAGTATCGGACCTGCTCTCCAGTCACCCTGTCAGGTAGTGAGGATGAATCAGACACCTCCTCAGGATCTAGTCCCTCTGCACCACCGCTCCCTCCCTCAGGAAAACCACCACCAGCGTATCAAAGCATACCTAATGATTCAGAGCGTGTGCTTCAGCCAAGTGCCCCATCTGAATCAGAGAATAAGGGCTATTATTTGCGCAAGACTGTAGAATCACGGCCGGTGCTGAATTGCCCGATGCGAGAGGTTATTGGAGAGGGGGGCAATGCAACTTTTGTCTACACCCCATTTAGTACTTCAGATTTATTTAACTGGAAGAATCAGAGCCCCTCTTTTTGTGAAGACCCTGAAAAGATGAGGGACTTGTTTCGATCCATTGGGTAAACCCATCGACCCACTTGGGCTGATGTCCAGACGATGCTCCAAACCCTCCTGACCCCGGAGGAGAGGAGATTAGTGTTGGGGACAGCAGAGCGCATTGCAGCAGCCAGGGTAGAAGCAGAGGGAGCTCCTGGTCGTACCTTGCGTGATACCTGCCCTGTTGAGGAACCGAGATGGGATAATCATACTGCAGAAGGAAGAGAGCTGAGTGCACGGTATCTGGGGATTATAGTGGAAGCAATGGGGAAGGCAGTGCCTCGGGTTACTAATCTGTCTAAATTGTATGAAGTGAGACAGGGAAAAGAAGAGGATCCCTCAGCTTTCCTCGGGAGGCTGTATGAGGCGTTCCTCAGGTTTTCGGACCTAGATCCAGAAGCCCCAGATAATCAACGCATGGTAAATCTTATGTTTATTGGTCAATCCGCTGCTGATATTCGTAAGAAGCTACAGAAAACTGAGGGAGGTGCTGGGAAACTGATTTCAGAGCTGGTGGAAATTGCATATAAGGTGTATGGGAATCGTGAGCAAGTGCAGGAGCGCAAGGAGGATAAAAAGGCTCAGCGACAGATGGCAGCGCTGGCAGCTGCTATAACTGGAAGTAACCCTGGAAAGGCTGGGATACAGAAAGGGAAAGGAGAAAGAGTGGGAGCAGATGTTTGTGCTTATTGCAAAGAGAAAGGACACTGGAAGAGGGAATGTCCAAAGTTAAAGGAGAAGAGAGAGGGTGAAACAAGAGGTCACCTCATGCGGGCAGAGAAAAAGGGTGAGGACACAGAATGAAGGGGATGGGGATCTAAGACCACTACCCTTCAGGTTGGATCCCGAGAAGATCCCATGGTAACCATTGAGGGTTGGTGGCAAAAACTTTGAAGCCTTGGTGGATACTGGGGCTACGTTTTCAATGATTCCAGAAAAAAAACCCTGTGCAGGAGCTAGTGAGCAGCATGTTCTTGTGGAAGGGATTGAGGGAATGCAATCCCGACTCCCCGTTTGTAAGCCACTCCTCACCAAAGTGGGGGACCATTTGCTTGAGCACTTCTTTGTATATTCTCCAAGCTGCCCGGTTGCACTACTTGGGCGGGACCTACTGACAAAACTGCAAGCTGAGATATTTTTCAGAGACGACCAGATGGTGGTCCAGTTACCTGTCAAGCAGAACTCGAACTATCAGATGGCTCTCCTGGAGGACTGATGCCCTGTAGTAAGTTCTGAAGATCACATGACTGGAGTAGACCCTTCGGTATGGGCTGATGGAACCCCTGCACGAGCTAAGTCGGTCTCCCTGGTAAGGATTATACTCAAGGATGGGGAGGCTCCCGTTCGGGTAAAGCAGTACCCACTCAGCCGAGCGGCCAGAGTTAGACTCAAGCCATTAATAGAGAAATACAAGAAGTACAGATGGCTAGTGGAAGGGTCCTCACCATATAATACCCCCATTCTTAGAGTGCCGAAGGCAGATGGGGTCTCATACAGACTGGTCCAAGACCTGCGAGCAGTAAATAAGAAGGTCCTTTCAGACCACCCTGTAGTCCCGAACCCACACACGATTTTGACACAAGTACCGGGGGAAGCTGAAATATTTTCAGTGCTAGATTTGAAAGATGCTTTCTCCTCCATTCCCCTTCACCGAGAGAGTCAAAAATTGTTTGCTTTTGAATGGGAGGACCCAGATACTTTCCATAAAGCCCAGCTCATGTGGACAGTTCTCCCACAAGGATTCATAGCAGCCCCCCATATTTTCGGACTTGCCCTTCAGAAGGACTTGGAGGAGTGGAAGGGATCACACCCCGCAGTGACTCTCCTCCAGTATGTGGATGACCTGCTAATTGCAAGCCCAAATTTGCAACTCTGCGAGGAAGCCACCAGGTCACTGCTAAACACTCTAGGGGAAAAAGGATATAAAGTCTCTAGAGAGAAAGCCCAAATATGTCAGCCTCAAGTTACATTTTTGGGATATAAGCTCTCAAAAGGAGTCAGAGCCCTGAGTGCAGATTGCATACAGGCAATCCAAGGTCTAACTTCACCTAAGTCACCCAAGGAGCTGCGGGCATTCCTAGGGCTAACTGGGTTCTGTCGACTATGGATACCAGATTATGGTGGAAAGGCTAGACCACTGTATGACTCCCTGACTAAGGAGAGTTTCACTGAATGGAAATGGACTAAAGAAATGCAGCATGCCTTTGATTTGCTTAAGGCAGCATTAACCCAGCCCCCTGCCCTGGCCATCCCAAATAATAAAAAGCCATATCGACTGTATGTACATGAGAATCGAGGGGTCGCATCAGGGGTGCTGACGCAGCCATCAGGCCCAACTTGGAGACCCGTGGGATATTACTCAAAGGTCCTAGATCCGGTTGCGCTTGGGTGGCCAGCCTGTCTTCGGGCTGTGGCAGCCACAGCACTGGTTGTCGAAGAAGCCCAGAAGATAGTCATGGGTGCGGACATAGAAGTACACACCCCACATGGAGTTCCCCAGATTCTAGAGACTGAGGGAGGAAAGTTTCTCAACCCCTCCAGACAATCACGGTATGAAATATTTTTGCTCTCTAATCCAGGACTTACTTTCAAACATACTACAGCCTTGAACCCTGCAACCTTGCTGCCGGAACCAGGGAAACCAATGCATGACTGCCTTGAGGTCCTGAATCAAACCACACAGGTGCGACCTGATCTTGCTGAGGACCCCATTGAAAACCCAGATGCTGAATACTTCGTAGACGGCTCCAGCTCTGTCATCGATGGAAAAAGACGAACAGGATGTGCGGTGGTAACCTTGGATAAGGTAGTATGGAGGGAGTCATTGCCGAGCTCATGGTCGGCACAGGCCGCGGAACTCACTGCGCTCACCTGAGCGTTACAGCTGGGGACAGGCCAGTGGGTTAATGTATACACTGATTCTCGCTATGCTTTTTCTACGGTTCATGCGCACGGACTATTGTGGAAAGAAAGGGGTTTCATTACGGCTTCTGGGAATAGAATTGCTAACGGCCCTCAGATTATCAAGCTGCTAGAGGCACTCCACCAGCCTAAAGAGGTAGCAGTAATTCATGTGCGGGCCCATGGGAAGGCTGCTGAGGAAAAGCATAAGCTTGGAAACGCAAGGGCTGATGCAGCAGCAAAAGAAGCTGCATTTATTGGAGGAGAGGCGGAGGAAGTATCCAGGCAGGCCTTGTCCCATGCTGTATGGCCAAACGTCCGGGATCTAGTCCCGCAGTATTCCCCTGAAGAGGATAAATTTGCACAGAAGGCTTGTGCAGAAAAGAACTCCCAGGGGTGGTGGATAGTATCAGGAGGGAAAGTCATGATACCTAGGCCATTGCTTTGGGAGGTGCTGCATCAGTTCCATGCAAGTACCCACATGGGAGGCTTGGCTATGGGTGATCTAGTGATCTGCCAAGCAGTAGCCCCAGGGCTATATGTAGAAGCTCAGCGTATTGCTACCAGGTGCATCACGTGCCAGAAAGTAAACCCTCGAACGAAACCCCCTGTGCCAATGGGAGGTAGACCCTGGGCAGCGTACCCTGGACAAGCATGGCAGATTGATTTTGCCGAGCTCCCACAGTCTGGACATCATAAGTTTTTACTTGTCATAGTAGACCAGCTCTCCGGTTGGGTCAAGGCATGGCCCACCAGGACTGCCACTGCGGCTACAGTAGTGAAGTATCTGTTGCAGGAGATCATTCCCTGGTATTCTCTGCCCAAATCCATCGAGTTGGATCAAGGACAACACTTTGTGGGAAAAGTAGTTCAAAAAGTCGCACAAGCCCTCAAGATCACTTGGAAACTACACAGACCATGGAGACCACAGAGTTCAGGACAAGTGGAACGCATGAATAGACCCTTAAAGACTCCACTTACCAAGATCTGTATTGAGGCACATCTTAAGTGGCCTCAAGCATTACCGTTAGCTCTTACTTGCATTCGAAACACTCCCCAACGAGGCATTAAATTAACCCCATATGAAATTATGTTTGGCAAGCCCCCTCAAGTCTTACCCCCTGGGTTGCGAGAAAATGTGAAGCTCACTATTACCTAATTCAAAAGTTACATGTACATTATTGCTTTGCAGTCTGTCTTGTCTTCTCTTCACAGGTATGCAGCCTCCTTTCAGCGTCTGCCTTTAGACATTCCGGTACATGACTTCCACCCGGGAGACTGGGTCTTGGTGCAGAGGTGGAAAAAGGAACCTTTGACTGAGAGGTGGAGTGGCCCTTTCCAGGTACTTCTAACAACCCACACCGCTGTAAAGATTGCTGGCCATGACCGTTGGATACACCATACCCGTGTGAAACGACATCCACGAGCGTCAGAGGACACCAGCTCCCAGGACGGGCTCACTCTGGAAGCTGAGCCGTCTTCGGAACAAGAAACCAGCAGGTGGAGCTGTGAACCTACTGGTGATCTCCAAGTGCACCTGAGACGGCTTAATCAGAGTCCAGAAAATCAGACAAAGAAGTAACAAAGAAAAAGTTTAGGCTGTATTTGATCTCAAGAGAGGAAGAATATGGTGGGAATCTTAATATGCCTTGTTGTTATCTATGTGGTAAAAGAAGCAGGACTGAATCGCCCTAGCGGCCACCCTATATCCCCGTTTCCCCCAATTGCTCCCCCAGAAGCAAATTTGTATGTTGACATGATGGAAAAAATTGCAGGTACCTTCAATCTCACCAACTGCTGGGCCTGTGGGGGACTCCAAGAGGCCGGAGGCCGGTGGCCTTGGAGGGCTTTTCCTCTGGCCCCAAAGTGGCTAGTGAGTAGTAAGGCAGATGTTAAGAGTACTAGTTAAGAATGGGGAGCAGAAAGCATCTTGAGCGGGGAATATTGTTAGAAATGCACAGCCTGCAATTCTCTCTTGATAGGAAGAAATGCTACTCAAGGTTTCTTACCTCCCCCCAGCTTCTCCCTAGTCTTTCTCATGCTGATTACAGAAGCTGGAATTCAATTATCTGTGTCCTTGAAAGGGGGGGGATTTGAACTCTTGGTGACCTGTTGTAGTTTCTGGGCATGCTTAATTAGCTGATGCATATTTACCTCTCCGCCCTGCATACTTAAGTAGCTAATTATACTATACATGCGATGTATGTAGTGATGTAACTACATGTATGCTTGTATGAAACGGAAGTGAGCTGTAAGAGTTCCAGTGTCTGCACACGTGCTCAGGAGAGAGAAGATAAATTCCACTTGCAAATACCAATGCGGGTCAGAGTAATCTGAGTACCTGACTCTGCTCTGACCTTTGTTTGCAAACAAATACAACCTTTTATGCCGGCGGCTGAGTGTGTGTCTGTGATTTTTTGCGAGCCTCCAGAGAAACGAACCGCAGTTTATGCATCAACTTTATAAGACTAGGAGAAGAACAAGCAAAAAGGAAAGAAGCACACAGGGTGCAATTGCAACAGAAGCTGCAACAACTACACCAAAAGAACATGCAAGGATTTGGAGTGAAAGAAGAGATCTAAAAAACAAAAGGGGAATCGGAGCAATGGTTTAAAGAGCGAAGAAGGAAAAAGCGTTTCTGGTACAAGCAAGCACAATAGGTAGAAGAAAAGGAAGAATGTATGGAGTACTTCAACAAAGTCTGTAGAGAAGAGAAAAAAGAAATATGGTGCCTCCAGGATGAGAAAGGAGAAGAACGCACATCAGAAGAAGCCAGACTGCAAATGCGAAAGATTTCTACCAGGAACTGTACAGAGAGAAAGGCAGAGCTAGAGGCCATTCAGAACTAACTGTCTGGAAGGACTGCAAAAGAAGCTAACAGAAGACCAACAACAACCAGAAGACTGGAAGGCGCAGGAAGTCTGGGTCACCCTGAATAGTTATAAAAATGGGAAAACACCAGGAAAAGATAGACTGCCAAAATAATTCTATGCAACTTTCTGGGACCAATTAGGACCAGACTTGATAGAAGTCAACAGTGAGAGAAGGAGAGACAGAAGACTCTTGAAAAACATGAAATAAGAATCGTAGTCCTGATTATTAAGAAAGGGGTCACAACCCAGGTAAAGAACTGGAGATCAATAACTTTGTTAAACTTCAGCTACGAGCTCCTAGCCAAGGTGATAGTGAACAGACTAAATGAAATAAATGGGCAAATGCTAGGAGAAGATCAAGTATGTGCAGTCCCTGGGAGCAGGATTCATGAGGCTATGATACAACTGTAGCAGACTGCCAATGTGGGCTCACCAGATTGGCCTGAGATATTTACCCTGGGCTAGAAACAGTGCTGGTGAACTCTGAGCAACCCCACGTGTGGAGCAGGGGAGCCCTGCCCTGTGGAAAAGGAGAAGCCAGCAGAAAGAAGGGGTTTTCGATCCCCTCATTCGCATGGGAGGGGGCTGGCTGGGGTTGTGCGCCAGCCACCCTGAGCCCTGGTTGGCCGGTTTGCAAGCCAGGGAGAGGCTGCCGGAGGGGATAAAAGCAGCAGCCAAACTGGCATGGGAGGCTGCTGACAGTGACTCTGGGGAACGATGCAAGAAGCCTAAGAAGAGCTGGGGTGAGCTGACCCAGTGGAGGGAGCGGAGAGACCCCTCTGAAGAGCCCTGGGAAAAGAAGGTAGGGGCAGTCGGCTGTGCCTCCAGCCCTGCAGCAGAGAGGGAGTGACGGCCAGGACTTGGGGCAGAGAGCTGGTGCCCCGAGGCCCCATCGCGGTGTGCTGGATGTGCCGGGCATCCCAGAGGCTAGGGGTGGCAGCCGGGCTCCCACTCCATTGTGGAGAAGAAGCAGTGGCCAGGAACACAGGCAGCATCCTTATCCAGAGCAGGGAGCTGGGCCTGTGAGTTGAGGAAACCCCTTACCTCCCCCAGGGGGACAGGACAGCAGCAAGGCACTGAGATCCTGAGGAGTGGCAGAGCGTCCAAACGAGGGTCCCTGGGAGCTCGAGGCGCAGGGCGGCGCTCGGAGTGGGATTGGTGAGCCGTGAGGCGTGTGGGGCGCCCGGCCAGTCATCTGGAGCAGGGGTTTAGAGCAGTGACACCTGGGAGTGACCCTCTGCCACTGACCAGAGGGGACTCAGTCCTGTCCCTTATTCTGCAGCTGATTGTCATCGGATGGAATCCCTGAGCTTTGTGCTTGGGTCATGCCGATTGCTGCAGGAGCCTACTTTGTTGCTTGTTGCTTGCCTTCTTGGTTGCCACGGAGGGTCACCCTTCAGCCTCTTTGGGGGAGTTGGGGTTTGATACAATTTGATTGCTGCAGACCAGAAGAGCTTAACTTGTTGCAGTCTGTTGCTTATTGGGAAGCCTTTTGGAGCTGCTGGTAGTGAGCACCTTGCTTCCTTGTGGTAGCATCTCAGCAGTGGCTGAAAGCTGCCAGTTACCCTACCTGTGGTTCTTGAGTCAAGGGTTGACCAATGCATTCTGGTTTGTTTTGTGATTCTGGTTCTGCCATTGAAGTTCACTTGTAAATAACTTTTCCTATTATCCTTGTTTTGTAAAAAAAGTGTAAATAGTTAAATCAGTTAGGTGTTAGACCTTCTGTGGGGAGCAGGGGCTGGCTGGAAAGTAAATTGGTGCTGGCCGGAAGCCCTGCCCCACTCTCACCACATCATCCCTGATCTTGAGCAGGGGTGGCAGCTATTGGGCCACCACCTGGGTTATACAACTAAGAGATGCCATGCAATACTGCAAGGAAAGAAACCTAAACCTGGCAAAATTAAAATCTGGATGTAGTTTAGTTTGTAACTTTGCAAATTGCAATGATGCAGCTGTCAGCTTGCACCCTCGCCATGGGAAAGGTGGCCAGGCTCTGCAGGAAAAAAGGATTGGGCCCCTTGCCCCTTCTCCCTTCAGCAGGCACCTGCTGAAGGCAGAAGTGGTGAGGGGCCTGAGTTTTTTTTTTTTCTGGAGGAGCCTGTCCGTCTTTCCTGCTACCAGGGGGTAGTCTGCTGGTGGGCTGAGTGGCCCCTGACCTGTGGGGGGCGCCAGTCCTTGCCTTCACAGTGGCGGTACCCCCCAGGGCCAGCCAGGTGAGCTGCTAGCGAGCCAGGTGCTGCCCTAGCTTGGGGTCAGAGAAAAGTTGGATTGGGCCAGGTTGTGGCATATAAAATGTACCTTTAAGGGGCCAGCAATGGGACGACCCAGTCTCTTCTCCCTCATGCCTTGTGGGTGTGGTTTTGTTGGTGGTGGGTTGTTCTCCCTGCAAGCTATGAGTGCGTAAGTTGCTGAATCCTGGTCCTAAGAAAGATAAAGCAGTATACCACCCCACCAGTCTCTGCTGAATAGTGACTCAAGGACAGGACCCCAAAGGTATGGAGGTCTGAATGAGTACCCCAGCCCTGGAACCCAGTGGCATAGAGTAAACATACAGGTGCTGTCTCCAAGCTGGGGCAGCACCTGGCCTGCAAGCAGAACCATGCAGGCAGCCCCAGAGGGTGCTGCTACTTTGGAGGGAAGGACTGGGGCCCCCTGCAGCTCAGGGGCCGCTCAGTCCACCAGCAGCTTGCTCCCCAGTTGCAGGAGAGGCAGGCAGGCTCCACTGAAAACAAAGGATTGGACCCTTGCCACCTCTTTTCAGCAGGTGCCTGCAGAAGGAGAAGTGGCAAGTGGCTTGTGAAGAGCCACTCTAATTCAAGCACCACCATGTCTCGTGTATCAGCATCCCTGCACTTAAAAATGGTGGCGGGGGCACTTCGATGAGCTTTAGATCAAACACCTGTGCCGCCCTATTTAAGCATGGGGACACTGATACACGAGGCGCTGGAGGCTGCTGGAGTGTGGTAATTGCTATGCTCCAGCAGACTCAGTTAATCGAGTCTGCTCCGACACACTGGAATTCCAGCACGTCGGAGTAGCCTCCCTGGTTGTGTATAGGCACCCGTAGTGCTTAAAGCTTGGCCCATGTGGGATGAAAATGTAGCTATGGAAGGATCAGGAAGAGAGACGAGAGGAAGAAGTGAACAAAGTCCAGATGAAAGAGAAATGGGTCCCGATGTCTGTGGATAGCACCTAAGGAAAGAAAGATGCAAAAAGAAAAACATTGCATGGGAAACTGGATTGTATAAATGAAGTGAATGGGGAAAGGTTCATGTACCGATAGGATGAAAAAGGCAGAATACATAAAAGAAATGAGAGAGTAAGTTGAAGACGAGTTAGTGTTTCCAGGAATAGGATACATACTTAACTGTGTTTTTAAAAGGTGAAGGGGAGGGAAAAGGAAAAAGCTAAATGGAATTTAGATATTTTTATAAATAAAAAACAGCCCCCCCGCATAGTTTGTGCTATGTATAACTAGGTGCCAAAGTGCTGATCAAAAGTGTGTTTATGGAATACCTGTGCTAAAACTTGGAGCAGTTTCAAGAAAAGGTAATATGCATCAACTCTGGATGAACAAAATGTATGGGTACTATATGCAAATTGCTACAGCCATGTTTAATTTCAAGGTCATTGTTTTCAGATTCGCTCCTCACTTCCACGTGTTCAAGGAGAGCAGGGTCTGACAGTAAGGAGAGGGGAAAGGGGCTGCCAGCAGAAAAGTTGGAGGGGAAGCAGAGAGCAAAGGTGCTTCCTGATGCCTCAGATTTATTTTCCCTGTCCCAGTGGGAAAGGGACAGATTCAAGGCAAACTTCCAATAATTAGATTCTATACCTGAAAAATTATAACAAATATATAAATGTTCCATATATAGAATCTAATTATGTGAGGATTGTCTTATAATCAGAATAGCCTTCTATTTGAATAAATATGGTACTGTATGATGTGTTCCTATTTAGTAGGAATTATAGAAACACTAAAATTAGCCTTTGTCATACTGACTGAAGTAGCTAAAAATCAGTTTAACACAAAAGGGACACTTCTATTACACAAGACATTTACTGCACAGTTAACTAATTAACTGCACAGTAAATGTCTCATTGTCTACATGCAGACTTTACATGTGCACCCTATTAGGATGCACAAAACCAATAAACTCAGCAGCAGGGTAGGACTTGTAAATACACATGTAAATAAATACACAATAGTGTACATGTAGATGCAGAGCTGGCTGGCTGGGGCACAAGAGTGTTTCAGTGCAGGAGCTGCCTGCCAGCTAACACCAAACTGAACCCCAAACCCTCGTGCCTCAGCCACCCCCAGCGCAGCACATTGATTCTGGTTGCAGTAGCCCCAGGCTGGCAGGCTGACCACCCCCCAGACTCTGTGCCAGCAGAAACTTCTGTAACCCCACTTAATATTCTGCAGTCTGGGCGCACATGTAAACTGCACACCCAGGAACTCCCTGGGAGCAATAAACTGGGGAGCAATAAGCTCCGCAGTTTATTGCTGCCCCCTAATGAGTGTGGATGGGCCCACAGAAAAGCTGTTTTCTTGACTGTTTTCCTTGTTCTTTCCAGAAGAGGGCAGCATAGGGCCAGTATTTTGCTGTTCTTTCTTTTGAAATACTTGTTTAACTTGCTCATTCTGTAAACTTAAATACAAAACACATGACAGTGGCAACGATCCAATTTAAGCTGACATAAGGGAATTCACAGCAAAGGAGGTACCTCTTCCCTTAACTCTCTCATTTCTGCCTTTGTTTTTCATTGAGCTCAGAGCAGTGATTTGTTTTTTTGCCTCATCTGTTAGGTTTGATATGAAAGGTCTTGTAAGGAATAAGTGCTAAGGACTGAGTTGAAAGCCTATGCCTTTTCCCCTGTTTGTTGGGACATGTAATTTGTGCTTATTTAGAAAAATAGATCGATCTTTATGTTAAAAAAGGGCTATCCAGCTGGCTGCCCATGGGCATCATGTGGCCCACAAGGGATTAATGCGTGGTCCTCCCCAGGTTTCTGACAGCTACTGTTCCCTCTATTGCTCTGGCTGCTGTTGCAGCTGGGGTCTCTAGGCTCCCCCTCCCTCAGCTGTTGCTTCCTGTTTCTGCCCCAGGGGTTAGGGTGGAGCAGCAGGAGGGCCTGTGACTTGCACTAGTGCACACGCAGCATGCATTTCCCAGCTGCTTAGAAGTTGGACAGCCTTGTGTTAAATCGCAATTGTCTTGCTGGTGCTACAAAATTTGGGATGACAGGATAAATGCATATGTATTTTTTAAAAAAACAAACCAATACCAGAACACTCTGGCATAGTATTAAAAAGGCTGTATCAAGTTTGGCAGGCCTAAAGTTTTGCCATCTTTCACATGTGTATTTTCCCAGTTCAAGTTAACATTAAGTATTTTTATTAGGGCTGTGCAAAATTTTGACGGGTGTTTTTTTTCAAAGCTGTTTCAATGCATTTTGAGCTCAAAACAGCAAAATTGAAATGAAACAAAAGGCTTCAAAACAGCTTCAAAATGAAATGAGGGTGCTCAAAACATTTCAAGTTTTGAAGCTGGGCTTGCTTGCAGCTAAACAGAAACTAAGGAGACGGAAGAAGAAGGGGGGGAAAGGAAGGACTGCTCTGATATTGAGATCTAGCTCCTTGTTCAATTCCCCAGCTCTCTGATCATTTCCCCTAGCTCTCTGATCATTTCCCCCGCTCTTCCCAGGGGGCACAGACCCCCCAGTCTACCCACAGGGTTTCAGCAGGTTGCTGGGGAATTGAACTGGGAGCTGGGGCAATGTTCAGGTCTCTGAACATTCCCCCTGTTCCCGGTTGGATTCTCCAGCTCCCCAATTTTCCCCCAGTTCTCTGATAACTTTCCCCAGCTCTTCCCAACACCTGAGTCTGCCCAGTGCAGCCTTCACCAAGTGCCAGGAAGACCCTGGCACTGGCCCCAGGTGGGAGCAGCAGCCTGCTATCACCCTGCACCCAGATCCAGGGGCTTGCACTCCCCAGGAAGAGTCCAGCACAGCTCCACAGCCCTTCTGGGGGGTGTGGGCCCCCAGATCTGCACATGGGATCGGCAGGCTGCCGTTGCCAGCAAGTGATATGAGTTTTGCTTTGAACAGTTTGAGGTGTAGCTTCCCAGAAACTCCTGCACCTATCTCCTTGAAACATAGCAGGCTTTGTGCCTCAGAAGGAATTACCATCCCTGCAATTTTCATCTGAATCGGGCAAGAAATGGCAACGTTATAGGCATTTTCATGATTCCCCATTTAACATATGGGTGAAATGTCAAAACGGGTTGAAACAGCATCAAAACAGTGAAACAGTTTCAACAAAACAAAATGGAACAGTGCTTCGAAACAACAGTATGAAACTCTGTCCATTCGAAATGGTGAAACGGAAGTCGAAACAAAATGGTGCTGTTTTGCACAGCCCTAATTTTTATGCTGAAACCTAATGTTTCCATAATCTTTCCTCCCAGTAATAAAATGAAACAGAGAAAGCTGACAGCACAAAGAGGAATGCTTTCCCCCCAATATATCTCAAAGAACTTTTCAGGGGTAGATTAGGATTATTTTCTCCAGTCTGTGGATGTAAGGGCACTTGTACATGTGATAGGGGTTTAGTATTCTATGCCCTCTAAATTGAAAAGGTGGGTTTTTAATTGAAACCCAATGTTTCAAATGAGGGGTTTTAATTTTCGGTCACATTATGGTGAGGTTGCCCGATCCTTTTTTTTTTTTTGGTGGAGCCTTCTCATGGTTGGCGGGGCAAGCTGCCAGCGGGCTGAGCAGCACCTGAGCTGCAGGAGGCCCTGGTCCTTCCCTCCACGGTAACAGCACCCCATGGGGAAGAGTTGGATAGTGCCAGGTGCCTCCATACTGGGGCAGTACCTGGCCTGCTAGCAGCCTACCCAAGTGGCCCCAGGGGGCATCACTGTGTGCAAAGAAGGACTGGGCCCCTCTCCTGCAGCTCAGGGGCTGCTCAGCCTGCCAGCAGCTCACCCCTGGCTGCAGACAGGCTCCGCCAAAAAAAAAAAGGATTAGCTCCCTTACCACTTCTGCCTTTAGCAGACACCTTCAGCAGCAGCAAGGGGCCCAATCCTTTTTTTTTTTTTTTTTTTTTTTACAGAGCCTGCTCACCTCTCCCACAGCCAGTGGACAATCTGACTAATAGCTGTAATGCATCATTGCAAACTAAACTACATCAGGATGTTGTTTAGTTTGCAACAATGCAAACTCATCTAAACCCCCCAGAACTGATGCACATGTAAAGTGTGACACAATCAAGCCACACAAAGTGGCATTTTCATTACATGTACATCACGACATAATCACATGTACAAGCATCCTAAGAGACTGGTTTCAGGTCACAGAGAAAGCCAGTTATACCAGTAGGACCCAGACCTTTTGGCTATGTGGTTTAAGACAAGTAGTCCTATAATGTGACCACATACATATAGCTTCATAACATAAAACTGAAGTTTAAGGCTAGGGACAGATGTTCAAAAATCCTGAGCCTGAATTGATTTAATCTTTGTAGGTTAGTCTAACCTGGCTAGGCTGAACCAGTTTGTAACACTGGACTGAGGAAATGTAGGCACATTCCTGTAGTGGCTCAGGCTAGAAGTTGGGGAGGGGGGCGCGCTAGAGCAGCCCTCCCTTCCCTTCAACAATGCTGAGCTGAGGGTAGGGAAGGGGATGCTGAGGATAGGGAAGGGGATGTGACCAGGCCACTGCAGGATGCTCTGATTAGGGAGGAGTTCCACCCACTCACTGTTGATAACAGACCATTGAGTTGCACAGAAGGGAGGTACACACAGAATTGTTAGCATTTATCAGCCCATCAAACAAAACAATAGCCTTCAAGCTCTTTTTAGACAACTTTTTCCAAGGAAGGAGTGGAGGGACATTACCAGCTACCTGCTGATTAGCTCCAAAAAGCCCTAAGCCAACACTCATAGAATCACAGAAGTAGGGTTGCAAGGGACCTTGTAGATCTTCAAGTCCGACCTGCTGCCTGGGCAGGAGAAAAAACTGGGCTCAAGTGATCCCAGCTAGGTAGGCATCAAGCCTCCTCTTAAAGACCCCCAGGGTAGGAGCCAGCACCACTTCCCTTGGAAGATGTTTCCAGATCCTAGCCACCCTAACTGTGAAGTAGTTCTTACGGATGTCTAATCTAAACCTACTCTCCAACAACTTGTGGCTGTTATTCCTTGTTATGCCAGGGGGTACTATGGGAAACAAGGTCTCTCCCAAACCCTTCTGGTCCCCCCTAGTGAGTTTATAGATGGTCACCAGGTCCCCCCTCAGCCTTCACTTGTGAAGGCTGAACAGGTTCAGGTCCCGCAGTCTCTCATTGTAGGGTCTGCCCTGTTGTTCCTGGATCATGCGGGTGGCCCTCCTCTGGACCCTCTCCATGTTGTCCACATCCTTCCTGAAGTGGGACGCACAGAGCTGGACACAGTACTCCAGCTGTGGCCTGACCAGTGTTGCATAGAGGGGGAGGATCGCCTCCTTGGCCCTGCTAGAGATGCATCTGTGGATGCATGACAAGGTGCGGTTAGCCCTGCCAACCGTGACCTTGCATTGTCGACCCATGTTCATCTTGGAGTCAGTAATGACTCCAAGATCCCTTTCTGCTTCCGTGCTCTCAAGAAGGGAGTTTCCCATCTTACAAGCATGCTGCTGGTTACTACTGCGCAAGTGCAGCACCTTGTACTTGTCAGTATTAAAGCACATCCTGTTTTTACTAGCCCACCCCTGTAACCTATCCAAGTCTTGCTGCAGTCTTTCCCTCCCTACTAGCATGCTCACCTCACCCCAAATTTTGGTATCATCAGAGAATTTAAACAGGTTGCTTTTCACCCCGTCATCCAAATCACTGATAAAGAAATTGAACACCGCGGGCCCAAGGACCGAGCCCTCGGGGACTCCGCTGCCCACTTCTCCCCAGGTCGAATATGACCCATCCACCACCACCCTCTGAGTGTGACCCTTCAGAATCTGCAATCCATCTGACTGTGTAGGCATCAATGCCACAGTCACCCGATTTTTAATGAGGATGGGGTGGGAGACTGTGTCAAAGACCTTGCTGAAGTCCAGAAAGACTACATCCACGGCAACACCTGCATCCAAGGCTTTTGTGACCTGATCATAAAAGGCAATGAGGTTGGTCTGACATGATGTGCCCCTAATGAAACCATGCTGGTTGCCCTTGAGCATCATCTCTGAGGCCGGCCCATCACAGATGTGCTCCATGATGATCTTCTCAAAGAGTTTCCCTAGGATTGAGGTAAGACTGACAGGCCTATAGTTGCCTGGGTCCTCCCTCCTCCCTTTTTTAAAGGTGGGGACCACGTTGGCTATCTTCCAATCATCTGGCACCTGGCCCGAGCACCACGAGTGCTCGTAAAGCCATGCCAAAGGCCCTGCAAGAACCCCTGCTAGCTCCCTTAACACCCTGGGGTGGAGAGCATCTGGACCTGCTGATTTGAACATGTCCAGCCCCTCCAGAAGCTCTCTAACCTGGTCCTCCCCAACCTGAGGTCTGGAGGCATTCTCCTCAGGTCTGTCTTGCATCACGGTGGGGAAGTCCCGGTCCCTGCCCAAGAAAACAGAGGTGAAGAATTGGTTAAAGAGGTCTTCTTTCTCCTCTGGCGCAACCACCAGATTGCCCAGAGGATCTTGCAGAGGCCCCACATTTCCTGGTGCTTTTTTCATCTTCCCTATATATTTGAAAAAGGACTTTTTGTTATCTTTGATTTTGGATGCAAGTCCTAGCTCTATGTCCCCCTTAGCTTTCCTGACAGTCCCCCTACAGACCCGAGCAGAGGAGGTATACTCCTCTTTGGAGATAGCACCCCGCTTTAACTGGTTGTACGCCGCCTTTTTGGCAATCAGGCATTCCCATACACCCTTGGTGAGCCAGCGGGGCTTTCAGGCACTCCTGCCCCCCTTGCTTTTTGTTGGGATGGTCACCCCTTGGGCCCTGAGTATCATCTCCTTAAGGAACAACCACTCATCTTGGGCACTGAGTTCCCCTGCCCTTGAGAAGCCCAGCACCTCTCCCACTAATCTCCTCAACTCGTTGAAGTTGGCCCTCTTAAAGTCTAGGGCTACCACCTTGCTGCTGGCCCTTGACATCCTGCGCTGGATGGTGAATTCCAGCAAGCGATGAGCGCCATCACCCAGGTGGTCAAGGACCTGGAGGCCCCTTACTAGGTCATCGCCTGTGGCCAGGACCAGGTCCAACAGGGCATTTCCTCTGGTGGGACTGTGCACCTCCTGAATTAAGTGGAGGTCCTGTATCTCAGCCAGGAACCTCCTGGAATGGTCCAACCTGGCTGACTGTTCCTCCCAGCAGATGTTCGGGTAATTTAAATCTCCCATGACAACTATATCTCTTGTCTTAAGTGCCTCTGCAAGCTGGCCCGAAAATTCCAGGTCCAGCTTCTCCCATTGGTTGGGGGGTCTGTAGTAGACCCCCACCATTAGATCCGTCTCCCCAAGGCCCCCTTGTATCTTGACCCAGAGCACTTCAGCTTGCCCCTCTGACCCCATTTTGCTGGCAGAGGATGTGTATTGCTTCTTGACATAGAGCGCCACACCCCCACCTTTCCTTCCTTCTCTGTTCTGCCTGTAAAACCTATAGCCCCTAATGCTAACTGCCCAGTTTTGGGATGAATCCCACTAAGTTTCTGTAAGCCCTATTATGTCTGGGTCTGAACTGGCTGTTCTGAGGGCGAGTTCCTCCTGCTTATTTCCTATACTACAAGCATTGGTATATAGGCATTTAAGGCCCTGCCTAGCTGCATGTGCCACCCCCCGATTTGGGAGACTGTTTGGACCCCTGTTTCTTACCTGGGTACCCCTTGCTTTTGTTACCTGTCTTGCTCGGGTGGTGTCTCCTCATCTTCCTGTGGCCCCTCCCCCAGGGATGTTAGTTTAAAGCTTGCCATGTGAGATCAGCCAACCTGGAAGAGAAGACATGCTTGCCTTTAGGAGAGAGATGAAGCCCATCCCACCCCAGCAAGCCCCCCACCCAAAAGCATGGGTCATTATCAAAGAATCCAAGGCCTGCCTGGCGGCACTAACTGCATAAGCGCTGGTTGACCTCGCCAATGCAAGCCTTGTGTCGCTGTCCCTGCCTACTCACCGGAAGAAGAGAGGAGAATACCACCTGTGCCCCCGTCTCCTTAAGCTTGTCCCCCAGAGCCTTGAAATCCTTCATAATGTGGTCAGTGTTGCCCATGGCTGCGTCATTCATCCCCACATGGATGATGACCATGGGGTACTGGTCTGCAGGTTGGATGTAGGCTGGGATCCTCTCCGTGATATCTCTAACCCGAGCGCCAGGCATGAAGTAGACCTCCCACGTCATGGGGTCAGGCTGACAGATGGGACTTTCAAGTCCTCGTAGGATGGAGTCTCCGATGACAGGGACCCGGTGTTTCTGCCTGCTGGTGTTCACTCTCTGCCCTTTCTTTACCATGTGGGGAGTGGCATCGTCCCCGCCGGAGGCAATTTCACTGTCTTTCTCCATCACAGCTGCCAGGGCATCGAACCTGGGGAGCTTCCACCACTCTAGGCCTAGCAGCTCTGGATTTGGACACCTTCTGCCACTCCTGCATCGGATGCGTCTCCTGTGGGGCCTGTATAGTGGGTGACTGGGACTGCAGAGAACAGAAATAGGCATCAATTTCATCCTCTGCATCCCTGATCCCCCTCAGCCTTCTCACCTCAGCCTGGAGCTCCCTTACCTGCTCCTCCAGGGCCCTAAGTTGTGCACAGGAGAGACAGGCAAAGGGATCACCAGGCCTTACCCCCCCAGCACCCCACTGAGCCTGCCCCACACACAGGGGGGCAAGGGGCCACCGACTCCGCCATATACTCCGTCTGGGTGGAGGCCTCAGAAGAGCCCATGGCAGGTGGCCGCGCCCAGGCGGGGCCCCTGGCAGCTGCGCTCCGCATCTGCACCATGTCTACAGAGCTGCGCCTGCTGCTTTTGCTCACTGGAGGTGCTGCTCTGGGCAGCTACCTCGCGCCCGCCTTATGTGAATGCTGGCGCTGCTGTCTCCTCTGCAGCTGCTTCTTTTTCCACCAAGGTAAGGTGGGTACACGTGTGGCACACGTGCACCCTACTCCCTCCGCTCCTGCTTCCCAACTGCAAGGGAATTTCAAACCTCTGCTTTTTAAAGCCTGTGGTTTGAAATTCCCGCAGCTGTGCCCTCAGCCAATCAGGCCTTCCGGCTAAGCCAGAAGAGTTTGCTGGCAGCCCCACCCCCTACTGACCTTCCTGCTGGGATCCCAGGGTGGCAGGGATTACCATCCCCAAGGGGCTAGTCAGAGCTGCCCCCCCACTTGGGGGAATGGCTCCTGGAGCTACTCTCCCGCTTGGGGGAAAGTCCCCCCCCCCCCACTGTCTGCCTGTCTGCATGTGGCTCGGGAGCGCGGCTCCCTGTCGGGTGAGCTAAAAGGGCTCCAGAGGGCTTCCCCGCCAGATCCGCTTCAGCTGCACTGTACCCTCTGCCCCACTTACCTTAGGGGGAAATCAGCTGTTGCTGCCCCCGTTGCTGTCTCGTCTGCAGCTGCTGCCTTTGCCACCGAGGTAAGGTGGGTACACGTGTGGCACACGTGCACCCTGCTTCCTCTGCTCTTGCTTCCCAACACTGTCCTATCTGCCTTTGTCCTGTCTCCCACAGCATGGATGTAGCCAGCATGTGGTATGCTAGCTAATGCTGAGAGGTGTCTGTGTAAGGCAGAGGGCAGGGGTGAATCCCTGCTTGAGCTGGGAGTGGTGAGGTGGAAGTGGGGGAGCGGGAGGAAGCCAGGCAGACCCCACTGTACCTGCAGTCTCTGTGAGAGCTGCAGCCAGGGTGCAAAGGGGAGGGGCTAGCCATCCTGGGCTGGAGCAGACAGCAGAGCCTCGCCCAGAATTGCAAAGCATCTGGGATGCTGGAGGACTCTGATTTCACTTAAACCAGGAAGGGGTGGGTCTGGGACAGACATTGCATAAGCTGGTTTGACCCAAATCAGTTAAGTCTGATATTACATTCAACCAGGTTTATCTCAAACCGGTTTCAGCCATTTTCAAACTGGTTTATGTGCATTGAACATCTGTTCTGTTACAGGTTTAAACCAGTTTCTGATCACTTAAACTGGCTTATGTGTAATGTCTGTCCCTAGCCTAAGAGATTAGTTTGGAGGAGGAGAATATGGAAGAGGGTAGAAGAGAGAGAAATGAAGGAATCTGAAATAAAATGATTAGAGTTAGAAAGAAGGGCAGCTGATCAAGAAAGGTAGAGATGCTTCCTTGTAGGTCCAAGTGCCTGAAGGACCATAAACAAGCAAATGCTAATTGATAACTAATACAATAAAAGTTCTGTTAACCGGCATCTTACAAGCTGGCATGCTCAATTAACTGGCATGCTGGCTTGTAAGATAAAGTGAAACTGGAAGTGTCTACTGTGGCACTTCTGGGTTCTCCAAGCCCCCACTGCTTGGGGCAAAGCTGAGCCCCCCATGGCCTGGGGGCTTAACAAGCTGTGCAGGGCCTGCCTCCCTGTCCTGTGGGGCCTGCAGGGTCGCAGGAGCGGCAGCAATGCTGCAGGAGGGGCAGAGGGACGCCCCAGACATGGTGGGAGAAGTGGCAGCACGGGCCGCTCAATTAACTGGCATATTTTGTTATCCCACATCCCCCATTCCCTGGGGATGCCAGATAACAGAGCTTTTATTGTATAACGTTTTTAAAACTGTTCTAACAAGAGTACTTTCCAGAATGTATTATGTAGAATTGAGGGGCAGGGCAAGCACTAGATGTGAAACATGTTGCATTTAAAACTGTGTGCTAACAAATGGCTTCTTTTTCAGTTGTTCTAAATTTTTTAGCTGAATTTAATTGTTTTTCCCCTGCCTATTGTCAAAGGGGAAAAGATGTGACATCAGGGTTACTGTGCATCCGGGTTTTCCTGGACATGTCCTTTTTTTTGTCCCCCTGTTCTCAGGTCCAGGTAGGTTTTTAAAATGCAAGCAAATATCCGGGTTTTTGCTCTGCCTCTGCTTTCCCAGGCTGGCTGCTTGGGGCTGGGAGCAGTGGGCAAGGTGATTGGATGTTGGGGGTCACGTCTTCCCGGCATGGGCCCCGGCAAGCTGCTCCCAAGTAAAGAGACACTCTGTGTGTGTGTGTGTGTGTGTGTGTGTATGCGCGCGCGTGCAAGCATGCACGCATGCACATGGGAGCTGCTTGGGCAGCAGGGCTGGGGGGCAGGGTGCTGTGGGTCAGGAGTGAGAGGCTTTCCCTCAGAATGCCTGTTTATTGTTCTCTGGCATCAGGCTCAGTCAAATGTCAGTGCTGGCTGCTGCTTATCAGGAGCTGGTTGCAAGGGGGATGGGGGGAAGACACTGTGCAGCAGCTCTGTTTAAATTGTAGATAAACTAGCTAGTGAGGAGCCACTTAAGACCAGAGGCAGGGTGCTATAACTTCTGGGTCCCTTGTTGGGCTCTAGCTGCAAGTTCTTGAACAGGGAGCTGTATCGGTACTAGCCAAGACTCTGAGGATGTCAAATCGGGCATCAAGTACCTGGGATGGGTGTTCAAAATGCAGTGCTCTTAGTACAGTAGGTATATTTTTCTTATAGTTGATATTACAGAGTCCCTTTTAAACACAATACAACTTGTATTAATAATGCAGAAATTGTGTTAGTCCTGAGATTTTAGGTCAAGCATCATAGACTCATAGAAAGAAGGACTGGAAGGGCCCTGTAAGATCATCAAATCCAGTCCCCCGCTATGGGCAAGAGGTATTTGGGCTCAAACGAGGTATTTGTCCAGCCTCCTCTTAAAGACCGCTAGAGATGGTGACTGCACTAGTTACCTGTATGGAAAATAAGTTTGATTGCCCTCAAGGAATACTTGAGGGCATCTGTATTTGTATGGGGGGAAAAAAGGGAAAATTTTATTTTAAATGCACAGGGACTCTTATTTTAAGGTGTCTGAAATATACCCAAGTGTCCTGCTAAGTGTTCACAAGTTCTTTGTTTACATCTGAAGGATGACTGTGCCCTTGCTGTAGTTTCAGGAAGTCTAAGTATTTCACCCCTTGTGCTTAAACTGATAAAGTATCCCTCCTGCAGCATATTTTAAGACCGAGAGAGGGACGCAGAACAGTATCTGTGGGTCAGTATATACCACAAACACTGAAAGATTGGACCACAATGTTATCAGTGTTCTCAAGTGTCTTCTTAGAGCCATTTATACCTGCTGGAACCATGCAGATACATCTAAATAATTTTTTTTAGCTACAATTCAAATTGCTAGTAAACCGAGCGTGTCTATGCAAATAGAAGTTCTGTTTTTCTATAGGGCACATGATTGACTAATGGAGCTGGGTTTTCCACTAAATCATTGTGCAATCGTTTCCTTTTAAATGTGTAAGAATAATACTTTAATTGGGCTTTCAGTAAGAAGCAATGACAATAAATCTTTTCCTATTCAGTGAATGAATACTCATCATAACTTTGTGTTACTGTACTTGCATGCCTGGTGGATTCTGAAATTACATGTCCTCTGTGGCTTTGTAAGCTCTGTGTTTATTTTGTAGCTCTAAAAAAATCCTTTCTTTCATGCAGTTATTACAATTCTAGATCTGTAAGAATCTGTTGTTTGTAAGAAGGTTTTCCAATTGAAAGGCTGCAAATATTTTGAAGAAGAAAAAAAATAATGTAAAAAATCTCATTCAGAATGGCACTGCTTGCCTTTCCTACATGTCTTTCACGCTGAAGTCCAGTGTTTAAATCCCGTTCTTTCTTCTCAAGCTTTTGATTTTGCTGAAATCATTCTTTTATTCAAGGATCTTCTATGTGCAGAAAGTTTTTTTAACAACTCACTCTTCTAAGTACTTTAGTTCCCCTTATGCAAATGATGGGCTTACATTTTGTAGCTAAGGTAAACTTTATTTCTCCAGTGCACGTTTTAAACAAGCTTAAGGGTTCAGTCCATGTTGCCATATTTTTGTTTTGCATATTGAAGCAGCAAAATGTCATCAGAAAAATGAATTTTAAACTAAGAGTTAAATGAACTGCAGTTCTTTTATTAACTGAAGGCTCAAGGATAAATGAAGCCCATTGTTTTTTATAGTGATTTTCAGAATTTAGAGATGGGGTTACTATTGCAGATTTTTTAAGGATAAAAAAGGAAGTGTTTAAAAGCAAATTTGTGCTACAAAGTATTTTATTCTTATATTTTCCACACAAAGGGGTTAGGGGAAAAATAATCAGTGGATGCATCTACATACGTGCTTTACTGTGAAGCTAATTAGCTCCACAGTAAAGTGTCACTCTCTACATCTGTACCCAGATTAGGGTGGAGTAAACTAATTAACTCCACTGCAGGATGGTACTGTCTGGGATAAGTACTATCCTACAGTGGAATAGTTACATGCAGCAAAACATGCTAGCCCTGCACTGAACCACCCTTTACACCAGCCAGCCCCTCCACAACATGCTGAGCTGGGATGGAGTAACTCAGGGCTGGCAGGCTGACCCACTGGGCTCCTTGCCAGCTGGGGCTACTTCACCCCAGTTCAACATACGGCAGTTCCAGGCACACATGAAGATGTGGCACCCAGGAATAATAAACTCTGGTGCATACTGTGCCAGAGTTTATTGCTACGTGTTAATTGTATGTGTAGATGCACTTTGTGGGCATATCTACATGTGAATTTATGTATGCCTACACTTAATGCACTTTAGCCTATGGCACATTAAGGTAATTTAGGCATGCATATACATGTGCATGTCTTAAGGCATCTTAACGCATCTTGCTGGATAAATGCGTTTGCAGCCTGCCCTGGGCAGGCGGTCCCCAGAAGCCCATGGCAGCATACACAGATGGTGCAGCCCAGCAGTGGCCGAGGAGATGGGAGCCTCCAGGCCCTCTGGATGGTAAGCCCCAGTATGGGCTTCTAAAGGAGCCTGAATCCCATGTGGGCAGTAAGGCATTCTTCCTTAGCAGGGCTGCATTGCTTAGTCAGCAAACTCACCTCAAGGGAGAGGTGCAGGGTTGCTGCTAGCAAAGGCCCTATCCATGCTGCACTGCCCCTTTTTCCTGCAGGGAGTTGCAGGGTGGCTTTTCCCTCGTGCTTAGACAGGAGCCCTTATGCCTGCTGCCCCCACTGATGACTTAGTCCCAAGTCCATCAGCACACCGACAGGTACCGCTACTGCCAGAATCACCACTCCAGGTCCAGCATCTGCACCTTGCAGAACAATACCCCCACATCTTCTTGGTGGCACCTGGAGGTAGCATGGGGCTTTACAGGCTCAGCTCCAGCCCGCTCAGTTGATATAGAAAGCACTACAGTGCCATAAGGTGCCTACACATGGTGTCTTAACTAATTGTGCCTAAAAAGCAGGCAGCAAAACAGCTTGCAGGTGACAGCAGAACCAATCAAGGGGTCACATGGCAACCAGGAGGCTGCTGGATTAGAGGAGGGCTTGGCTACTTGAGTATAAGACCAGGTCCAGGGAGCAGGGCCAGCAATTGCAACTGGGGAACTAAAGGGTGAGCATCTCTCAACTGGAGTACTGCTGCTCCTAGAACATCTGGAAGTCAAGGGTAGGAACTATGGTGATGGAGGAGGTTCCTGGTCCTTGGGCATGACCAGAAACTACAGCCTACTGGGGTTGGATGGGGTGATGGAGCTGCCTGTGGTGGGGCAGTCTCCAGGAAATGCCACACATGTGCTTCCCCAGTGAAAGGTGAGGATGGTACTCTGTATAGCCTCAGCCCCCATGACCTGGTGGGTTACCCCACAGTGGGGGCAGACTAGGTGTCCAGGCATCTCCTCAGATACCTGAGGCCCAAGGGGTGTATGCCCCAGGATCTTCAGTGAGGGGACAGAGTAATGGCCCCAGTGAGGGCATGGAGTAAGAGCTGAAGGCTGCATAGAGTAGGGTCCACATGGGGCCTGAAGGACTGCGCATAGGCTGACTGGAGTAGAGGCCCAGTAAGGGGCAGAGAGCGAGTGACCCCAGTGTGAGCAAAGAAGTGGGCCCAAGAGGGTTCCAGAGAATAACTATGTGGCCCACAAGCTCAGACAGTGTTTGGAGAGGCCCAAGAAGGCAGACCCAAATGAAAGAGAAGGCTAGCTGCTTGAAAACCAAGCTAGAGAACCTTGACTGGCCCATGTTGGGGCCAGGACCATGATGGTCAAAAGGCAAGGATGCCCACTGCAAGGGACAGCCAAAATCTAAAGGCCTGGAGTCCCAACTAGTCTAGAGGCAAGGCCAGGGCCTGTGAGGCCAACGGTCCCAGAGGGGGCCACTGCCAAGAGGGAAAGGGGTCTAGGGAGTTTTGCAGCCTGGGATGATGGTGGAGGTTAGGCTGCCTGAGTAAGAGGGATCCAGGTTGGGTTCTTAACGTCAGACAAGAATATAGTGGGGCTGGAGCCGTACAGCGATGCCATCTGTGAGGCATGGGACATGATATAGGGACAGTATGGAGCCATGTATTATGCCCTTGGCATCGGACATTAAATGGGCAACCTCCCACCTAGAAACAACTTTTTTAACTGCAACAAAAGCATGGCATGAAAGTCAGGTGGGTGGGCTGCCCTAGATTAGGTTGGTGGTCCAACAGTTGGACCAGCCTTGAGACAGCCCCCTGTCACAACATGATTAGCCTAAAATCACCATTTTTAAGGTGTACTAAAAATGCACATGTGTAGACCCACACCCTTAATGTGCCTTAAAAATGGCTAATGTGCCTTAAGTTGGCATGTGTAGATACATTCAGTGTGTACAATACAGTTATGTATATAATTTGTGCACATGCTTGGCTTAGTATTTACATTTTCATAGAAGTTAATAATATACAGTCATATATCACCATGGAAAAATTTCAGTCCTTATGAAACTGAAATATTAGGGGCCAGATTTTGAACCCATTATAATTTATTGCAAAACTCTCATTGCCTTCTGTAAGCCTGGAATTTGAACCAAACTTTTCACTGCTTATATTTTTCTAAAAATGTATAGGTGCATGTGTTATATGCACTGGAAGCTTGATCCTGCCATCTTTGCACACCCAAGCTTCCATTAATGTTCTTGGGGGGGAAGGTGTCTCAGGGAACTAAGGTGTGCCTGCTCCTTTAAGGGTAGAGACTGCCTAGAGAGAGGGCCCTAGGAGCCAGGTAGAACCCCGACAGGTGCAGGTTGCCATAGTAGTAGTTATGTTATAGCCCAGGGGATTGTATTTATGTTGCTAGTTGAGACTGGGCTGAGGCTGTTGGGGAGGAGGAGGCCTCATAGGGGGCACACTACTGTGTAAAGCCCCAGTGCCAGTAAGGGTGCACAGCCCGGGGCCAAGGGCCCAGTGATGACAGGAGGCTGAGCTACTAAGGCCTCAGAGGGACAATGTTTGAATACCATCTGCGAGGCATGGGGCATTGTAAAGGGGCAGTGTTGGAGCCATGCATCTAGCTGATAAGGCTTAGGGGGTACCGTAAGGCACCTCCTGAGTATGGGACCCAGTAAGGGGTCCAACAATCCACAAGGTTTGGAGGAGTCTGTCAGGACTGTGACTGAGCAGTAACTCGAGAGCAGCCTCCCGATTCATCATTTATACCAGCAAGATGTGGCAGGCGAAATTAGTAGGTGCCCAAAAGGTGGAGCCAGTATGGTCACAGTGTCCTATGGACATCCTGGCCATCCCTGGGGGCCATATTGTGACAGGATGAAGAAGTTCTAGATGCTCAAGAAATACAAAATCAGTCAGTTCTGGGATAGTGTGAACATGGAACATTGATGGGTCTGGAAGAAATACCTATCTCATAAATGTAGATAAGAAGCACTGATATTTATTTCTTCTATCATGCTGAGCAAATGTTTAAACTTTTATATTTCATAGTAAAATTAAATCTCCTTCTTTATAGATTAAAAGATACATGACTTTAATGTTCTTTTTTCCATTTAAATAATTGTAACATATAAGACTGAAGAAATAATAGGTCAGGCAGGATGGAAGGTAAAACCTATGCCTGTCATTCAGACCAACAGTTACTAGAGGACCAGACTACAGTAGTTCTCTTCATTTTGCTGCTTCTGTGGTCCGTTTGAATAATGTCATGTTATGTGCGTTAGCTGACAATAAATTACCTCAGCCCAGGAGATAATGCAAATCAGAGTTATTATACGTTTTAATATTCTAAAGATAATAAAATACTAACAGAAATATTTGACTGCAGTGAAAATTGACAAAATCTTTGCTCTCTCATCCTTTCCCCATTGATATAAATCTTTACCCATTAATCTGACAGCTTTAAATTCCAGAAATACAAGTCATTAAATGGCTAAAATAACACAGTTTGGATGCTATATCAGAGAAGTGTCATCCTTCTGCATTGTTTATCCAGGAAAAATAGATCATTGTTTCTCAGCTGTGACAAGGCTTGTTTCCTGTCTGACAGGAAGTGTTTCTCAGAACTGGCTCTACGGAGGCACATGGGAATACATGCTGACATAAAGCCTTTTCATTGCCAGCACTGTGAGTGTATCTACATGAGACACTTCAGTGTGCATTGGCCTAATTTAATGCACATTAAGGGTGTGTATCTACACGTGCACACCTCTAATGTGCATTGAAATGGTGAATTTAGATGTGATTAGTTAAAGTGAATTAATGCACACATAGACACATTAACGTGCATTAACACTGTGTCTGCGGACTTATTTGGGACTAACTAGCGATCCATCCTGCAGGGCCCTATCATTTGGCCAGTGGTGCTGCCTGATGGTTTAACCAGACTTGTGTGCTGCCGGTACTACACAGAGCTGGTCTGGTGCATGCTGCAGGTCTGACACATGCTGGCTGGTCCAGGGCACTTCCTGCACGTGTCATGGGGCCAGTCTAGGGTACTTGCTGCATATGGCATGATGGGCTTGTCTGCAGCGCTCACTGCACGAGGCCTGCAGTGCAGGTCTGGGGTGCTTTTTTTTTTCTTGGACAAACACACACGAACACACACACGAAAAAAATTACTGGTTTCAGAATCATACACATGTTACAATGCTTGCTCCCACACACCCACTCACCTGCACTCCTATGCACCCATTACAAAACTTGCACCCATGCACCCATCCTCATTCCCTCCACCATTTCAGTTACGCTGTCCCCATGTTTCTTCCCTTAGTCACTAGTTTTTGGTCTTTTAACTCATGTCACTGTCATTGGTGTTGTCACTGTCGTTGTTGTTGTCTCCATCGTTGTTGCTGTTGCTGGCCTTCTCCATGTTGCTTGACTTGCTCGACTTGCTCGACTTGCTTTCTTCCTCATCATTGCAGGTCTCTTCCCCAGGTGTATGTGTGTGTGTGTGTGTGGTGGGGGGTGGTTCTTCAACAGTCTGTGCCAGTGGCACCTCTGCCAGATGATGTTTGCTGCCTCTTCTCCATCCTCTCCCGCCTCTCCCATCATTTTCTAGTAGTAGGACTGCAGCTCACTGAGTCCCATTTTCACACAGTCCTTGACTGACAGCTTTGTGTACTAGTATGTCAGGATGTTCCTGGTCTTCCACAGGGCATTCCTGATAAAGGAAACAAACTGGTTGTAGCAGGCAGGTCAGAGGCTCATACTGCAATGCGGTGCCCACGCTGTACCAGCCCTGTGCACTGAATCCGGCATACAGGGCTGGTCAGTAGGTCCAGTCTGGCTTAGGGACCAGCCTTGTGCCCCTCATCCAGCCTGCAGCCCCTGGGGAGTTTGAGACTCCTGCTCTAGATGGCTACCCAGGCCATATATTTTGCATTGGAGTCTACATTATTCCAAGGGAAGGTACTGAAATCGCTTCTGTAACTGACTTTTGTATTTAAAGTTCCTCTAAGCTAATTGACATGTGTTTGCACACGGAAAGCAAACACTGTTGAATTCTGGTGATATCTCTGTGCAAAGTCCTATTTTTTTCAGTATCTGAAAAGCTCTTTTTAATGCTGAGCTCCACACTGGATGGTTCAGCATACATTTTTCACTGACGGTCTTGGGTTCTGCTTGTTTTAATTAATTAAAAAAAATGTTTACTTGGAATTTATGTTACCATGGTTATAGTAAGTTCCTTGTTCTGTCAGAAAGGGCACTTTATTAGAAATCCTGAATTATCACACAAATGTTCTTTGTGTTTACCTTGGTTTGGGACTCTTGGATACGTTCCATAAAGCAGCCATTTAATTCTGTGACTACAATATTTTTTTCAGAAAACTGAGCATGAGTTTAGAAAATAGGAAGCTGAATTGCACAAGAAGAATGAAGGATGTATGTTACATTAATGGCTTTCCTAAGTCTGTCCCATTTATATGTGGTGGGTGGGTGGGTAGGATTGCCAGAGAGCTGATTAGCTGCTTTTGACAATATTTACATAAATCAGTGTGTGCAGAATTTATTGGCTAGGACCTGGTAGTGTGGCTCAGAGGCAATACCTACTTCTGTTCACCTTGACAAAAATAACTGGTCACTGGATTTTTAAAAATAATTTTTTTTAGTGGCTAGATAAGGGTACAGCATTGACACTTGGCTGAAATCTTCAGTGCAAATTTGTTTGCCATTTCTATGGTTTTAGAGCACTGACATCAGTTTGGATAGAAATGATCCTGCCTCAAGCAGGGGGTTGGACTAGATGACCTATGGAGGTCCCTTCCAGCCCTGCTTCTTTAGAATTTCTATGATTTCTATTCTTGAAGCATGATTTACCTACCAGTTCATGACACATGCATTTGTCTATCATAAAGAAAACCATTCACCCTAACAGTGTTCTGGGAGAAACCATGCAAAAGATGGATGACTAGCACAGTGTTTAAGAGGGAGAGGAACAAGATAGTGATATATAAGGAAAGGAAGCTATCCAAAGAACCTAACTGTATAGCATGGACAGGCACTGTGAATAATATTCAGATACAGGAGTAGCTATGGCACATAAAACATTCTAAATAAATCCTGAAGTTTTACTAATTATAGCCATGATGAATAATTAGATAGAAAAGGAACCATCACAGTTAGATTTTGTTCTTGATCCTGCCACTAGGTTGTTGTGTGACCTTGAACATACCTCTTATAAATAAATTATAGGAAGTTGTAGGTGTTCAGCACTTCGGGAAATTAAACCAATCATTTAGCTACCTGAAAATAGATGCCTAACTATAGGCATCTGCCTTTGAAAATGTTGACCTTAATTTCTTTAAGATTGCATCCATGTTTGCAATACTTAACCTTTAAAAAGTGTTTTCAGATCTGCAGTTTAAGCACTATTCAGGGAGTTCAAACTGTTATTGTGAGTTTAATTCTTAAAAGACTGTACAAAACAAAGCCTACTTTATAATGTATTAATGACAAAAGAGATGCTGGAAATCTAAGTTCCAGTGTGAATGTTCACCTTTATTGTGGTTCCAATTATGAATTAAAGCAACACTGATTTTAAAAGTACTTCTAATATGAATATTACATAGCAATATTGTTATTAACACTTTAGTGGTTAAAAATTAACTTATTTTTTAAAGCACTGCTCACTTTTCACCATTGATTCCATTATTTGTTCTTTTGCACCTTATTTATTTGAATGCTCCACTTCCATTTTGCATGCAGTGTCTTTCCAGCCCTCTTTTTTTTTTCAGGGTTTCTTTTACTAGATAAAAGTTAACACAGCTAATGACCTCTGTGCTCATAGATAAATACTGCAATAGTTGGGTCATAAAATATGCAGATAGCCATTTGAATGAGTGCATTTGAGCAGATGGGAAACGTCATGACTTGTCTTGTGTCCCAAATGGAGTCCCTTTGAAAATGCTGCCATTAAATGTCTCCAGCACTTAACACTCTTCCCTTTTTGTACTTATGTCATAAAGATATCCCATAAAGATGTCCCTGCTTTCTCTATAAAAAAGATGCACTTATGTCTTCATTACGTTAATATGGCTTTACCTCTAATGCTATTCCCCCCCCCGGCTTTTTTTTAAAACTTCCTTTTGTACCTCCTCTTCCAATTTCATACCAGTTAAAACCAGTTTATTTGTTTGCTTTAACCTGGTTAGCTGGAATGGGCTAAGAGTTGGCAGTTTGTATGCGAACAACCTGATGTAGGAAAGAAGGGGAAAGTTACATTTTCAAGCAGAAATGAAAACTTCCTTTTATTTGGAAATAGAGCTGCCTAGTTTTTATTGGTTGAACTGTAACTACCCCCCCTAAACTTGTTTCCTGCTTAAGTGTAACATCCCCATTGCCAATAGGGGCATATATAGAACCAGAATTGTCCTTTTATGGAAGAATACAATTCTATATGAGAACATGTAAAAGACAAGCTTGTGACTGTAATATATTAACTTGATTCATGGATTTCCTTTTGATTTTTCCCCTTGCAGTGTGAGCATATCATTTGCTTTCCATCTCTTGGCAGGTGAGAAAACTTTCAAATGTGAAAACTGCTCAAATGCCTCAATTGATGCAAATTCTTTACACAGACACTTCAGGCCTTACGCAAGTGAGAAACCTTACAAATGCCAGCTCTGTCCCTATAGTTGGTAAGTGCAAATAGCTCCATGTCTTGAACAAATCTTACAGTGCATACCCCAGCTTATTAATATATGTTCCCGCCCATTAGTAAAGGAAAACTATGTATTTAATTGACTCCAATAGACAGCTGAGTCATTTCATGCAAAGATCTAATGAATATGTTGTTTTTTCTAAGTGGATATTTCTATCCACCCTCTCTAGCTCTCTTTATCTTCTATAGACATCTGCTTTCCTTTATCTGCTATAGAAACTGTACAGACTGTGGGGGAACATATTTGAAATTGCAAGATGATAAAGAGAAAAAATCCTTGATGGAAGATTGAGAAGATAATTGTATTTAATCATTAGGGTTTTGACAGTAAAGCTTGATTTTATAAGTTTGTTCACCAAACAGGAGTCTCTTCTCATTAAGTTAGTTGCACCAGGCCTTTTTTCACACATATTTTTCATTCAAGTTTACTTGGTGCATTTTCCAAGTCTGGGAAAAAATCACTTCCCTTTCTTTAGTGAGGTATTCCTCACTGAGAATCCATACCCAGCTCTTTAGTTCATTTCATGGTTCAGGTACAGCTAGTAGTATAATTAGGACAGGGTGTAAGGGCCTCTGGATAGTCGGGCCAGGGTAGGCTCTTGAGTTTCCACACCTGACCCTGTTCCCAGGTTAATGCAACTGCTCCAGTTCTCTGTAACTGGTTTAGCTGCTGAGAGTGCCACTCAGCCCTTTTAAGCACACCTGTGGTGTCAGGCTGCAGGCATGCCTTGACAACAGCCTTAGTATACTCCGGCCAGCTTCATATTCACTGGTCTCTCTGGTCCTCCTGGCTTCGCTTTGGCTGTTCCTGACCCTGATCGCGGACCTTGCCTGGAACTAGGCACTCGGCTGTCTGATTCTTTTGGCTTCTGACCTTGGCTGGCACCCTGGACTATGTCTCTTGGATCTCCCTCTTGGCTGTTCTAGAACCTGGTCCCATGTTCCTCATTTGACTGATTCAAACCCCAACCTGATGCCCTAGTCGAGACCCAAACCTGTATCCTCACCTAGCTGACATCCTGGTTGCCCTTCAGGGCCTGTCTGCAGGCCTGACTAAACATCCCAACCAAACCCTCACACTGGGTGACTAGGGCAAGCAGCCTAGGTGCCAGCTTGGTGGAGGAGCAGAAAAATATCAGCTGTCACCGTGGCTGCGCAATCACATCAACAGCAAGGCAACAGTCAGATGTTACCACTGGCCCCATGCATCCCACTGTCCTGGGCATCCAGCTGCTTCGTTATGCTTCTGGGTTTGGCACATCATGGAAAGAATAGTAGTCTTTATTAGTTGTAAAAAAGCTGACCTACATGTTGATAATAAGCTGAGGAAGGGGGTTAGTGATATGTAACTTTTAAAAAGCTATATAAATATTTTACATTCTTCTGTATTTGAACTTTGTATGCTAAATGACGTCTCATTTGCCTCAGGGTAGTTAAATTCCAAAGGTCTAAGATGAAATAAGCTTCTGTTTTCAAGTATTCATTCACTGAAAGATTTTTATTTTGGGGGGGTTGGAGAGATAATCCTTCAAAATAAATAATTTAGCATTGATTGAGATTATATTTACATAATTATGTTATTATGTTGTGTTTTTCAGGGCATCTCTTGCCACCAAAATTCAAATACAGAATTGTTTCCATCAGATAAGATTTGAAATAATGACAACAGCAAAATAAAATAAAAAACTCACTAAATTTCACAAAAATTCCCCTAGCTGCCCAACCTAGATGTTGAGTCTTTCAGCAGCTGAATACAGGAATTATAATGTGGAGAAAGTCTTTTCCTGCTCTTCTTGGCAGCTATGCAGAAATGTAAACACTGTCTTGCTTTGGTAACAAAAATTGAAGGAAATTCAAGTGTTGAAACAGGTGATTTACTGCCAAAATGAGACAAAAGCAGGACACGTTCTTTAGCAGATGTTTATGTTCTAGGACGTTCTAAGTATAGTGTATGTCCTACTATATGAGCTAGGGAAGAGAAAAGAAAGGATTCAGAAAATCAATCTTCCTATTACATAATGGACACTGCAGGGCTACAGGGCAGAATACTGCATCTGCTCTTCAGTAAACTACAAGCCCTATGACATGCACAAAAAATGTTGGCTCCTTCCATAAGGTCAGATTTAACAGTAGGGCACTGTTAAGTATAACGGGACACTAATAATTTCTTGTAGAACCAAAATCTCATGTTTTTTTTAAACAAAATATACTGCCATACTTTTATTAGCACATTGTGATATAATGCTGTATTGTTAATAAACAGTTGCCAAAATAAACCAAATACATTTTTATACTGTCCTTGGTTATTATAATTTAGGTTTTCTGGCACAATTTACCAGTTCCCAGTAGGTTCCCTTTCATCTAGCACAAATTGCCAGGTGAGATTTTTATAAGCACTAATACTATAAAAACTGGCATACTTAACTTTCATCATGGGAATAGTTACATTAAATCAATGGGACTACTGACTGTTAAAGTTAAGTACATGTGTGAGTGTTTGCAGGCTTAGAACTTAAATATGCTGCATGCATAAACAAATTCAATAAGTGTGTTGTCTTATGGGCTGAACAGCCTGGTTAGTTGTATACCAAATATGTGTCAATGAAACATTTTATATAACTTAGTTGTATTATAACTTTATACCTGAATGATGTTCTGTGCAGTTTGGCTAGTCCAGGTAGTCATCTGTGAATCTGCATGCAAATTTGCCAAACTGGTTAAAAATCTGTTTTAAAACTTTAATATGCCAATATGTTTACAGGCTCTATAATACAACACCGTCTATTTTAGCCTATCCCATCCTATTAATTGCTCTTGCTGCACGCTTACTGCTCAATAAAATGATTTGACCTAAATCAGCTAAGTCTGATACTACATCCATCCAGCTTTACCTAAAACTGGTTTTTGGCCATTTTGAATGTAGTTTATGTGCACTGAACTTCTATTGTATTGCAAATTTGAACTGCTTTCTGATCACTTATACTGGTTTATGTGTAATTTCTGTCCCTGGCCTATAAGTTCAATCCACTTTCAAAATGGCTGAAACCAGTTTAAGATAAACCTGGATGAACATAGTATCATACCTAACTGATTTAGGTTAAATTGGTTTATTGAAATTCTGTCCCAAACCCCTTCCAGATTCAAGCTAACTCACAGTCCCCCAGAATCCCAGGATGATATGCACCTCCCCCAGAAACCCCTTCTCTCAGGGTGGGTAGGATAGCGTTAGCCCAAGCTGTCTGCTCCAACTGAACAGGGAGACATGCTCATAGCCTCCCTGCTCAGGCATACAGGCACATAGCTGCATTTCTAGAGTCAAAAATGAATGTCTGTTGACTTGCTTGTTGACTGAATGTATGCAGCTTAGACTAATGTGCAAAGATTGAATCGATTCAGCTTTGGGGTTTTTGACTGTATGTACTTAGCCCCAGTCTCTGTAATTTATATCCACATAGGGTACATCCACACATGCAGGCATGTGTGCTTGCAGCAGCTCAAGTAGCAGTGGCACAAATTTGTGCCAGAGATTTGTGCCTCAGCACATGTGTCTGAATGTGCATTCTGATGTGAGGCAAATTGTGCCACTTGCGGGAAAATGACCCTGACCAGCTCCTGGATATTCAGCCAGGGGGAACTAGAGGCTGGGGCCAAAACAGGTGGTGGCACCCCCAATATAAAAAGCGTGTATGAGGTGAGCTTCGTGGCCACCCCAGTCTCCTGCCCCTTCTGTGGGCAGAGGGAGAACCTGGCACACATGACCCTCGAATGTGCCAAGCTGCAGCCACTCCAGCTCCACCTCCAGAACCTCCTCTTGAGGTTCTGGTTGAATTTCACCCCCCACCTTTTTGTTTTTGGTCACCCATCCATGGCCCCACCAAGTCCTGGGACCTCCTGGTCAACCTCCTCCTGACTCTAGCCATGTGGGCCCTGCACTTGTCCAGGAAGGAGGCTTAGGCCAGGAAGGTGCCCAGAGACTGAGGGGCTGCTTTCCTCTCACTTGTCTATGCATGTTTCTGGGCAGAGCACCAGTGGGTGGCGTCCACTGGTTCCTTGGATGCCTTTGAGGACCGGTGGGTGCGGCCTGGGTGGCTCTGCTTGGTGTCCTTCTCAGGCGCACTCATTTTCACATTTTGACCCTTTGACCCTCACATCATTCTTGTCCTGTTTTTTGCCTTCGTTGTCCCAAGTAATTTGTTGTAGCATTCACTGCTCGGCAAATGAGTGGCCTGGAGACTGCGGGGCTGCTTTCCTCTCACATTTCTGGACAGAGCACCAGTGGGTGGCATCCACCAGCTCCTTGGATACCTTTGAGGACTGGTAGGTGTAGCCCGGGGGGCCCTGCTGGGTGTCCCTCTCAGGCACCCTTATTTTCACAGTTTGACCCTTTGACACACACAACACTCCTATCTTGTTTTTTTTTCATTAGTTTTCCCAAGAATTTAGTTTTACCACTCACTCATTAGCCCACATGGGGTTACTAGTTAGCCAGGTGGTCCTTAGAACCCATGGTATGAGTGTTACAAATAGACAGGAGCTTCCAGGGTCTGGCCATTTGGTATCTGGGGACACTAGCTCCATGTGCCAGCTGGACTGCTGAAGCATCCCTAACCTAGAGTGGCCCCTGCACCCTCTACCCACTGCAGCAGTCTGGCAGTGGAGCTGTTGCCTGGCTGTAACCTGTTGCCACTTGCGACAGCATCCGCCCCTTAGATCTGTGGCCCCACGGCTGTGCACCTACTAAACCCAGACAGGGACAATATGGCCACCTGGGCTGTGGTATGGGCACTGCAGGAGTTGCCTGCACTTCTTGGTCAGCTGCCAATGGGCTGTGAATGCACAGCTGGCCTTCTTGCAGCACTGCTGTCATGTCTTTTCGTGTCCCTGCTTTGCCATCTGGGCAGCTATCACCCGGAATATGTGCTTGTTGCAGTGGCCCGCTTTGAACTGTTGAAGCTTGTCCTCCTGGCCCTAAATGACCAGGAGGTCAGCCACTTCCTCTGCCCTCCAGCTGGGTGCAAAGTGCTTGTTCTAGGCAGGCTCCTCTACCTGGGTCCTGCCACTTGCCTCACCAGCAAGGATCCTGGTGTTCCCTGTTTAAAAATTGCAAATTTTCTGATAAAAACATCCAAATTGTTTCGTTAAAATACCCAAAGTACACATTCATCCATGATTAAAATGAAACACCACTAGAGAGAGAGAGAAGGATCAGTGGGGCAATGTTTTATTGCTGTATTTACAATCTTAAAACAATTTGGAAGCCTAGCAATGACTCTATCATCATAATAAAATACATTGTAAATATAAACTTTGGTGTTTGCTTTTGGTTTTTTTATCATAGAAAAATCAGAACTTCCCCTAGCCACTTCACTCACCAGGATGTGGGGAGAGCTGTAGCTGGAAGCTACTGATATCTTGCTGAGAAGCACTGATATGTTTATGCCCTGCCCCCGCCCATGCCCTTGCCCCTCATTCCCAACCCACATGCCTGCTAGTGCCCATCACTCCTGATCCACAGCCCCTGTCTGCCTCCCACTTGCTCCCTCCTGGCAGCAGCTCGGTCCTAGCACCAAGACGGGTCCAACTGCAGCTCTTCCACCCACTGTGTGGCTCTGAGCAGTGCCAGCCCTTACTGTTCTGCTCCCTGCACCTGTGCCCAGACCACAGTGACCCCCATGCTGTTCCTGGAAAGCCTTCAACTGTGGCTCAGGGACTGAGCTGAGCAAGCTTCTTCCCTTCCAGGCCAGCCTCCCCCTGCACAGGCTGCTCTAGGGGGGCAGGAAGGCCCCAAGCCCACCTCTAGTGGCCTCTCCTACCTGGAGCACTCCCCCATCCCCCACCCTATCTCTCTCTGTCTCTCTCTCTCTCCCCCTCTCTCTCACACACACCTGCTGTCACACTTGGCCCATTACATACACCCATAGACCCCACTTGCACCTCAGTTCCCCCCCGGCCCATCACCCACCCCTGCTACCACCTCCAGCCCTTCCTCCAGCCCATCACAGCCTCCCAAGTGGTTCCTTGGACCAGGAGCCCCCTCAGGCCAGGGCCATATGTCCCAGCACTGGTGTGAGCATAGTGCAGGGCTGCAGTGCAGCAGTTACCCCTGCAGCCACAGCTCCTGCCGGCAGGTCCCATCCTATTTGGTGGCTGGGCACACAAGGCATGAGGTTTGTTGGTGGGATATGGGGTTTGGGGGGTGGGGAAGGTCTGTGGGGGGGGATGTGGGGGTGGGTGTAGGGTTTGTGGGAGCTTGTGGGGGGTGGGGTTTGTGGTTGGCTTGTGAGGGGGTTCATGGGTATGGGATTTGTGGGTGGGGTAGGGGTTTGTGCATGGGTTCATGAGGGTTTGTGGGAGGAGTTGGGTTTGTAGGTGGATTGTAGGGGGTTCATGGTTGTGGGGTTTGTGGATGGGTTTGTGGGGGGTTGTGGTGTGGGGCTTGTGGGTGGGATTATGGGGGCTTCATGGGGGAGTTTGGGGGTGTGGGGGGACTGCGTGCATGAAGGGAGAACTGTGGGAGTTGAGGGGACTGTGTGGGAGGGTTGGGCCCCCTCCCACGGCATACAGCTCCCCCCTCAGCAGCAACAGCGGGCCCTCAGGGTACTCATGGCCCACTGCATGTGGAACCCCTCAGCAACATGCAGTGCTGCCTGAGACCTGGGGGTTACATGTGGCACTCGGAGCTGGCCTGGTCCACTGGTGTGTACCTTTGGGCAGGACCAGGCCAGCTCCTGCCACCACCTAGAGTTCCCAGCACTGCAGGCAGACATGCCCACCATGTGGAGGCAGGAGCTGGCTCAGCACAATGGTGTGCAGCTCCTGCCTGCAGTGCTGGGAGCCCCAGGTGGCAGGAGGAGCTGGCCTAGTTCTGTCTGAAAGTGTGTGCCAGTGGATGGGCCAGCTCTGTACATCACGTGTAGTCCCCAGGTCTCAGGTGTTGTTGCATGCTGCTGGGGGGTTCTGCCTGCAGCGGGCCATGAGCACTCAGAGGGCCTGCTACTGGCTGCTGCTACTGTGGGGAGGGAGTTGTGTACCATGGGCGGGGGAAGCGGGGGACCTACCCCTCCCACACAGTCCCTGCCACCCCCACACAGTCCTCCCACCCACACAGTCCCTGCTTACTAGGAACAGAGCCTGAGTCCCAGCCAGCTCTGAGACACTGCTACCAGCCTTGCCCCACTTCTGGAGCAGCAGGGTAAGCAGCAGACATAAAGTTGCTCTGGCCACGTGCTAGAGTGTCTCTTTGGAGGACCCAGCCTCCAGTTGCTTTGGGGTATTCTCCAGGAGAGTGCCCCGCACCATTTTTTTCTGGTGTGTTTTCTTTTGATACTGGAATTACATATTTTTAGTGCAGGGAACATTTTTTTGTCTGGGGCGTGTCTCCTGCGGCATCTCAAACTGCTTTGAGACACTGCAACAGACACATGCTTGCTCGTGTGAACAAGGTCCTGGAGTCAATTAGGCAGTGTCTTTACGGACTACATTCAGAGGTGTGGTGTAAAGTAATGCGGGTAAACAGGTATGAAAGTAAGACTGAGGGCATTGTTGAAATGATGAATGAGCTAGACAAAAGTGTAAGTTACACCAATTTCAATTCACTTCCTAATTTTATGCAATACCTTAATTTAATTTGAGACTAAAAGTAAAGTTTGAGTTTCAGTTATTTATAGCTAATTGCAAAACAGTTTCCATACTCAGGCTGCCATATGTTAACACTCTTTATTCAGCAGAGACTCTGGATACTGCTATAGTCAAATTAAAGGGCAATGATGGGATGCTGCATTAGCATCTGTCTCTCAAATTAGAAGATCTTATGAATTATTTTATTTCAAAATGTGTCATGCAAACCTTTGCTCTCTGCTATCATGAACTGTTGTCTCTCCAACTCCTATATATGGAATGCAAAACCTAAAATGTTTCTGAATTGGGCTTATATTGTATATTCTGAAATCTTGTAATTTAATTGTTTAGTTATACCAAGAACTCCAAGCTATCCAAAATAGGAGATGTTAGTGTACTGAAAATCTCTGTGTCATTTAGTAACTGTGAAGAGTCCTTTTCGGTCTTTTTAGAATCAATAATCACTTAGGATTTCATTTTCAATAGGAACTGCTATCAGATTTCAACAGAATTTCCTTAAGAGTCAAATGTTCTTTGTAATAAATGGGGATTTAAAGGCCTTTATGCCACTAAGTGAAAAATGATATATTTGATGGTGTTTGAGGAAAATAATTATACAAAAGAGGATGTAATAACATACAAGCCCAAGTTTTTTATTTTTTCAGCAATTATATTTTCCCATACACCATTCATACATGCCAACTGAATAAGTTTCCTTAGCAAGCCTGGTTTAAGAGTGCCCGCTGAATCTCTTGCATAAATTGAATTGTGGTTTAACCTGTGCCACTCTGCATGCAAGTGATGAATTTTAAAATTGGTTTAGTGTGAAATATCACTTATGTAATTATTATTAATCCCCAGATCTTGTGGACTGCTAATACATGTTACCAAAATAAATGCACTTTCCATGTAATTTAGTAAGCATTAAAAACAACAACCTTTAGAAGTAAGAAGCTAAAGTAATACAATACCTTAATGGATTTTGAATTAGACTGCATCAATAATGTGTAATAAAAACTTCATGTGGGCCACAAAGATGGAATTCAGATGTTTCCAAATTTGGGGAATGCATTTGAATTCTGAAATGTTTAGCTTAACCCACTGTAAAGTGAAGTTACAGTAATGACTGAGAGATGGCTTTCCCCAGAATCAGAGTGTGTTGAAGTTTTGATTTGAGGCTAGTGATGTTCTAAACAAAGTCAGTACATATGCTGTAAATATCACATTCTCATGTAGAATACTGCCTATATTTGGCTCACAGGTGAATTAGTTTTTGAAGCCTGTTCCTTTGTCAAAATCCATAACAGGTAAGAATGAGATTTACATTTTTTTATTTTGTACTTTCAAATATTTTAAAGTAATTGTAACTCTGGTTTTCAGCCATCCCTTCTGTATGGAATGAATGGTGTCTGGATGTACATACATGCAGTCTATAAACGGAAACATTTGCATCCAGGCTGGAGCAATTCTAACCCCCGAACCTGTAAGTGTTAGAATTTAACCATGAACATTGGAGGTACTAAATTTAATGTGCAGTAGGAAAAGCAACTTGTTGCACATGTAGATGTGCTCGGGTTATAGTAATGCAAATTCCAATGCTTGTGATTGCAGAAGTTTACATTTTTAAATGCATGTGCAGGTGTTTGCATCTTCAAAGAGTAAATACTGACCTGTGCATGTAAACAAGTGAAAGTAAAGTAGAAACATGGCTGAAAATCTGGACTTGAAGTATATTTGTTCACTGTTAATGTAGTAGGAAAAAAAACTTGTGCAGAGGAAGGATCTTTCTATGTTAAACCTCCATCTCAAGGGTCTGTAGTTCTAGAAAGCTATGTTTCTTATGTGTACAGGAGGCAGGGATTAGATGGGGCCAGAAGAGCCATGTATGATTCCCAGCTTTGCCACTGGGTGCATCTACACACGATGTTTTATTGCACAGTAGACTAATCTACTGAGCAGTATAGCGTCACTGTAACAGGGCACTGAGCTACTGCACAGTAAAATAAGCTAATGCACAGTAAATCTGTTACTTGTAAATTACTGTGCAATGGGCATGTCTACAGGAGATGCTTAACGTGCAGTAGACTAATTCTACAGTGCATTAGCGCATCACAGCAAAAGCCATGCTAATGCAGTTATTGCACAGTAGAATTAGTCCACTGTGCATTAAACATCACAAAAGTCTGTTCACCTTTACAGCTGAGCAGTAGCACAAGCTACTGTGCACTTAGTTAGTACCTCATATTAGAAATACTGAACTTAATGCACAGTAGCAATGGCACATTAATGTATGTGTAGACATGTCCAGTAAGTCTTAATTGCATATGTAGATGCAGCCACTGACCCTCAGCTGTACGATCATGATAGAATGACTTGCTTTCTAAGCTTCTATCATGTCCATTTTAGGTTTAAAGCCCTTTCCTAGGGATTGTCTGGCTATGTGTATACACAGTGCTTAGCATGACAGGATCCTTAGCAAAGTATTAGTACATGAAGTACAGGTAATAACTTTTTTTTCCTCCTCAGAACATTCCGATAAACTTGTTTTATTACAACATTCAGAAGAAGAGCCTGGACCTCCATTTGCGTCGACATCATACTGGTAACAGCTGTTGCTGTTATTCCTCTTCTGACAAATAATTCCTAAGGAAGCATATAAAGACATACCACTTCAGTTCTGAAACATCATTAGTCAACAGCCAGCCCACTGCTAGTCTCAAACCAATTCTAGTGGAATATTAGGTTCTTCATTCTTCAAGTTTTATGGAGCAGCCCATAAAAAAGATGCTGCTCATGATGCACAAAACTGATTCATAAGCAGCAGAGGATCATCCAAAAGAGTAAAAACTGCAGTGATTTTTGACAAAAAAGGGACTAGTAAATGGGGCTAAATCTGACACTTAGAATGGTTCTTGCAGAAGGCTACATGTATTATATTTTGTGAGGAGCTTAGCATGTTATAAGCCATGAGGTGTGTGTTACACAAAGCCTGAAAGTTTTGATCCTGTTCTCTGGTTACCTCATATTTACATCTGCTTAATTAGAAGTGAAGAAGTTTAGCAGCTAAAGGAGGTATTTCTTAAAATGCCAGTTTGGCTGTATGGAATTCTGCAAAGTGGTTCCTGTACTTAATTTCTTTTATTTTAAATATATTTTTTAGAAAAGTAAAAGGATCAGAAAAAAAAACCTTGCTGATCTTAGTGGCTTAAAATAGTTTTAAAAAATTAGCTTTCTGCTTCCTGGTTATTTTTTAACACATTGTTATGTGCTAAATGCATCTATCATCCTAATTTAATCAAATAGTAAAATAAAACTATAGGCACTGTTCAAGTGCAATATCTGATAAATATGACATAAAAATTCAGTTGAATGTTATCTATATTTTTTCAGAGTTAAAAATTGCTAAGTTCTTTAAAAGATCAGTTGAAATCAGACCTTTAATATCCCATTAGCAGAAACTGTTTTGCCACTGAGGCCCCATACTGATTCTTTACCAACAGTGATTTTTGAGGTATTTCTTACTAGCACTGAAAGTTACACAGGAATTTTTACCACAAAAAGTAGTATATATTTTTTTATGAGATAATTTTCTATTGAAGCAAAAAATAGGTTTATCATGCCAGTATACAAACATTTATTCTATAATACTGTGTTTAAGGAAAATAAAAAAGTTGTTATATGTTCCACTTGTGAAATAGTCATGTAGCAACTAGCATGAAGAATTTTTTTCTCTTTATAACCTGGTATTTTAGCAGTGTAAAGACTCCCAGTCTTTTCAGGAAGAAAGTGTTTGGAATCTGAAATCTGACAAAAATGGTATTCATTTGGATCCAGGTTTAGAGTACATATGGGTAATTTACAGGTAAAACTGTTCTCATTACAGTCATCTGAAAACAGAACATTGAGAGTTAAGCTAGAGAGAAACTCCAGGCTTTAGAAAATATAGAAACACATCATTGTAACAGGAACTGTGGGCCATAACCATCACCACCTTCCACTCTGAATGAAAGGTGTATTTTTTTCATCCTCACCTTCTCTAAGTCAAATGCAACAGCATAACAATTAAAAAGCTATACTACACATACATTTTCCCTCTAGGGAAAAGGTGAGAGAGCGCTAACCATATGAAACAGATATTCATCATAGACAATACCTACAGTAGCTTTAGGCTAACTTGTTTGGATGCTAATAGCAGCACAGCAGCAGGAGCACAGAAGTCAGTGTGGTATTTGTTCAGGTCCCTGAGCTAGGCTCAGAGTTTGCTCTGTGCTGGCACAGATAGGCTGTTATGAGTACCTGAGCTAATTAGTTTAAGTTGCTTGGACATATCTAAATATGCAATTAGTGTGTCTGAATTTTCTGTGCAAAAGATTCAGGCACATGAAACTGCACCCCTGATTGCATTTGTACAGACACCCACAGGAGCAAATTTGACCCTGACAGATGCATCCAGATGAGCACACACGTGCAGTTTGTGGCACTGTCTGCTATGCCGCAAACTACACATGTTGCACATGCAAGCATTTGCTGCATTGCAAATCTGCAGTTCAGTTGGGGTGGGGGGTTACATAGGGAGATTCCAGTGTAAAAAAAAAAAAAAAAAAACGGCACCAGAAAAAATAGGATGGTACATGTGGTGTCAGTGTGTGCCACCTAAAACCAGAGCCTGGCCAGCCAGAGCCATGCTCCAGCTGCCAGCCAGGCTCCACACACCCAGATCGCCACTGTTGAAGCCCCAGGAGGCACCCAGGACCCTAGGTAAGGCTGCTGGGGCCAGTGCCTGGGCTGGCCCTAACCTCCCCTACTCCACCTGAGGCATTTTTCCCTGTACTAACCCCACTTGCAGGGATCTGCCCCGAGGCAAAAAGCAGCAGCACAAATTTATGCTGCTGGTTTTTTTCCTGCAGCAACTGCATACCCCTCCTTTTGGGGATGTGGCTGATGGAACCAGTTCTGTGTATGGCTGCTTCCGTACTACCCTGCCCTTGTGCAGCAGCCAGGAGGAGCTCCAGGGTGCCTCAGGTGCTATCACTGGACTGGCAGGGGGCATGGGGGCTGGTCCTGATCTCCACAGGGATGGGGAGAACTGTCCCGACCTCCAGGCAGCTGCCTCCCAGCCACTTGGAGATTGAGAGCTGTCCTGGCTGTGAGGCAGCTTCCTCCCAGCCATGTGAAGATCCAGATGGGTCCCGATCTCCATATGGCTGGGAGGCAGCATCCCACTGAGCCAGGACAGCTCTTCCTGCCCCATGTATCCCCCTGCTGCCTAGGCTGACCAGGAGCAATTTGTTCCCAGTCAGCATCTACATGTGCACTTCGGCACATTAGTTAAATGCGCTGATTTCTAGTACCTGTATGTACAGGTACTAGAAAATGGTGCATCAGACTAATCTACTGCCCAGTAATTGTTGTGCATGTGTAGACAGTGATGATTTACTGTGCATTAGGTTAGTCTAATGTGCAGTAAAGTGTCCCATGTGGACGCATCCTTTGAGTATGTCTAATCAAGCTATACATTTAACTACGAAGTGAGGGGTAATTTTTTGGCAGGCATGCCACATTAACCCTGCAGGATGCTACTCTGATCCCTTACCCTACTCAATCTACTGCTCTGCTTTCTGCTCTCTGTCCCATGTGCCACTCTACTTATTGTTTCCTGCCCCATGCTCCTTGTCAGATCTGCTGTTCTGCTTTCTGCCTGGACAGGCTGCTGTGCTGTTTACTCCCCGATCTGCTGTGTACCACACACAGAGGCTGCCCATGCCACTTGTGGTATATATGCTACAGGCTGGCCACTCCTGTTCTGTTCTAGGACTACTTTCTCAAGGCAGACTTGCTTGCTCAAAATAATTCTTAGGATCATGGGGTAGGCCTACTAGGGCTGTGAGAAGCTTCAGGTGCTGATTCAATTTGGAGGACATTCAGCCTGATTCGGCAGCCAAATCTCCAAATCCGAATCAAATCAGGAGACCAATTAAAAGGTCCAAATTGATTCAAAGCTCTCCAAATCAATTCAGAGAACTTCGGAGATTTGGGCAGTCCCTGCTCGCTGCTGCAGGGGGCTGGACTCGGATGCCATGCCAGTAAGTAGAGGGTGGGGAAGGTGGAGGAGGGGGGAGGGGACTATGGGAGGACCCCTGCCAGGCCCCATTCCCTGCCTGGTCTCCCCTCCCCCCTGAGCACCTCAGACCCCTGTCCCCTGTCCCAGCCCCTCCACATGGCTGCCCCACCCAGCCCCAGCTCCTGGCTCTTTCAGAAAAAGCCCCTACTCGCCAGCTGCTGCCAGAGGGGGCATGACCTCCACTGCCTCCTACTGCCCCATGCTGTGTGGGGGGCTCTGCAATGAGCCACCCAACATCTGCCTGCTCTCCCAGCCCAGCCCTCCCCACATGACTGCCCCAGCTCCCAGCTCTTTTAAAAAAAAAAAGCCCTGCACTCACCAGCTGCTGCAGCAGCCATTGGGGCTTTTGGAAGCTTATGGCAGAGCCCCTCACACAAAGCAGGGCAGCCAGGGACAGCAGGGATTGCCTCCCACCCCTGCCTGGCGGCAGCCAGTGAACACTGGGGCTGGGGTTTCAAAGAGCTGAGAGGCTGGGGACGGGCAGGGCAGCCATTGACAAGGCTGGGAGAGTGGATGGGGGATGAGGCCAGTTCAGTAATTCAGCTGATTCAGCAGTGGATGAATCTCCAAATCAGATTAGGCCAAATCAATTTGGGACAGTGATTCAAATCACTGAATCGAATCACTGTCCCCTGAACTGGCCAAATCCGAATCCAAAGCAAATACTAGCCACTTTGCACAGACCTAATGCCTACACTGCTATTTAGGGAGCCCCAGGGTCACTATCAATGATCTGTTTCATTGGGTCTCAACCACGGTGCCATGAGATCCTTTTAAGGGTGCCATGCAGTGCCACTCAATATTAGCACTATTAGGAGTGCGAACATCTACATATGATTCACAAAGTAGCACAAAAAGTGATTCACAAAGTAGCACACAAAACACACACAAAGCAAGTATAACAAGCTTGCTGGTAATTTCAGAATTGCATCTTTTATATAAAACACAGCCTTTTTTGTTTGGTTTTCAATGATTTGTTAATTTTTATTAATTAGGCTTATGTTTGCCAGCCTGAGGGAGAATGGTTATTTTTCATTGCTGTTAGTGCTCAAGTATATTTTTAAGTATGGTTGGAGTGCTATTATAGTTGTGATAGTATAGGAAATGTCTGAGAGACAAGGTTTTTTGTAATATCTTTTATTGGACCAACTGTATAGAGTTGTAGGAATAAGAACTGTGGCCTTTTCTTCCTTTTGCAGTGGCCAGGTTGGGGTGGGAAGGGGATCATGCTGTACAGTTTTTTAAAAGTTGATGAATTTTTCCTGAAGGTTCATTTCCACATGTTAGATCTTAGCCTCTAGTCTTCTATGCTGTGCCATTCTGCTTGCACCTATTTATTAAAGAAAAATATTAATGTGAACACAGGAACAAAATCCATAAATATGTTTTTAATATCATCTAAGAATTTTGGTTAATGGGTTTGTAGCCAAGTTATTTTGCTGGCTTTTCAAATTTCCTGTTATGTGCACAGAAATATTTTCCAAAAATGAGAAAACCAAGTTTAAAAATGTGAAACTTAGATTTTTTTTAATCTAACAAAAAAAATAGCTAGTCAACTTTTTTTAAATGCATTCCTTACTTCATTAAATCATATGAGCCATCAGTACACATGCTAATTAAATGCATGCTAATGAAATAAAATGATGTTTTGTGATAACTTTTATTGGACCAATTGTACAGAGTTATATACAGTTGGTCCCATAAAATATATCACAAAAAATCCTTGCCTCTCCTTTTTATGTTAAATTTCTAGAAGGATATTACACAGATACAAATTCTTCTGGTTTTCTTCCTTCAGTTTCTGTCCCTTTCACAAATTACAAAAAGGATTACAATATATGTAAAAATTGACTGTAGGAGTCTTGACATAATTTTTAATCATCTCAGAACCTTTGCCATTTATCAAATACCATACAATATAATCATTTAGAAGTGCTCATGAAAAGAAAAGCAATGCATCTGTCACATAAAACTACCACCACTAATTTAAAACATTAGATGGAAGACAGATGAAAAAAGCAATTAGTTGAGTGAATTAGCTGTGCCTAAGCCATGTATCTGACAATTCTGTAGCTGCTTCAAGACCAAATTCCTGAGAAATCTGTGGAATCTCTAATTTATAGATATATCTATGTGCGTATGTTTAACTTGCAGCATTTAGGAAGCTGGACCTTCTGGCAACAAAAATTGGAAAATTAGTTTCACTGTGTGAATATCATTAAGCTGTTAAGTGAAAGCATAATACAGCTACATACACACAAGCCATCTTTTATGTTTCCATTCCTTCTCCCTTTCCTTCACTGTCAGGAAAGACTCTGTATACAAAAACAGCTCAATATATTAGTTCCAGCTCAAGGTGGTAGCTAAAACAGCATGTGGATTACAAGCCTGTCTGGGCAAGGACTGTATCTTTTTGCCTTTTTTCCAAGGTCCTAGCTGTGTAAATAATAGAATGTTTTCAAAGAGGAGTTGTACGGTAACCAAATTCTGCACTGATTGACTTCCATATGCAGTTCTGGCTTCAATGGGTGCACCTACATGAGACGTTTTACTGTGCAGTAGAGCTAATTACTGCATAGTAAGCTTCGCTGTCTACACATGCTGACCCTTACTGCACAGTAATTTCCTGTATTTGGCAATTAATTTGCTACCAGGGTGCTAAACAGGAAGTAGGCAGGTGGACACGCTCTGCCCCATGGCTGCATGTTGCATCTGGAGGGCACTGTCCATGCCTCCCTGCCCACTTCCCTCACGGCACCCTGCAACAGCATGCCACTCCCCACCATAAGGCCGTGCACGATGCCCCCCCACGGTTGCAAGCCATGCCCCCACACGGCCGGTCACCACCCCACATTGGGGAGCACAGCCTGGCCCCACCCTCCTCGGCCCCCACCTCTGCCTCTGCCTGTCTGTTTGTCTGTCGTAAGGCTCCGGGACACATGCACAGTTGGCCCAGAGTGTTACGGACAGACAAACGGAATTGGTAAGGCTGTTATTATATTAAAATATTTATGGATTTTGTTCCTCTGTTCACATATTTTTTTAATAAGTAGGTGCAGGCAGAATGGTACAGCATGGAAGACTAGGTGATGAGAGCTAACATGTGGAACTGAACCTGAAGGCAAAATTCATCACCCTTGAAAATGATGTACAGTATGCTCACCTTCCCACCCCAAACTTGACCACTGCAAAAGGAAGGTCAGGGCCACAGCCCTGATTCCTACAGACAAGTTTTGAAGCAGTGGGCACCTATGAAAGGCCATTCCAGTAAGGTAAGGAGGAGGCTCTTTGCACATTCACCTTACTAAGCACACTTGAAGGGATGCACACATCCTGACTTCAAAGGTGTGATTGCCAGCATTACCAATTTCTGGTCTGATTTATAAAGGTGCTACTTAGCCAATGTCAGTGGTAGAAAAAGGAATGCAGGCAGAACTCAGACCTTGCTGGATCAGGCCCAGATGGACAGCAGGCTGGGGTCCCATCATTCTGAATTATTCCTTGCCTTGTGGGTGTGGGAAGGCATCTCCAGCATTGCTCTCTTCTGTCATGATGGACAGTTTGGTCACAATTTTGCAGTTTTGTGCCAGTATCAATTGGCAAGAGACTGTAATTGCTGGCCTGGTCTGCTTTCCTCCCACCCCAGTGACCCTACCACTATGGTTACCAAGAACTGTTGCCCATGGCGGAGTTGTTTAGTGGTTTGTTCCCAGACTTTTGCTATTGACTCACTATGAGGTAGTGTCTCTGGCTTCTGTGTTAAGGAGTGGGAGTGTCAGTTGTTAGTGTTTTATTGTGCTAGAGGATTTGGGTTAGAAAAAATGCTATGTAATGGTGGATGTCTGCATAACAACTGGACATTATCTCTATATTTGTAAAGGAGCAAAGAACAGAAAGAAAACTGCTCCCTAACATAATTATTTTTACAAACAAGGAAAATAACCTCCTTAGCACTAACTAATGTCTCAGGAGGTTTGATTGTTGCCTGAATTTTGGGAAATATGTTGTGGTGACTGAAATGTCTTTTCTTCATATGCCAACCACTAAAGCTAAGTACAGGCAGTCAAAAAGCCCCAGGCTGAATTGATTCAATCTTTGCAGGTTAGTCTAAGTTGTATAGGTTGAACTGATAAGCGAGTGAACAGACATTCACTTTTAATTCCGGAAATGTAGCCACATGCTTGCAGTGGCCCAGGTTGGGAGCTGGGGGATGCTAGAACATGTGTCCCTGCTCAGCTGGAGCTAACAGCTTGAGCCAAGGCTAGCCCACCCACCCTGCAAGAAGGGGTTTGTGGGAGAGGTAAAAAGCATCCTGGGATGCTGGGGGACTGTGAGTTAACTTGAATCTGGAGGGGATCTGGGACAGAAGCTCAATAAACTGATTTAACCTAAATCAGCTAGGTCTGATACTGTTACCAATAGGATTTATTTTTGCCAGAGCCCCCCAGGGATTGACATGGCAACTCATTTGATGTGGTATCAAGTGAACTTTAATAGTAATCCTTATGCAATATTATAGGTTTCCTCTCCAAAATACAACCAGGTGTTTCAGCAGTGACCTTCAGAGGTACTGGGCCTTGATTCCTTCACTCGTGTGTGTGTGTGTGTGTGTGTGTGTGTGTGTGTGTGTGTGATGTTTCTGGCTTCCCTGCTATTCGAGGAGGGACACAGCAGCTGTGTCTGTCCTACCAGAACCACTGAATGCTGACACACACCTTTCTTTTGTTTGTTCATTATGTTTGTAACCTTCTCATTCCAAATTGTCCAATAACCTGGCATTGTGCCAAGCATTCCTTATGTGGTATACCATTCCTATCCTGCTTCTGGTTATCAGGGAAAGTGCTATACATTTCTCACCAGTTATAGCACTTACTTCTTCCAATGCCTTATAAAATGCTCTGTTCAATTTTATTGCTTAGTTCTGGGAAGGCCTGGACTATGGCTAAAAGCCTTAGCATAACTCAGTTTGCCCACCACAGTACTACATTCATCCAGGTTATCTAAAACTGGTTTTGGCCATTTCAAAAGCAGTTTATGTGCACTGAACTTCTATTGTGTTACAGATGTGAACAGTCTGATCACTTATACCAGTTTATGTATAATTTCTGTTCCTAGTCTAAGTGAAGGTGCAGCAGCTCTGCTTTCATAAAGCAGATTTAATCTCTGGTTTACTTGACTAGAAAGCAGTGCACATCCAAAAACTAGATAAACATTTCAATATATAATTAAATCTCCTTTGGTTACCACTTAAGAGATAGGCAAAGATAAGTTGCTCAACAGAGATGGTTTTGAAGGGGAGAAGGAGTAGTGTAGTTAGTTCTGAGGATGCTTTTGGGCAGTCTCTTGAGACACAGCGTTACTCAGTAAGGGTGGGTATTGTATGGCCTTTATGTGTGGATACTTTTTGGTATGTTCACAGGGATTACCTCAGGACTTCAGTCATGGCCATGCTCCCCAGAATGGTACTGGGTGACTGCACAACATTTTTTTTCAGCCGGTAGAGGGGGAGTGAGTGGGTAGGACTTGCTTCTTGGCTATGTTCTTGGGATTGCTATAGATTGGTATAGATATCTCCTATTGTATTGGTTTTCTTGTGGTTGACTGGCACAGAGGAATGCTGGTCTAATTACTATAAACAAGGTTTTTGATACTAATTAAATGAGGCCAGGATTTTACCCATTCTGTGCATCATGATGCTGATTTTACTCTGCACTCCTGCTATAAGAGGTCATATTGGCTGCTGCTTGTATCTGTTTCAAACTCTGGCCACCTTGAGGCTCATAACTATGATTTGAAACTACTTTCAAGCCCAGGTGCAGCTTGACACTAGCAAAAATTGTGACCATATATACGCACATTGCAAACCATTGTCCTGATTTTGCCAAGGAATTTTGCTTCAACTTGGAGTACCTTTGACATCAAATGCTATCAGCAGTCAAATTGACTGTTAAAAATCTGCTGGCTGTGCTGATATCAGGGAGACTTTATGCAGGTCCCTTTCCAGAAGCAGGGTCCATCTCATAACTGTTATGTGACAAGAATAACAAGAACAGTTAACCATGGTGTTTCTCAGACAGGGAGGAGCAGAGGCTGGAGGGTGTGTGTGTGTGGGCATACAAATCCCTGCAGACACGGACTGCATCCAGACGAGTGCAGGCTAGGGCTGTGCAAAATTTCGCCACCAGTTTTGTTTTGATGCTGTTTCGACTTGTTTCAAGGGCGAAACAGCAAAATCAAAATGAAACAGATATGGTCAAAACAGCCTCAAAACAAAATGAGGCAAGTTGAAATGTTTCGCCGTTTCGATGCTGTTTCGACGTTTCGCCCGTAGGCTATAATGGGGAAGATTGAAACAGTCTATAAATGTGTCATTTCTGGCCAGATTGGCTAAAACTTGCTGAAATGGTAGCTGCTTCTCAGGGCATAAAGCATGCCAAGTTTCAAGAAGATAGGTGCAGGGGATTCAGAGAAATTCCACTATAAAGTTGAGAGCCAAACTTGTGTTATGTATGTGTTAAGCCACAGCAGGGTCAAAACCACAGAGGTGGTATCCCCTGCTGAGGCCACAAAGCCTGCTAAGTTTCAAGAAGGTAGATGCAGGGGGTTCAGAGAAACTGAACCCCAAAATCCTGAAACCAAAACTCATGTCATGTGTATGTGTTAAGCCACAGTGGGGTCAAAACTGCAGGCGTGCTAGCCCCTGTGGAGGCCATCAAGCCTGCTAAGTTTCAAGGAGATAGATGCAGGGGTTTGGGGGAAACTGCACCTCAAGCTGCAGACAAGCAAAACTCATGACATGGGTGACACTGTGTGTGTTAAAGCACAGCAGTGTGAAAGCTGCAGGCCTGCTAGCCTCTGCTGAGGCCACGAAGCCTGCCAGCTGTTGAGGACATAGGTTCAAGGGTTCTGGGTTTTGGGGCCCTGCACCTCTGGCTGCTGACATGCAAAACTGGTGTCATGGGTGCTTGTGTGTGGACGTGTGTGAGGGAGTGGGGCCTAGGAGCAGCTGTGAACTCCCTAGCACCCCCTACCGTCACTCAAGGCTGTACTCAGCACCCTCAGATTCTCGCCCGCCATGACTTTGATCTTAAATGAGTTTTAAATGGGAGGCTGCCTTTATCTCCCTGGTGAACGGTACGTAATGGTCCTGCTCCTACTCCATATGGGGTGTCTCTGTGCACCCCTCCCTTAAGGGGTATGTGTGGGACATTGTGCGGTCCCTTGCCCTCTGGTGCTCTCTCTAGCACCCCGAGCTCATCACCCGCCTGGTGTCCCTGGGCCTGGCTCTCTGCCGCCGCCCTGTCACCGGCACCCCTTGGGCCTGGCTCTCCACCGCTGCCCTGTCACCGGCACCCCTTGGGCCTGGCTCTCCACCGCTGCCCTGTCACCGGCACCCCTTGGGCCTGGCTCTCCACCCACTGCCCCGCTCTGGGGCCTAAATCGCCCACCTCTGGGCTTTTGCGCCCTTCTCAGGGCCTCTACCGTGCCTCCGGCACCTCTCGCCCTTCTCGGGTCTCTGCCGCCCTATCCACGGCCGTTGCCCCCCTTCTGGGCCCACGCCTGCACTCCTCGCACGCGCTCTCTGCCCCCCTCTGGGGCCTTGCCCTTTCTAGGGCCCACGCCGTGCTCCCCGCGGCGGTTGCCCTCCTACTGGGCCTATACCGCGCTCCTCGCACTTGGGGCTCAGGTGGCCGCAGCCATGCCTGGCCCCCTTGACCCTTCTCTGGGTCCTTTGCCCCACTGGGCAAACACCGCACCTCTCTCTGGCACGCCCCGTGCCTCTCCAGTGCAAACTGTAGTGCCCCACTGGCACCATGCCCCTACTGGGCACTGGGAACCCCCAGGCTGTTGGGGAGCCCCCTGAGGCCTCCTCACTCCCCTACAGCCTCACCCGGTCCTCCGGTGTAACTATAACACAAGCCAAGCCCAAACAGCTGTAACAAAACCAACAAAGAGCCTTCCCGCTCATAATGCAAACTCCCAGCCCCAGCAGGGCTTCCACCCTACCTCCTTTCAGGGTGCTCTCCTCCCCGGCATCATCGCAGCCAGTCACCACCACAAGGCTGCCACTACCAGTTCAGGCTGCTCAGCTCAGCTCAGCCGCAGAGCTCCTGCTCCTGCGGCTGCCAGAAGGGAACTGCGACTGGGCCCAGGCCTGAGCTGTTATAAAAGGCCCGGCCCTGCCCCCTTCCGGTCACCTGACCAGCTGGTTGCCCTAGCAACCCGCAGCTGCACTGCCCTGTGGATTGGCAGCTCTGTCAATCCGCACCTGAGCTGCCCTGGTGACTGACAGCTCACCTTATCTCCTTCTCAGGCACGGAGCACCCCAGTGCCTCCGTGACAACGTGTCCAGTTGTTCAGTGTCTGGTGTTCATCTGGTTGCTATCCTCCCCTTGATGTTACTCTCACTCTGAAAACCGCCTGCCACGACTTGGATGTTCACCTGGTTCAGTGTTTCATTTTCTGAGGTGTGCGTGTCCAATAGTGAGACCAGCTGTCTGCCCCGCTGTGGGGCCCTTGAGGGCTCCTTCCTCCCCTACACCCTTGCCCGGACCTCCAAATTAAGTCCTGGTCCCAGTCTCTCCCCTAACAAATGGTGGGGGGAGACTATTCCACCAATACACCAGGCAGAATTAGCGCTGGTAAGCCTTTCAACCGCCCTACCCAGGCACCTGGGTCTGGGTCTCGGTCCATCTATTCGAGCCAAGTCCATGGCTCCTATCTCTGCATCTTTTCCTCTTGGGGAAAGTTCCCTCACTCTCCCACAGAACCCTCGAGGCAAATGCTGGCAGCCCCTTTCCTCAGGGTTGCCCTGTCAGCCGTTCCCCGCAGGGCTACGTGCCCGTGGTCGTCAGAATCTGCCTGCTTATCTTCGGGGGTTATGTCCCCCCAAGCAGTTCGCCCTTCCGGGTCCTTACCCTTGCCCCAGAACGTGCATGCGCCCCGCATGCTGGTGGGTGTCCCCATCTCCAGCTTCCCGCTGGCGATCCGCGTCCGCCTTGGATCTTCTGGTCCTCCCCCTCTCTGTTCCGGTGCGGCTTTTGAGCCCGCCGGCCCTGCCACACACCTGGAAGGGGTGAGTGAGTATCCCGCCCTCGGTGTCCGCGGGTGGCCTGCGCCCATAGCCGTGCCCGCTCGGCGGCTCACGTGCTGTGCTGGCCACGCCGCGTTCGCACTGCGCCCCGCACTCCTTGGCCGCCGGCAATTTATTGCCGCCGCGGCTCCCGCTTCGCTGCTGCCGGGGCTTATTGGGGCTGGGGGTCTCTCACATTGTGCAACTGTGTCTGTCTGAGGGCATGAGGGAGGGGAAACTACTGTAGGCCTGGCTGCTAGGCCCTGCTGCAGCCACTAAGCCTGCCAGCTGTGGAGGAGATCAGTGCAGGGGTTCTGGGGCCCTGCACCCCTAGCTGCTGATAGGCAAAACTCATGACGTGTGCTTGTGCAACTGCTGCCTCTCATCAGGCAGCAGGACTGAAGATCCCCCATCACTTGCCACCACAGACCTGCGGGTAATAATTGACCACAGTATGAACATAAGCCAGCAGTGGAATGCTGTAGCCAACAAGGCCAACAATACGCTGGCATTCATCAATTGATGCATCTCCAGGAAAACCAGTGCAAAGAAGTGATTCTCCTGCTCTACTTAGCTCTTCTCAGCTTGAGTGAGATTGCAGCTGGAGTACTGTGTCCAGTTCTGAGCTCTGCACCTTAACAAAGATGTGGTAAAGCTTGAGAGAGTCCAGAGAAGGGTACTCCAGTCACGCCCTTGCTGAGCAGGTCCTGCCACTTGGTGTCCGGGCAGGACACAAGGGCGGCATGATGGACAGGGCAGCACACGAGCGTGTAGCAGTGACGGCAATGGACAGTGGAAAAGCACACCCAGAAGCTCCTGAGAGCTAGTAGCCCTGAGCTACTTGGCAGGGCGGCTTTTTATATTGCTGGGGACAGCACAGGTGCTGGCCCTGGGCTCTAGCTTCCCCTGGCTGCAGATCCAGTAGGAGCCAGGCAGGGTTATTTTGCCCCAAGTGGCACAATTTCCTCCGCAACAAAGTGCATGTCCAACCACGTGAGCTGAGGCAAAAAGCCCTGGCTCAAATTTGCACCGTTTCTATTTGAGCTGCTGCAAGCGCATGTGCTTGCATGTGTGGATGCGCCCTGTCAGTCTCTCAGTCACACACATTTTCTCCAGTTCTCAAATCACTTTGTGGCTGCTCTCCCTACTCCGTAATTACCATTAGAAGGATCAGACACTGGTTTATAAAATAAGTTTATGGATCAGTCTACAGTACATTTTTTACTAGGATGGCTCTTCCAGGAATAGAGAGAAATCATCTTCCTGCACAATGCAAACTTACCACAGCAAACAAATAGCAGCATTAACTGAACACAGCTGTTAAGATGGTAGCAAAGTACACGCTGTAGAATGGCTGATTTCTGGTGTTGTGTTTTTATAGTTCTCTCTACTGCTCCATTGACAATTCTTATATTCATTAGCCAGCATTTGTCAAATCATGTCATTCATTTGAGTTCTTCAAATCTGCACCCTTAATCCAAGTGATCTATGCATTCATTAAGATGACAGCCATTCACAACTCATTTTTGTGTGTTATCTTTATGAAAATCAATTTAAATTTGTTACTGCCAGCTGTTTCTTTATGCAGTATAATTTTTCTCATGTGATTAACTCTACTGATTGATTTGACCCATTGTCCTGCACAAAGAAGGAGAGGAGAGCTCATTTATGCTAACTAGCCTGGCTGACTGGGTCTCAAAAGATTTAGATGCATTTGCCCTGTATTTATTGGACCAATTTTTGATCTTTTAATAATAATGGCCCCCAAAGTGGTCAGGGTTTTTATTATAACAGCTATAAATCTAGGGCAGTTTACAGATTTTATGTGGATTGGCCAGATGGTACTTTCTAACATGTTTTTCTCATGCAAATAATTGCACTGCTGTCTTATTTGCATGTCCTTATCTGCCTTGTAAAAGTTTTATTGTTTACTCTTGAACCCCTATGCACACTCACAACTGGCTGTTCCACAGAGACACAAAAATATACTTATCCCTCAATTTATGAAAATGGTCAATAGATTCACCTTAACCATTTATTTTATGGCTAAACATTAATTGTGCAAAATGTACTAATCCTCCCTCCCACACCTTGTAGAAACATTTTACTCATGTATATTAGGTGGTTAAGCACTAGCAAGTCACATTTTTTGCATTGTTAGAGAAAAAACTGAACCTTTCATCCAGCTACAACTGGTCCTAGGATTCAGTAATATGGGTTTAAAAAGACACTATTGGCAAAGTGTATGGGTGGAAAATCAGATTCTGTTTTGCATTACAAGTAAAGCTGAAATGAAATGGCAGTGGTTCAAGTCCATACTTAAAGGCCATATTCTCTTTACAATGAAATGAGGTGATGAGGCACATCTGTATCATTAAGCAGAAATACAATAGCTTGGGTTTCCAGAACTGCTGGTGAGAGTCCTATATGAAAGATTTCTACTTCTCTCTTTTTTGGTAACTATTTAGAAAAAAAGTCTGAGGTCATAATGGTATTATGCACTAGGAAAACTATAAAGAGGGAAACATCACTTACAAATGTAAAAATATGTATGCAACTAAATTGAAAGTGCCCCATGTTTCCTGTAGAGTTTAAACCTCAGAAAACAAAGAACTGATTTCTCGGACACGGGAATGGAAGGGATCTCTTGGTCCAATCACATGATATTGCAGGCAGCTACTTCATACCATCCATTTCATAAACAGATCAAGCTTCACCCTGGTAGTTAGATTTTTGTGCTCCCACAACCCCACTGATCTTGTGGTTAGAGGCTTTCTTCTGATTTGATGCCTATATGTAGTCATAGCCAGCTTCACACTTACTTGTTCTTGTATGGATACTATCCTTTAGCTTAATAAGCTCTTCTCCTTCTCTTGTGCTTACCCCAAATACATGTAGGGAGGACACATTTTGCCTACATAACTTTTAACAAGCAAGTCAATAGGAACACTGTTGAATGCTACATTTTGTGCAAGGCTCCCCTTAATGAATGGCATTGTACAGAATGAGCTTGATCCCACAAAGAATTTCAACATATTCTTAGTTTTAAGCACATGAGTAGGAGCAGCCGAACTGTAAGTATTTGACTAGACTATATAAATCCTTAAAGTAGTTTACATAAATAGTTCCATGCTGTACCTCCTCTTAACGTACTTCAAAAACAATAGCTAGCTAATCCTTAAACATCATCACCCTCCAGAGGAAGAGAAGGATTCTGATTTCTATTTGTTAGATGAGAAAATTTAACTGAGACATTATGGATCTCCAAGGGATGATATCTTCTTCCACTGCAATGTAGTCCTGATCAAGATTTCTAACAGCTAGAAATATCCAGTAAAATAAAAGGATGGTTGCCTGTGGCCCATGGTTTGAATTATGAGGGAGCTGATGGGGGGGGTGAACCCCCCCATAATTTATGAGAGCCCCTCTATAAGATTTGAAAATGGGGTGTCTCCAATTTTATTAGGGCATCGTGATGGGCAGCCCAATTTTTTTGCAGACCCCCCCAAGAGTCAAAGTGTAATTCAAACCCTGCTGTGGCCAAATGCATCATATACATGTAATTACATCAGCTGTATATAAAAATAGACATTTGCAGACAGACACTTCATTGTTTTCTCATCAGCTATTGTACATGCAGATACTTCAGTTTTATTTTTGGTCATATGGAGAAATCAGACTTGCAACAGTGCACACAGTTCTTGGCAACTTCCCCTTTGAAAATTAGGTTCAGCATCATATCATATTCTACCCATTAGGTGCATAAGTAAACTTGGATGTGATCATATTCCATCCTGCTCAAGTCCCTAAAATGTGTCAATAGGCCTATTTTTGTAACATGCCATCACCTTACCTTTAAGACTAATCACAAAAAAGCAGCAATCAAGAGGAAGATCCATTCATGGCAGGATGGATTAACTGTTATTCAGGGACTTGAGCAGGCTGGAGTGGGATCACACTTAGTTGTCCACATCCACTTAGGTACCTAATCAGTGGAGTAGGATCTGGCCTTAAGAAACTCGACCAAGGTCAGATAAGAAACTCATGGCAGAGGTGAACTAGGAATAAAATTCAAGTTCCTGGTATCCACACATATTTTAACCACAAGAGTATCCTTCCTCTTCTCACTTCTGTTTTCCCCCATTAACCATAACTGGTGCTGGAGAAGATGAGCTATGTCACCTTTCCATTTTTCTGATTTGCAAAGTGATACTGAAAGAAAAACTGGAACAGGCTCAGTGCTCAAGTGCTTACTCTGTCAGAATCCTCTTGATTTCATTAGAGCTAAGTATAGACAGTCAAAAAGCCCCAAGCTGAATCAATTTAATATTCATAGGTTAGTCTGAACAGCGTAGATTGAACCAATAAGCAAGACATTCACTGTTGATTCCAGAAATGCAGCCACATGCCTGCAGTGGCCCACGCTAGAAGCCCAGGAGTGCTAGAGCAGATCACTGCTTGGCTGAGCAGATAGCTTGGGCCAAGGCTAGCCCACCCACCCTGTGAGGGGGGTGGAGTTTGCAGGGGAGGTGCAAAGCATCCTGGGATGCTGAGGGACTGTGAGCCAGCTTGAATCTGGAGGGGATCTGGCAGATAAGTTCAATAAACTGATTTAACCTAAGTCAGTTGAGTCTGATACTGCATTCATCCAGGTTTATCTTAAATCTACTTCGGCCATTTTGAAAGCAGTTTATGTGCACTGAACTTCTGTTGTGTTACAGATTTGAACCAGTTTCTGATCACTTATAGTGGTTTATGTGTAATTTCTGTCCCTAACATAGCAGTTCAGTTTGTATAAGGAATTCTAGATTGGCCAGGACAAATGTTACTTAATACTGCTTCTCTTCATTGGAATGTTTGTGGTAATGATTGGATTAAGATGCACTGTTAGCAGTATTTATATAACTATAGAGTTAAATGTTGGTTAAATTCTGTATAAATCTTTTAAAAAGTCTTTCAGCTCATAAGTATGCTAATTTTGGTTTGCAACTGCAATGCTGTTTCACTGTGCCTGCAGACAGATAACTGATAAAATGTAGGAACTGGCCCCTGTCATCTTTAAACTGATGAAGAGAGTATAAGGCCTGCATTGTAGTGCATCCTCAAAACTACTTTTATTTCTGTTGGTGGAATTTAGGTCACATACAATATAAATCCCTCACTGAGTCCCTGATCTCAGGCTCACAGAAACCACAGAGCTTGACCATGACCATGGCCATCTACTTGCAGTAAAATATATTAGCCCGTATCTAATTTAGGTAGTAGGCTGAAGGTCTTTATTAAAATTACTTAAATGTTTCTTTCTAATTTAGACAAAATCTAGGTCACTTGCAGATAGGACTCTTAGGAACCTAAAACCAGGGCTGAATTATTGTGCAGCTCATTTTGAGATAAGGTTAATAAAGTTGAGACTTTTACAGAAATTCCAAAATATTTGGGAGGAATTCAGAATTGTAGGAGGAATGTGAGTGAGAAGGGAAATATTTTATTTTTAATATGACTCCAGATGACTCTCAACTAGTATTTGAAATAATTTAGGAGCTGGAATATTGGCAGTTTAGGGCTGTCTGCTGTTGTTTCATGATACAGAGTGAGACCCTGCTGAGGTAATTTTTTCTGATAGCTGTATGAGAGCTTTCCCTTCTCCCCGCCCTTTTTTTTTTAGAGAAAATTAAGTCTCTTAAGGCCAAGTTGTCCTCAAGCACCTTCTCTTCTACAGCTCCTGTGCCATTAATGAATGAACCTGTGTGGATGTGCTCTCACAAACAGACATACCACTTTCTATGATTGCAGATTTCATTACACACTGTTTCATAAGCTCTATGATGTAGGATGCATCAAATTAAGTATGAACACTGATAGAAACTAACAAGACTTAAAAAGGGCTGAGGCAGGCAGAGTTGTAGATCTCTCTCTTTCTCCGAAAAAAAAGCAATCTCTGAGGTGACTCTGGATGCTGGTGAGGCAGCCATGACAGCCACAACTGAAGTAGTGTACTCTGATTTTTTTTTTAAAGTGCAATTTCAAACCTTCTTACCTATCCAGAATCTTTTTCTGCATTTCTCAGGACCCAGAGTAATTAACACTGGTGCTGCACTATATGAATTACAGAAAAGGAATGACTGAACTGCAAATTAAGTGTATGTACACTTCAAATCAACTATATATCTCACCAATAATTTTGGCTTAGCTAGATTGGGTTATGTTGCTATATATCATGAAGCAGAACAGGTACAGCTATTATCAAGTCACTTTGTGTAATCTGTTTGTGGTGGGGGTTGGTTTTTTTTGCGGGGGGGGTTGGTAAATTTAAAAGTTTTTTTACATTGTTGTGTTGGGGATCAGGAAATCCTGTCACCCCACTGGAACTTTTGGGTGTGACTACTTCCTTCTATTCAGACAAAAGAAATAAATACCCTTCCCTTCTGTGGCAGCCACTGCCTTGATTAGATTGTATTTAGGTAGAGGGAGCAGCTTGGTCACATATACCAAATGTTTCTCAAGGAACTGATTTTAAATAGAGGGACAGGAGATTGATTTGGTGGCTGTGGTATGTATGTGGGAGGGGAGGCAAGATAACAGATTGAATGTCATTAGTAAATGTTAAGAGTTGTGATCCAAAAAAATGATAAAGCTGTAAGTGAAATATAGAGTGCCCAAGTGAGGGACTAACATAAGAGGGATGGGGGTGAGGAGGGGAACCCAACTAGGTTACAGAAAATACAATGTTAGCCAACTAAGCCTGGGGGTGGGGGGAAGGAGAGGGAAGAAGGGGGGTTACAGTGGTGAGAAAGAAAGAAAACAGATGCACACAAACTTGCACAATGGTCCACAATGGTGGAGGGGGTAGCTTGAGAAAGTTAGAGAACAGGACAACTAGAAACAGACAGTATAGTGTGACCTTATATCTATTTAAAGTTATATCTATTTGGCACAAAGCAGAGACATGAAGATATACCAGAGGTGACTCTGGTACCAGAAGCAGTATAGCTGCATTAGTGTATCAATTCATTTGAGCTAGCATGCTTCTCAGCTGAGCTAACTTTGCCTGAGAGCTGCACCAGCATGGCTATACTGTCTCCAGTACCCAAAGTAGCTGGTGGAGAGCTACCTCATGTATCCTTACACAGGACTCCCTTTTACAGGGCAGACGTACTGTAAGAAATGTTTTGGGTAAAGTGCTGTCCAGAAAGAGGCTTGGATTGTGAGCAAAGGAACTGTCTTACACTGTTTTAATCTTACATATTAATGGAAGTGGGATTTGGTATACACTATAGACATGAACAAGATTATATCAAAGAATATCCAACTCACTATCATTGTTTCCTCCCAGTGGAAACAACTGCAGGACAGCAAATTTTAACTAAATGCCTGGGTCACCAGGGACAACAGTTTTTACACACTATTTTGTTTTTCATACTTCCCCCAAAACTTTGCATGAAAAGTTCAGCCTGTTCATTCAGGACTTGACAGTCAACTGGTGACAGGTGCACAAAGAAAACAAAATCCCACCTCTGCTACCAGTTAATTGAAGAAACTTTTCGCTCATGTGGCTGCACTGAAGGTCCAAGGATCTAGGTGTTTTCAGAGCAGGTTTTGAGTGAGAAGGACTCAGTCACCATGTCTACATGAAAAATTTACTGTGTAGTAGACTAATTAACTGTACAGTAAACATCTTGGCATCTACACATGTGCCCCTATTAGGCTGGAGTAAACTAATTTACTCTGCAGCATGTAGAAGCTGCCCCAGCTGACAGGGGCATGAGGAAGTTTCAGTGCAGGAGCTAGCCAGCAGGCAGACCCACTCTGAAGCACTGTCATGCCCCAGCCCGCCCCTCTGCAGCATATTGAACCAGAGGGAGCAGCCCCAGGCTGGCAGGCAGGCCTGCAGGGCCCCCTGCCAGCTGGGGCGGCTCCAACCCAACTCAATGTTCTGTGATCCCAGGTGTATGTGCAAACAGCAATAAAATCTACAGTTTATTGCTTCACATTAATTGTACGTGTAGATGCACCTACTGTCACCAAGAGGCAGCCATGACAGTCACAACTGAAGACCAATTGGATTTGTAATGCCTCTGACATTAACCCAAACAGTGTAGGAGGGCCACAGAAGCATACAGAAGAAAATCTCAGAACAAAGGAATTATTAATTATAGTGCATATGTCAAACAGAAAAAGAATGGAAGTGAACTAATAGTTTCATGTGAAATAGTGCTTTGGCACACATGGTAAAGATCATTTCAGCAGCAGAACAAACAAAAACCACATTGTAGCAGACTAAAGGGAGACTTAATGAAGTTGAGGAAATGAAAATAGACAGTGTGGTCAAAGAAAGGTAGAGTCAAGGAGAAGGAATAAAGTGAGATAACCAGAGGAAGAGGCAGGGAAAATGAGTTTGGGAGACTGAGGAGACTACACACAGAGAAAATGGGATGCAGGAAGTGGTGATGGAGAACAAAGTCAGAAAACTGAGAGTAGGCTGAGTTCTCCGTGGCTGAAGAGTAGAGGGACATTTCTGAATTGTCAGCTGGTGAACAGAAAGCATAAATTTAGGAGATGAACAGAAGAGCTGGTAACTTGTGCTAGATTATCTAAATCTTCTCATTAAGATACCAGAGAGGTTCTGGGCAGCAAGGGAGGAAGATGGGGTCTGAGGAAAGAATTAAGGACAAAGTTAAGAAAGAAGAAAGACCCTATCAGGACGAAGTTGGAGAGCAGTCTAGAAATGAAGGCCGAGTAAAACCAAAGAAAAATTTGTGGTGATTGAAGATCATTAAGCCTTTCACATATAGAAAAACATAAAGTATGGGCCTGGTTTGCCTTTTTACTTACACAGATGTAAATCAAAATTCATTTAACTGAAATTGGGAGGAGGGGAGGGATGTAGTGAGATTTGAGTCAAGGGGTAGCTCGGTCTTGGCCTGGTGGCCTCTCAGGCTCAGCTTCTCCAAGTCTGGAGTCTCTCCTTTTTCTTCACCCACCATGCCTTCTATGTTACTTCAAGAAAAAAAGAGTTGGGAGGCTGCCCCAAATACCAGGGGATCACTGGTCTGGCCTTCTTGTCCTCACAGTGGCTCTGGTAATGTGGCACCTAACGGAGATCCTCTAGTCATGCCCATGCCTTGCAGGTGCTAACAGTTTACCATACTGGGGAAGCATCCCTCAACCCCAGGTCAGTATCTCATCTAGCTTTTGGTCTCACCTCCTAGGGCTTGGGTCTGCCACCTCCTGGTACAGCTTCCCCCTTAAGGGCACAATTCTCTCCCTTCAAGGCTCTTGTCTCATCCTTCCTGGGCTCCGTCTTCTCCCCTAGTCTGACCCTTAGGGCCCTGATAATGCCCCTATAGGGCCGTCAGGGCTTCTGGCTGTGCCCTCATCCTTAGGCTACAACCTTCCTCAGCTGTGTTTTGACTGAGTTTTGAATCCAGCCCTGGCAGGGCTTGTAGTTTTCATGTGCTCCTCAGGCACCTCTGAGACCTCCACCTCCCATCAGTTCCAGTCCCAATCTCAATCCCAATCCTCCAGTATAACCGTAACAGAAAAGTCAGCCTTCAGCCCATAAATCAAATCAAGCACTCTGGCTGTATATGAAAGTGGTTTAGTGGTGACAATGAGAGTAGAATCAGGTCTTCTTGCATCCTTAAAAATCACAGTAACAGAACATTGACCATTAAAATCACCAATATTCAATCCCACAGGGACCTTCACATGGTGAGCACCATACATCATGATCAACACTGGCCTGGAGGCCAGTTCCTCAGGTGGTACAAACCAGTGTCACTCCAGTATAACCACTCACCCCACCAACATCATGCTAAATTGCATGGGCCACCAGTTGGACAGCCCTGCCCTAGACCAGTGATTCTTACCTGAGGTCCTGCAATACTCTCTGGTGCCATAAGATCCTATGAAGGGTGCTTCAAGGTGTGGGAAATTAAAAACAGGTTTGTCCCTGACTACTACTTCACCCACTGCCCAGCATCCATGCAAGGAGGTAAGCACTGTAATAGATATGAAATAATAAGAAATAATAATTTATCATAGACATTTGAATCTTTTAAAATGTATATTAAAATATTCAAATAATATTTTGAATTAATAATAAATTTAATAGAGTGCTGCTCAATTCATAAAAGTTATGAAAGAATGCCTTGAGTCTAAAAATGTTGAAAACTACTATTTGATTCAAATAATGTTGGGATGTTTGGTCTTTTTTTCTTGAATCCTGTGTTCCTTTTCTGATAATGGAAGGCACTGTGTGTCCATGATGGTCTAAAATTCTTTCACATGATATTGGAAGCTGTTCTGCATGACATAAACAACATTGGAAAACTTGTGGTATGCAGCAGGAGAGTCTGAAGTGAGGTTTATCTACAGTGCAAAAAACAGGTGTGTGAAGAGGTGTGATTCCTGACCTCCTAGCTGTGCCATCAGAAGCCCCTAATGGACTTTTTTTTCCCCGCAGAGGGAATAAGCTATACTAGTGACTGTACAGTCTTCTTGGTGTAAGATGCAACTGTGCTCAAAGTACTTTGTTGGTATAGTATACCACATTTCTTCTTCAGCAATCCCTTGCAGTTGAGGATGATTGTCTTATATGTGTGTCTGAAGATGGGTGATGAGGCCTATCCAGGACTGACAGACTCTACTGCTGTTTGGACATGTATTTATTTACATGTGGGGTGGGTGGCTCTGGATTCCCCATTTGGACCACAACACGCTTTTTCTGCCACTCCCGTTTTTCTATCTCCTATTGTTGTCATGAGGTTTCAAAGTACTGAGATCCCTGCAGCAGACTCTTCCTCCATTTGGGGTGGTGCTGAGCGATATTCTCCTATGAGTTGACACCAATGTTGCATTTTTTAAAGCTGGCCTTAAGGACATCCCTGAAGCACTTTCTCTTCCCTCCTCTTGAGCATATGCCTTGGCTGAGCTGGTAGAATAAGATTTGCTTCTGGAGTCTGGAGTTGGATATCCAGATGACAGGGCCAGCCCAACTGTGGGGGATGGGGTGGACTACCTTGGGTCGGTCGCCCGTATCCCCTGGATGGCCCCTGGAGAAGGGGGGGGATCTGCCGTCCATACCACGCCTCCGCTGATCTCGCCTGCCACGACTTGATGGAATTTGGGGGGTTCACCCGTCTGGGGAAGCGGGCAGTCCGGACGCGGTCCCTCGGCTCTAGAGTCCAGGGGTCCTGAGGGCTCCTCCTCCCCTACACCCTCACCCGGTCCTCCGGAGTAGCCGCTCTCTGGGTGGCTCCCTACAGGGTGCTAGTCCCTGTGGTAGGTAACAGGTCCAAAAGGAACAAAGCAATATAATGCCAACACAAACGTCTGCACCCGCTTCTCTGGGGCGGAGGTTATCTCACTCCGCAATGGCCTTCGGCCCCGGTCGGGCGAGGACCTTTGGCCCCTTAGTCTGTCCACCAGTCCCGCAGTGGGGTTTCTTCCTCCCCCTGCAGGTCCCTATAAGAGTCCTTACGATACCTGGCTTGGGCCGGGTGCCGCTGCCTTCTGCGGTACTGGGGTCGGTGTTCCCCTACCGCCTGCCGCTCGCGCCACGTGGGTGCGTTGGGGCTTACCTCCACCCCGGCGGGTCCTGCCAAGTGGCCAGATGGCTTGCAGCCGCCTGAGGAGGGTCTTTCCATCGATGCTCCTCTTACCGAGACCCTCCAGCTCCATCGCCTCCGGCTCCACCGCCGCCGGTTCCGCTGCCACTGGCGTTGGCTCTCGTCGGAGCCTCTCCCTCCTTCTGTTTGGGGTTGGGGGGCTCCTTTTATCTCTCCGGGCCGGTCCCGACCCGGATCTGCCCGGGTTCCTGGAAGGGGAAGGCTTCTGAGCCCACTTCTGGGTCCGCACCCGGAAGCTAGGCTGGACTCCACCGCCTTCCGCCTTGCCCCAGCCCCCCGGGTCTTTGACCCCTTCACACCAACCAAGTTGATGTTGGATGATCATCACCTCAATACTCATGGTGTTTGCTTGCAGGAGGATGATAATATTAGTGCATCTGTCTTCCCACTGGATTTGGATGATCATCTACAGACAGCATTGATGGTCCTTCTCCAACAACTTTAGAGGTCTGCTGTAAGTTGTCCATGTCTTAGCTCCATATAGCAAGGTGGCGATCACAACTACTTGATAAACCATGAGCTTGGTTTTGGATCAAATGTCACAATCTTTGAGCACCCATTTTGTAAGGCATCCAAAGTCTGCACTTGCACAAAGAACTAATATAAATCTGGTCTGTGTACTTAAGAGATGCCTACTCTACCCCAGCAGTTAATAATTACGTAGCTTCCAGCAAAGAAAGGCTCTGAATCTCTCAGTAAATAGTAGAAGACAGGTCAAGGCTGCCAAAAAATGCTGCTGTCTGTGCTGCGTGGCACTTGTGAAGCAGCAATACAATCCCTTCTGGCAAGCTCAGCATGGAAGACAAACAGATTTTTTTCACTGGCTTTTTGTTCATAAGCCAATAGTTCTATTTGGAAATTCACATCCAAGTTGTCAGTAGTTACCAAAATACATGTCATATAATAACAGGGTAAGTGGAAATGTTTTGTAGCAGGAATTTAAAAAGACACATCATGTGGTGTTTGGGTTTGAGAATTGTTTGAGCCACGTCTTAAAACAGAAAGGAAAGAAATTCTGTATTGTGCCAGAGTACAGCTGAAATATCATATCCTGTAGTCTAATTCCTCACATCTTCCAAGTCACTCAATTGCCCTGACCCCGGACCCATTATTTCATTGGAAGTGACAGGTGCTCAGCACTTCCTGTTGTTCTTGTTTTTCCATTTTAGTTTTGGATCATTTTCCTCAGGGGTAATTTTTTGTGATTTTTGTTTAATTAGAAATAAATGTCAGAATTCCAGAAATGCTTGCTTATTTCTCAGCTCTCATAGTAGAATTTTCAGTATGTATTTCTGCTTTCAATTTAAGAAGGTCTTCTCAGATAAATTTAGTAATAGTAATAATAATAAAGCTTGAGAGAGAGCCCATGAATCCTTACATGATTTAAACAAAATATTTAGCAGCTAATGCCTTTGGCACACTCCAGTATAAAGATGCTTATAGAGTATCTATAAATATTCCACCCTGAAAGATCATGTCATTTTGGGCATGAGTGCAGATACCAAAGGCAGAATGGGAAAATGGGATTAGCCTTTACATTAATCTCCACTGTGTACACACTGGGTATATATACATGTACAGTTAATGTGACTTAATATACTCTGGTTCAATTTGAGTCAGAGTAATCCTGATGTCACTATCTACATGTGTGTTTAAACACAGTAATTTACTGTGGTGTATATCTGTGTTTCATGGGACTACCCTATGCTAGAGTGAATTAATCTACTGCGCCCTAATTGTGATGCATGTGTAGCCGGTGACATATTACTTCACATTAAATTAATCTAATGTGCAGTAAAGCGTATGTGTAGAAACACCCACTGAGAAGGATTCAAATACGTTCCCCATCTCCCCACAACTTCATTTGCTTGTGTCTGGGATTTGTTACATTCCATTCAGAGCACTATATTTCCTTATTAGATAGCACATAATTAGCCTTAGTATTCTACACGGGCATTTATTGATGACTGTATCAATTCTTCACTCTTGAGGTTTGACACTGAGGCCTCTACTGAAACATATGTTAAACAGAGTTACATGAATTTTTAAAAACCCTTATTCAAGTGTCCAACTGGACTTGTAATACCTCTGATACTAAGTCATTCCCCAAACATAATACTGGATGAACTAATATAGTTGCAGATAAAAATAGCAGCAAAAGGAGAGAGAAATTCAGAGCTCTGAAGCATAATCAGAAAAATGTTTTCATGAAACGAAACTGAGTACTGATAAAGAAGAATAGTGGAAGAACTACTGCTTATAATTAGTAGGAAAGAGCTGTAGGGGAGAAGGCTTTTGCACTGCTAAATGAATGCAGTAAGCTGGATTTTTCATTGCCCATATAGATCCAATACATTCACTTAATTCTGGTGTAGATGGCTCCAAAAGTTGAAGAACAGTGAAGAATTGGGCTTATTATTTACTTCAGTACTTATCCTAGAGCCTGGGCTTCAAGGTGCTAAATGCTTTTACATCTCATGGAAGCCACAGAAACAAGCAAATTGGACCACTTTTGGAAAGGCGTTCACAGATCATACTTGATTACCAGGTAAAACAGAATGGGGAACGCTAGTGCCCCACTTGTCTCACTGGGTTAGATGATCACCCAGATAGAGTGCTGCTTAATCATCTTAAACTATCTTACTCACCTTACCCGAAGTTTCCCTCTTCCTCTTATGTGCCTCTTAAAGAGATGGCCTTATAAAAGTTAAATTGAGTTTTTTCCTTATCTTTGCCAGGTTGCTGGCACAGCCTCCATGTTGACTGAAATAGTATATTATTCCCTAGTAGTCCAATACAGGCTTTCAAATGAGCCTAGTCCAGGCTATCAGATACAGTTTGGTTTCTTGTGTGGGACTGATTAAATAAACACTGCTGACAACTGTTTGCAGTTTTGACATGTGAAACAAGCATGCAAACTTCTGGCTGATGAGGAAGGCCCTTATGTTTTTATATTACAGATGTCTACAAGTGTGTGACTGCATCAGTGGAATGTTTCCCAACTGCACTGTCTTTCTGTGAGAAGGAGTTTATTATCCAAAGTCCCCACACTTTCAGCTAAGTATTATACAGTAGCTGAAGGAAATTATCAGCAGATGCAGATGCAGTGTGGTGTGATGTGGTGCGGTGTTGTATGATCAGGGTTCTTCTTGAGACTGAAAGTACAACACTGTAATTCCCAATGTGCTCCCAGTGAAAGAGATCCATACACAGCTAAAATTGTCTACATGTTCAGAGCTCAGTTTTATTCTTACTGAAATCAATGGAAACATTGTGTTTCTTCCTAGTGGGGCAAAGGACTGGAGTGATGTTTAGAGAGTGCTGTCATCATAGGAGTTTTCTGGGACTTGCACGGTATTTCAATTAGGATCTCTTGATTTAATGTAGAATTTTTTGACATCCCAGTCTAGAAAACAGCTTGCTTGGGAGGGTCTTCTCCTCTCCTCCTTCCTCCCATTAGTTATAACAGAGTTTACAAATGTGTTCACTCCTAGAAAATTCAGTGAAAGAGGTGATCTAACTGGCACAAAATGAGGGGTGAGGTGATAATAAAAGGAGAAATGTTTTATTGGGTCAAGAAAAGGAAAGGACAGAGGTACAATTCTGGTAAGAAACATTTTAAAAACAATAGCTGTGCCAGACTGTAATTATTTAAGAAAAAAATTCTTACAGTCAAAGATAACCTAACCCACACAATTAGAATTTGAAAGCTGCCATAAAGATTCCTAGAGAAGAAAGAAAGAAAGCCACATGCCCTCTTGGTCTCTGACAAGCCAGAAACCTCCTCTTTTAATTTCTGAGGGCTTGTAAAGTGCAGGGAAGAGGTCTGGATAGACATTTAAATCAGTTCTGCAGCATATGGAAGTACATATTTTATTTCAGTCACCCTATGGTTCTTAAGCATTTCATTCTGGGGGATGAACATCATATGTCAGGGCCTGGCAGGATGCACTGAGGTGCTGGGAATGGCTGCCATGCAGGTTCCTTGCTATATGTCCTCTCCTGGGTTTCTCCATGGCAGACTTGATATTTGTATCATTGTGTCAAACTGTGCTGTGGTTTGTGTGTATCCACTGCAGCTAACATCTGGTGGAGATTACCACAGAAATATGGTTGATTGGAGTCAATGGGTGTTTTGCCACTGGAGTTTCACCCTAGATCATTGACTCTCCAACAGGGTTCTTTAGGATTCTTTTAAGGGTACAGCACAAGATTATTTCTGTTCAATATGTGAAAACCTGCACATGATTAATCAAATAAACCCAGAGACTTCAAATAGGAATTCATAGTGTCAAAAACATTGTGACCTACTGTGGTGTTTCTGAGCTTCTTGCACCAGAAGAATTGAGTGCTGCTTGGGAGAAGGAATCCACACCACACATACAGGCTGGGGAGCTCCCCTCTTGAAAGCACAGAGGCGGAAAGGGATCTTGGAGTCATTATTGACTTCAAGATGAACATGAGCTGCCAATGCCAGACCGCAGCCAGCCAGCCATACCTTGTCATGCATCCAAAGATACATCTCAAGCCAGTCCAGAGAGGTGATACTCCCTCTCTATGCAACTTTGGTCAGGCCCCTGTTGGAATACTGTGTCCAGTACTGGGCGCCGCACTTCAAAAGCGATGTTCCCAGCCTGGAGAGGGTTCAGAGAAAGGCCACCCGCTTGGTGGGAGGGCAGCAGGAGAGGCCCTGTGAGGAGAGACTGAGGGACCTGAATCTGTTCAGCCTCAGCAAAAGGAGGCTGAGGGGGGACCTGGTGGCTGCCTACAAACTCATCAGGGGAGATCAACAGCAAATAAGTAGAGCCCTTTTCTCCCCAGCACCACCTGGGGTGACAAGGAACAGTGGTAATAAGCTGATGGAGAACAGATTTAGGTTAGAGATCAGAAGGCAATTTTTTACAGTTAGGGTGGCCAGAATCTGAAACCAGCTTCCCAGGGAAGTGGTCCTCACCCCTCCCTTGGGTAAATTCAAGAGGAGGTTGCATGATCACCTGTCTGGGGTCTTGTGAACCCAGTATTCATTCCTGCCTGTGCCAGGGGGTCAGACTAGATGATCTGTTCAGGTCCCTCCCGACCCTAGCTACTATGAAACTGTGAATTGTGTTATTACTTTTCAATAGTCAAGAAATGAATGCAAGTTACTAGCTGGCATTTCCGAGGGGGCCTAGAGTCTATTGAGGAGGTACCTTGAGTTTAGAAAGGCTGAATACCATAGTCCTGGATTAACATTTGGCTTAAATTCACCCAGGTTTGCAAAGAGGAAAAGAACTTTAAATCATTATCCCCAAAGCTACTGGACTAAGGATCCATGTGTTGGCCACAGTGGGGTTTTTATCCACAGAGGGAACCAGAGCAAGCCACATTGTACAACGTTGTATCATACCTGCATTTGGCATTTGCACTGGTGCAGATATATCCGTGCAGCAAGATGAGTGGTTACAGTGTAGATAAGCCCTGACACTGCCCTGCACCCTGTGCAGTCACTCACCCAAGGGGAAAATGGATATAAAATTCTACCATAGTCAAATGGTCGCTCTGCAGTGATTCGAAGAAGGACTACACCTCTGGTTCTCAACCTCTTTGTACCAGGACCCATTTGTAAATATTGATGGCCAGTCCCAACCCAGTAAATAGTTTAAGTAGAAAACAGTCCCCGGGCCCTGTCAGTGCCCCTTACTCCCAGCCCTAACTTCTTGGAGGGTGTGGGGAGCATGGGGGGTCCCAAGCAGAAGGGCTGTGCAAAGCTTCAGGTGCAGATTTGATTCAGAGGAGATTCAGCCCCATTTGGTGGCCAAATCTCCAAATCCAGATTGAATCAGGAGAGCAATAAGAAGGTCTGAATTGATTCAAAGCCTCCAAACTGATTTGGAAAAGATTTAGAGAAAGATTTGGAGATTCGGTGATTTGGGCAGTTCCTGCTTGCCACCACAGGGAGCTAGACCCAGGCTCTGTGCCAATAAGTAGGGAGTGGGGGGGGGGGGGGGGCTGAAGGAGGGGAGAAGGAACCATGGGGGGACCCCTGCCAGACCCCATCCCTTGACTGCTCTCCCAGCCCCACCATGACTGCCCCACCTGGCCCCAGTGTCCCAGCACTTTAAAAAAAATAAAGCCCCACACTCACCGTTGGCTGCAGCGGTCTTGCAGCTTCTGGGGGCTCGTGGCAGAGCTCCCCATGCAGTGCAGGGCAGTGGGGGGCAGCAGGGATCACCCTTCACCCCGCCTGGCAGCAGCCGGTAAATGCAGGGCTTTTTCTTTTTTTTTTTTTAAGAGTGGGGAGCTGGGCCAAGCGGGGCAGCCATTGACGTGGCTGAGAGAGGGGGATGGGGCCTCTTCAATTCAGGGATTCAGCTGATTCAAAGCCTGCATAAACAACTTGCACTTCTCAGGTCCCTGAGAAGCTTAATAGCATTATCCTTCAAAATACCTATTCTCCTCACTCCAAAGCAATTTTTTGTTCCTTCATTGCTTTTTGCAGATTAGTAATTAAAAAGGCCAAGTTTAGTTTCTAGCCATAAGGAGAGAGTCTTATCCTGGTTAAAATAGATTTATCCTGCTCCTGTAGTGCAAAGTAGCTTTCCAGCCAGCTTTATGACTATGCAGGGATTTTCCCATTTCAAGAGGATATCTGCACTGCCTCTAGATTAGCTTCCCCTCTCTTCACCTCAGGATAAGGGAGTAGGTTGAGGTAAGAGGGCACTATCAGGGAGCCCTTGGACAGCAGTTACAGCAGATCCAGCTCCCAGCCAGCTTTAGGATCAGGGATGTGGGTGAGGTAAAGCTACATTTTTTTTGGTGCTTGCAGCTGCTCTGATTGTTTTTCTCTGTAGGCCAAAAAATGTAATCCAAATACTTTCTGCTTCTACTTCAGTCGTATTTATTTTTGTCTGTGCGCTCCACCTCTGCTGCTGGGGGAAGGACAGAACTCCAGCATTATGGTTTAAGTCAAACAACAATGTAGAAACACATGCTTTCCCTGCCCCTTGCTTAGTTCTTCTTGTTACCAGGTATTCAGCTGGGATACTTAAGCTGAATCAAGATGTCTTTATTAGGAGGGCAGAAAAACAGGTAGTTCTGAGTGTGTCTGCACAGCAAAGTGAAGGTGTGATTTGAAGCAGGTGCCAGTGTATGTTTGTTAGTTTCCTCTCGCTAGTGTGGGTAACAGCAGTACTGACGATGAGGTGTCACAAATATTACGAACCACAGCATGTATACAGGAGATTGGAAGAGGTTGTGCTTTGATTGCTAGCACAGTCTATGCTGCTATTAAGGATATGACTGCAGCACAGACAGACATGTCAGAGCTAATGGAACTGATAATGAAAGATCATTGAGGGTTGTACAAGCCTACCCAAGATCCTGGATACTTACTGAGACTGCTAGACTGTGCTGAAACCTGTGCTCCTGGGGTTTTACTGCTCTGGTTTTCCTGGTATGGCTAGATCAGTGGTGCTCAATCTCAGGCCTGCAGAGCCATCTCATCTGGCCCATGGAACAACTCTGGAAATTTGGCAGCAGCAGTATTAATTGCTGCTCCCCCGCTGCTAATTTTCTGGACCCATGGCAAAGATGACATAGGTCTGTACACTAGGTCACCAGTCTGTAGCTGGATCTGATGTGCGGGGTCAGGCCTGAATACCGAGTTGGGCTATCATGTGGATCCAGACTGTGGACTGGATCCAGCTGTGTACTAGCTGAACCCCATGCACCAGATCTAGCCATGCCACCAATCTGGCCTGAGGAGCCAAGGGGTAGAGCACCACTGATCTAGGCAAATGGTACCCCAGGCATGCATGCAATAATACCTTGAATGCAGCAAGAACAGCCTGACTGTTACAGCTCAAGTCCTGCTCAGTGTTTTTAGGCAATTGCACTAAACTTTTACCAGCATGCCTGGAAAAACAGCAGTTCCAAAACAAACAGCTAGCTCCTACCAAATGTTGAGCCACAGGAGCAAAATATTTTCTGTGAATATTTTGGTCAGCTTCTTAAACACATTCCTCTTGGCTGTGTTCATGTCCTTGTTTGTTCTGTGAATATTCCAGTGAATGTGCTGGTTTGTAGAAATATTTATTTTCATTTTATGTCAGGGGAAACTGAGGCATGAAGTGTAAGAGCTTCATTTTCTGAAGTGCTGATCATGTTGGAAGGAAAAGGAGTGTCCTGTACCTTTTTTAATTGCCTAGCAGAGTTAGGTATGGACAAACACACAAGTGATTTAAGAGGGGAGCAGGGACTTCCCACCCATGAACTGCTCTGCTGTAACTATCCATGTACCAACACTTACCTGTGGTAAATGAATGTTAAACCAGAGTAGCTTGGTCTGTTTCACTGAGGGCTAAAGTTGTAGTTCATTTGTCTATACCCTAAGTCTAAGGCTGCCTGATGGGTTAGTGGCAGAACTAAGAAATGAATCCATTACCTGAATCCCACACTCTTTGGCCAGGTACAGACATTACACTTTTACCAGTATAAGTGATTGGATACCCATGGGTCTATACCAATAACAGCAGAGAAGTCTGGTGCACAAAACTGGTCTATACTGGTAACAGAACAGAAGTTCAGTACACATTGGGCGCAGCTACAGATGTCACTATGGCGGTGTTGTTACTGCGACATCACTTAGTATTTCCATGTGGAAGTATTAAAAGGCGGTGAAGTAACAGCTTGTACTGCACCATGCGCACCATGCATGATTATTTTTAGGCATTACGTCACTGCAGTAATGTGCTATAATGCAGTAGCGTGTTGCTATGGCAATGTAGCTGCAGCATCACAGTTTTTGCCTGCAGATGCTACATCACCACAGAGCATTGCTACAGTGACATAACATCACATGTAGACATGCCCTGGTTTCAAATGGTAGAACCCAGTCTAAGATTTGCGCCCCCACCAAAGGGCAAATGTGTGTTCTGTTCACTACCGATCTAAATTACATCACTTACAGAAAACAGCATAACTTAGATTGATTCCACCTCAGGCTTTTTGAATGTCTGTACCTAGCCTGAGACCATTGCTGTTTCTCCAGTAGGAGGCATCCTAATATTTCACATCAATATTTCATAGGAGAAGGTATATGTTAAAATAATTTCCCCCCTTTTTTAAAGGCAGACTTTCTTTCATTATGTTTCACTGAAATCTATTCTGCTGCTATTGTGCAAAAATAAGAAGAGGAAGAAATTCAGGGCTATATTCTGGGAAGAGGCAAACGAGTGAATGTGGCATTTGAAAGAAAACGTGAGAAAAATGGCTGTTCTTTTCCACACTAGTTTGTTTTGGCAGCTGTGATGGTACAAGTCTCGAGATGGTTGCTGAGCAGTGTTTCATGATCTCCATATAGTCTATGCTGGTTTCTTAGAATTTTTTCAAATGTTTCCTTTTTTGGCTGATATTTGTCACGCTTGCTGTCAGTGAGCGCGATTTCTACTTCCCCTGAAAGATTGTTATTTTGAAAGAAACAGTTCAGCATTTTCAAGCAGAATGAAACTGGTTTATTTTTTTTCTGGTACAAAATAGATTTGCAGCTAACGCATCGCAGTAACAGATGATGAGAATGGGATATTTAACAGGGACAAAGGCCCTGATTCAAGAAAATATCTTTACTCAGTAAGATACTCTAACACAGCCTGAACTTGAGAAATTTGACTTTAATGGGACTTAAGCACATGTTTGAATGCTTTCCGGAAGCAGCATCTTAGTCTTTATATATCTGACCTTTTGGTGTTGGGGTGAAAATGAGTTCTAGTTTGGCTGAATTAAAAGGGTTTAAAAAGTGTAATTCAGATATGTATATTGTGTTTTGTTATACAGTAAAATGCAGTTCTCTCTATGTTTCATTAGCACTGCTCATGCATGCATATAAATGGAGCAGCAATTTCCACTGAATAGAAAATTTCGCTGTTCCATTGTTTTTGCACATGCATGCAGAAGCATATTGAGTTTTACTGTATAATGGCTCTTTAATATGTAACTGACACAAGGCTTCCAAGAGCCCTGGCCCATCCTACAGGAGACCTTGCCTCATTGTGCCCATAGGCTATACAGAAGAGAGTTCTGCCTAGGAAACAGTAATGCATGCATTTCAAATGATAAAATTCCTTGATAAAAATAAATAAATAAATATCACTCCCTGCCAAACTCTGTGGAAATTCTGTGCAAAAAAATTATATTAAAAGAACTTTAGCATTGCAAAGTTATCAAAGGCTGGAAACGCCAAAAGGTGTGTTACCTGCACAAACTTACCTCTGCTCTGCTTGTGTGGTTACTTCATAATTTCATCTTTAATGATGTGACCATGTATTAATTCTTTCTGCAGACTGGTGCCTCATTCATTGTGCAGGTTGAACAGAATGAAGCGGGGTGAGGCGGTATATGAGACTGATGTTTCTGAGGGTGTAGTGCAGTGGTTTTCAACCTTTTTGGAGTTGAGGCACCACTCAGAAAAAGTCAGGTGTTAGTTTTCACTCTATTTTTGAATATGAAAAAAATAGTAAGTGCAGGTTTTTTGCTGCAAAGAACTTAGAAAGACCACTTCAGGCCTAAATGTATGTAACACCATGGGGCACGTCCAGATGAGTGCACACATGCCTCTTGCAGCATCTCAAGCCCCTTTAAGATGCTGCAAGAGGCATGTGCAGGAACAAAAAAAAACATTCCCCACACTGCAAATTTGCAGTGTGGGGTCAAAATTAGATACCTGGATACCCAGGAGTCAAAAAAAAACCCAAAACCCTGGGTGAAAAAGAGGCACAGGGCAACCAGGGGCTTGGTCCTCCACAGAGATGCTCTGGTTGCCAGCCAAAGCATCTCTGGCCCTTGCCCCAGAGCTGAAGCACACTGCCTGCCCATGGGGGACAAGTAGCAATGCAGACTGCAGGGACCTGGACCGAGCTTCATGCCAGGTAAGTAGGGGCTTGGTGGGGGCTGGGGGAAGGGACCATGGGGAGCCTCCTCCCAGCCCTAGTCACCTGCTCATTTCTCCAGCTCCCCCCTCGTTTACTCAGCTCCCCGATCATGTCCCCAGCTCTCCCTTTGTTTCCCCTGGTCCCCAGTCATTACCCCTTGTTTCCCCTGCTCCTTGATTGTTTCCCCCATTCTCCCCTGCTCCCCATCATTTCCCCTCATTTCCCCTGCTCTCCCCAGCTCCCCGATCGCTTCTCCCGCCAGCCCCACTCCCACCCAGCCTGAGCTTACCAGCAAATTTGCAGCTCAGGGAACATTTTTTTGTTCCTGCATGTGTCGCTTGCAGCATCTCAAAGGGGTTTGAAACATTGCAAGAGGTACGTGTGTGCTCATGTGGATGTGCCCTTGGGTTTATCTTAACAATCATGTTTGAACAAGTAAGGGTACTAACATTGTATAACACCCCAGGACACCCTTGAAAAGATTAAGGCACTCCCAGGTTCTGTAGCACCCTGACTGAGCATTACTGGTGTAGTGTATCAGGCTGCCTTTCTTACAGACCACCATCTATCCTGTATGCTGAATTGTTAACAAATTCTTAATAGGGGTAGTTGGATAAAAAATTCAAATAGACAGGTCATTCAAACCAATGTGAAAAGTTTATTGATTAATTGACAAAGTAAGATTAAAAGCCGAGGAAAAGCATAATCTTATGGGATGGGTTTTGATTGCCACAAAGCGAAGCTGGCCAGGCTTATGCTTTCTACAGCAGGGGATCCTCCAAACAGTCCCTCAGGCAAACAATCCAGCAGATATCACAAAGAAGTCCCCAAATTTCCCCCCAGCTTATACTTACTATTTATAGAAGGCTGGTAAACATATTCTTAAAACCAGCCAGGGATCATTTATTATATTATTTAAATATTTTTGTTTCACTGAAACTTTCAAAACTGGATTAAATCCGATCGCTTGTGGACCAGAAATATGTCCAGTCATTAAAATTCATATCCTTGAGAAAGCATAAAGAACCAAAAGGGAAATTTCCTTATTTCCATTTTCTTTTCATTTATACTCATTTATTCACTCTGTACTTTAATTTATGATCTGATACGTTATAAGAACAAAACTGCCTTATCGAAACATTCTAACAAAACTAATTTATTATAGCAAAGTAACATTTCATACACTTGGCTACATCAGTCACTACTTATGATCCTTCCTTATAGTGTTCACAAGTTTCACAGATATTAATAACAAGTGTCTGCTGCTTACTTTAACCAGAAATCCAGGCAAGGTTCTTTGAGTAGATGTGATATCTCTCATTAGACCGAGTGGGGGTGGGGTGGGATTTCTTAGCAAGCTTCCAGGTGCAGTCACCCTTCTTCAGGCATAGGGAATCTCTGCTGTTCTGATACTGGGGGCAAACCCCATTGCTCTTGTGCATGCTGTGACAGAAAGCAAGAGACTCCCTATGCCTGAAGAAGGGTGACTGCACCCAAAAGCTTGCTAAGATCTTTTCCAGCTATTCAGTTGATCTAATAAAAGATATCACAGCTACTCCAGAGAACCTTGCCTGTTGATAGGTCTTGGCTTCACTCATGGGGCTAAGTTGTAGTACCTAGCTATCCCTATTGGAAAACTTTACTTGCTTCAAAGCTTTTTTAAATTCCCCCACCCTATGACCACTTGGTATATTACTTTTTTCTAATGACTGGTTGCAAAAGAAAGGTAGTAGAACTTGGAGCCCTCTCTACTTCCAGGAAAGAGTGGTTCAACCTACCCCAATCTGGATCTGCTGTCTTCTTCTAAAGGCAGTATTTCTAGAGGGAAGAATGTAGTTCTTTTTTTTTTTCAGGCCTAATGAATCTTGGCTTTCTCTATCAAATGTAATACCGACTCTTAATGTCAGTTGTGTATAAATAGGCCAACAATAACAATCAGTCATCAGTCTGGATTAGAATTGAACTGACAACCTAAAAGTGGAAGCACCTACATCTCACTATCAACCAAATTCGTGTGTGTGCTCCAAAACATAAATACAAAAACCAGTGAAGGAAGAAGTGTTAAAAATAGTTATTCTATCTACCTTGGAAAAAAATACACTGTCAGGACTTGTGTTTAAATGCTGTTGCTTTTATTTGTGTTGGGTATTATTCAGGGAACAGAGTTGCTGACACTTACCACTGTTGACTTAATTCTGTGCAAATATTGAAACCTCTTCCTCTTCACTACTCTATTTGAGGCCTTTTTTATGGAAACAATGTGTAACTAACAACCAAGCAATGATGACAGGTTAAATAAGCCTGGTTTCATCAGGGAAATCTGTTCTGTTCTTTCAGCAACAGTATATTTCCTTTGGATAGGAGTTTACCTGAGCCTGTTATTAATCAGATTCATTATCACGTTTTTATGTAAAAAGGGTCTTACATCCATCTTTGCAGGTTAATTCGACCTCTCAATTTCCAGCTATCACCAGCTTCCCCTTATAAACTCCGAACTATGGGTTTTTAAGTATAGTAGAGCATGAGGACCAAGTTCTCTCAAGAATATCCTGGCAAATCTGGAATACTGATACTGAAATCTATATGTATCTATTTTAAAGACGCATCTCAATTTGTTGTGAGGGTGAGGTGAGCCCTTGCTAAGTACCTCCACCTTTCCACAAGGGTGCAGAATAAGGCCTTTGTACTCAAGTACATAAAAGCAAAACATAGCTGTGGGTGGAATGTCAAGCGATACTTAAAGGGATTGACTTCATACCATTTAGTTCAAGAAAGAAAGTCTATTCCTAGTTTAAGCATGTGTTTCACTCAGTTTCCTCCTGATTCTGGGGCTTATTAGCATTGCATAAAACATCTTTATTTAAATATTCCTGGGTTGCAACCTCATAGACCGAAAGAATGATTATACCGGTTGCTGCCTTTCTAACTTTCTATGTTTCATAAATGTTTTAAACAGCGGAATATGGCTCTCCCCACTTCTTTTTTCTTTCTTCCCTTCAATCCCAGGTGAAATTCACCCTCCCAGCACAAAGCTAAAACAGCTTTGTGTGGAACTCTGCATAGAAATTGTTGAGGGAAGTGCTGTGTCTGCAGTGCTCTTAGGGAGGGACACTCCTGGGTGTGCCCTGTGCATCTGCTTCTGGTTCTACAGGTTGAACCTGGAAACACCAGTGATCTACTTTGGGACTGTCCCTTCATGACTGCTTCTGAGACTTCAGTGTATAATATGCACAAAAGCAATAGGGTTGCCTTCAGTGTGTCCTGGTTTGAGGCATGCAAGCAGGAGCAGGTCGTCAGGGGATGCAATTAATGTGCATGAATAAACTCCAGAGTTTATTGCTCCCGGGCATGCTGTTTGAAAGTGTGCCTGACAGCAATAAACTGTGGAGTAATAAGGTTATATATATCTCTGATCACTTCCAGTCTCCCCTCAATAAAATGTTTTTTGTTTTTCAGTGACCAAACAAACATTTCTCAGTTTGACTGAAAAGTACTTATTTATTACTTATGTATATATATATATTTGTGTGTGTATAAGAAAAAGTGCACAACTATGTTTTGACCAGTTCAAGTAATAAACTTTTAGGTATGTTGTTGTATTCCTGCGAATGAAATCTTTGTGAATTAAATCTTCTCCCACAATATTATTTCTATACTTAAATTGCATACACTGTAATTCCAATTAGTAGTTTTGGGAGTCAATTTAGCTGTACTGAGGGCAAATTTCCATGGACTTACATCAGGGTTAAGTTTGTTGAGGAGTCTGACTAGTATTTCAGAGAAACAGACCCACATTCTAACTTCATTTGTGGAGTGGATCAGGTGTGAAACTGTTGCCATTCTAAATAACCTCATTCACCTCATTCACTTAAAAAGTGTGTGCTGTGCTGGGTGGGTAGGAGAGGGAGAATTATGTTAGTTTTTACTGTTCAGCAGTATTTCCAGTATATTGTGAAGGGCATCCAAAATGCCTCATTTGTGTGGTTTTTGCCTCGGGGAAACAAGAACTCTTCAGAAGCAGCGCAATTGTTGTTATTACCACTTGCCCTTCTGCCTTCAAAGAGTTACCATCGTATAGTAAATTATAGTGTTTATATATGGGTTTGGGGCTTAGAACAGAAATAGTTCCTTTTCTTAATCTAGTTTGTCATAGGCTAACATTAAGAGTACAAGATGATACAGTACAAGAAAAATTGGAAGGGGATCTGGATTGGATCCTAGCCTGGTAGAAATGCTAAATTGAGGATGGAGCTATATACTATTAAAGCTGAGCCAGCAATTTGTCTGGAAACCATTACAGCTAATGATAAATTCTATAGAAACCTTTAATGCAGGAAAATACAGTATATACAACATTCATACAGACATAAATGAAGCCAAACAGAATTTCCAAAATGTTTTTGGCATAGTGGTCTGAGGAGTGTTTGTGAGGTGTGGAGGGGGAGTTTAACCACTGCTGGCTCAATTTGAAAAGAGCATAAAATACCTTTACAAACCTGACTAAAGAGGGAGATAGATGAACTGTAAAACTCCACATCCAGGAACTCTGACCTGTTACTGCCCTTGTGAATTCTAGGGGTAAAAGCAGATGTTAGGGTTAATATTAACTTTGATTGTCCCTGGCTTTGACTCCATGAAACAGATAGGGGACAATAATTTACACATGTAGTTTGAATGGCAGTTACCTTAAATTAGCCCTGCTTGTCTTGGGAAAAGGTGTAATCTCATATACTTCACAGGTACTTAAAGTAGGACAATTTATTCTGTAAGATCCCACAATAAAAGGCCTTGTCTCAGTAGAAATCTTTAGTCTATTTTTAGGACTCCCAGAGGACCTATTCTGTAATGTCTAGCACGTTTGCTGGCAACACTGTCTTCTGGGTCATTCCCAGATGCAAACTGCTATATTGTGGAGTGGGGATAGCTAGTATAGCTGTGATATTTGTAGGAAGAAACTGTTGCAGAGTGTAGCTGAAATAAAAGCCTGCTCCGTAACAGTCGTTTATTATAAAAAGTCTGGGGTGACTGCTGTGTGCATATGAAATGATCATTATTTTGTAACCTTAGAGAGTTCAAAGAAAGGGCTGTGATGTGAGGGTAGGGAACCTTTGGCTTAGGGTACACAGGACCTTTCAAGGGCCCTGAATGTAGCCTGTGGAAAGAGAGCAGAAGAACAGTTCTCAGGACAAGAGTGGGGAGGGGGTGAGACAGATGCAGAAAGATTTTGTCTTCAGTTCAAAATTCTGTGTTACACTGAGATTGCAAGCTCCATGTAAAACACTGGTGGGACAGTAAGGCTTTTACCTTTTTTATGTGGCAAGAACTGGAGTGTATTAGGATTCCACATGTAGTTATTCTGACATGGAAACCCTGGTTTTTGTTTGGGGGGGGTCTCCTTTTCAGGTGCTCTGAGGAAAAAGGTTGCCACTGCATACTATCTACCTAAGCCTGAGAAATTTTGAACTTGGTCACTTATACCTGTTTTGGGGTCACTTATACCTGGAGCACAGTGGTGTCCCCCTGGGGCAGCTGTTCACTTGTGTATGGTTGCCTTGAGACAGCTACTGCCAAGATTTTCCCTGAAAATTCTTAGGGCATCTCTCTCAGTATTTCACCCCACCTTTAAAACCTCAGAAAGAGAACCCAATTTGCCTACAGTACCAATATACAAAAGTAAGTCCTTGACTATAGTGGAGTAAGCTATCTGTAAAAGCTGGTCTGGGCTTAAAATTTGCTGTGTTACTGGGCACATCTACACATGGCTATTAATACCCATCACTAGGATTTGAGAATTTGACTAATACTGAAAGCTAGGATCCCATTGACTCAGTGATGCCAAAGGCAAACAATCCCAGAAATGAAGGATTCACCCAAATCATAGGCACCTCAGCAGCTGCCAACTAATATTGTACAACCTGCTTTAATACTGCGTAGGATTTAAACAGCTTGTTTTTAGGGTTGTAAGGTTTGTGTTGCCCAAATCTCTAACATGTTTTTGCTTCTATTGTGTATGAATCAAGTGGCTGCTTTTTGGCAAGGTCAGATCCTAAAACCATAGGAATGGGCCATTGGCAAACATGACCATACAAATAGCAACATAACAAGCAGTTTGTGTGCTCTGAGTGGTTCTAGTGGCCAAGCCAGCAGCAGCGGTGGTACCTGTGGCACAGCACCTTTGGGGTCTGTCACTTTAAGGCGGAGAGCAGGCAGCCAGCGGGTGCAGGCCAGCCATTTTAGATCCAGGCTCTCACTCCTGGGGCAGCAGTCTGCTGCTGCAGCCAAAGTAACAACACTCAGCTAAGCTGCTGTTCACAACACCTTGGAGGTCAGGGAGGAACTATGAGGACAGCAGGAGGTTCCTAGAGGCCCAGGGCTGTCCCAAGCACCAGGGAAAAGGTAGTGGGCCTAAACAGAACAAGTCCCAGACTAAAAAGGGGGCTCAGAGTTGTGGGCCTACACAGGGGCTAGGCAATCCCCTGATTAGAGCTGGCAGGGGTGAGGCCTAGGGCTCAGGTGAGCCCAGTTGAGAAAAGAGCTGCTCCATTAGGGTCTTTAGGGATATAAGCAAACCCAAGAGGAGATGGTCATTTAGTGGGGCCTAGAAGAGGACCCCTGTTGTCCATGGAGGGCAGCAGCTGTTAGGCTAACTTTCTGATCCTTAACTGGTCAATGTAAGGGCCAGAGCTACAAGGCTGAAGGGCAACTGAACCCACCACGAGGGGCAGGCCAGGGCTGAAGAGAGCCATCTGGTACCCTGAAAGGTCTGGAGGTGGGGCCAGGACCTCAAGCAGGTCAAAGGTCCTCTCAAGGGGGAGGACATCACAGCCAAAAGAGGCTTGAGGTTAGCCAGTGTGCACGCTGCTATGAAGGTGGCAGCCAGCAGAAGGAGTCTCCAATAGTGGTCCCAGGAGGGAGAGCAGCCCAGGAACAACACGTATTCCAACAGGGATAGGACCCGGGCAGGTAGGCTTGCTTGGTTCTGGGCCTGACCAGAAACTGCACCCAGACAGGGAAGGGTGGTCTGGTGGGGCTGTCCATGGTGGGACAGTCCTCCATAAATGCCAGGCTAGTTACCTCCCTAGTGAAAGGCAGGCATGGGTGCCTGAAAACCTCAGCTCCCACCATTCAGTGGGTAATTAAGAGCAGGGGGCCAGGCATGCCTGCAATGAGACACCTGACCCCAAGGCGGGTAAGACTCTGGTGGCTCCAGGTAAGGGAAGTGGTAGTGTAGACCAGGTACACCTATGATGAAGCACCTGAAACCAGTGTGAGTAGTGGGGGCCAGGTACATTTGGCAAGAAGCACCTGAGCCCCATGTGAGGGCCTAGTTGAAAGGGGCTGTAGTAGTGGGGCCCTAGAGAAGGGGTAGTGAGTGGTAGGCCCTAGAGTGAGGGCATGAGTGGAAGCCCCAGGAGGGGGCAGGGAAGCCTAGGTTGATCTTCAGATGCCTGAGGCCATAGTTAGGCCTAGGGCCAAGTGATGCAGCTCAGTGAGAGTCATGGGTGGAAGGCATGAGTAGTTGGCCCTAACGAGGGGGCAACAGTGATGAGTTACTGGGAGAGGGTCTTGAGTCAGAGCTCCACCCAGGGTGAGGTCAGTTGGCTGGTCAATGTTCAGATGAGGGTCATGAGGAGGCCTGAGAGGCTGTGTGCCGGCCAGCCAAGGAGTATGAGTAGGCAAGACTGATAGCCTACATGGTTGCTTAAGGGAGCAGGGCAGGTTGGGTGTGGCCCAATAAGAGGCAGCATGTAAGAGGCCCAGTGAGAGAGGAGGTAGTGTGAGAGGCCCTGATGAGAGGGGGGTGGCATGATTGAGGCCCAATAGGGCAGGGTGAAAGGATGAATGTATGAGGCCTAGCAAATGGCTGAGTTTGGCCCAGTCATGTGCCAGAGCAAAGAGCAACTCAAGGATGCCATCTGTGAGGCATGGGACATAAGGGAAGGTTGGAGTCATATGTGCAATGCCCCTGGCATCACAGCATTAAAATGGGCAGCTTCCTGCACTACTAGCAAGTCATGGTAGGCGAGACTGGGTGGACTATGGGCTGACGTGAGACCTGGCCCTGAGGGTGCCCCCTGTCAGTACTATTCTTGTGTACTCTCAAAATCAGCACTTCAGACTGGTGCCCTGGTCACCAACCCCTAGTGACGCTACTGTATATGAAGGACACAGATTCAGAAAACTGCAGGGGACAAGTCTCATTTCCCTTCATAGAGAAACCTAGTTTTTCTTCCTATCTAATCTGTCTCCATTTCTACATGTGCTATAATACCTACTCTTTAGAATGGCTACAAAGGATGTAGCTCACCTTTTGGTGCTCCTGAAAGGGAAGGTATTTGTTTGCAGAATGTTATAAAGTAAAAGGATTCTGTTTTACCATAAATGACCACACAATGCTGGAAATTTTATTACTAAATGAGCCAAATAAGCATGTTAAAGGATAAGCTTTAGGCTACAAATCAAAGTTTAAGGTTAGCGCAGAATAAGATTTGAATTTAGAGTTGATAGCGCTGAACTACCATGAGCATTTTTTGGTCCAAAATTAAAGAAGACTCATGAAATGAGGTGGAGGGATTTCTATCTGTTTCCTCAGTCGAGATCAGAGCTAGAAAACAGACCATTTTTATTTTCAGATCAAAGCCATGATTGAAAGAATGGGGAAATATTTATATCTGAGGATCTGAATATGTATGTTTGTATATATATTTTAAATTTGAGATTTTTAGCTTGGGTCCAGATCAGCTACCGATTTTGTACATAAATACATTTTCTGCTGAAAGACTTTAAGGGATGCAATATAAAGATAAATGAATGAATCCTTTAAGAGCCTACAGCTTAGATTTACATATTTATGACTTACATGTGCATAGGAAAATGTGACAGGCTTACAGCTGAAATTTGTGAAAGAAAGACTTGTCAGAGAATGCCAAAATGCATCTTATCTTATTTTTATTAAAAGTGATCACTGTGGAAAAATATATAGCCTTACTTTCATGAGAAGAGGGAAATGCTTGCTGTGCTTTGGAACATCTAAGCTGATTCAAATACAAGTTGTTGTCTATCTATCACTAGACAGTAATCAGAGTTTGGCTACAGTATGCATATAAAAAGATCCAGATGAAATTTTCTCTAATGCTGTAAAACTATCTTTCTTTCCAGCCACACTGCAGGAGTGAAAAAACTGTGAAACAATCTGTATGCTCTAGTCTTGCCAAAATGTTTAACTCAAGCTAGCCTGGGAATGGATGAAGAGGAGCAAAAGGAAAGCTAAATTTCCCTCTAGTGTATCAACAGGCCTAAAGCAGGTCTGAGTGTTTTTGATTGTTTTTACAGTATAGTCCACTATTTCCTTGTATTTCTTCAATGATGTTACTGTTTCTTTGTATGATATTTGGGGGCTGGGAACCCCTAAGGTTTTAGAAGTAGAGATCCTAAACAAACTATGATGGCAAGATTCAGCATTTGATCCAGTAGAAACCAATTTAAGAAGCTTACAGGTAAGGTGGGCCCCTATTAAATTTAAGCTAAAGGCATTAACTATTTGCAAATCCCACTAGTTTCAATAATCAAGGAACAGTTTATGCCAATTTAAGCATCCCTGCTAATTTTTGTTGGAACAGCCTGTTCTCATCTTTTTTGCACTTAATTTATGCTTATTACAGTATTCTGTTATTCAGAACCTCTGCTCCACAATTCATGGCACATTTAAGAGCAGTAGATATGATGGCTCAGGGAAAATACAAGAAGAAAAATTGGTTTGGTAGTATCTTTTTATAGGCTCCTTATATCGTTACCAAATGTCTTGGCCTTAAATAGCAGCCCTGAAACTGAAAGAACCTAGTTGCTGTGAAGACTACTACTAATAGCACTCAAACTGACAGAGGTTGACAGGGACTGGAAGGAATAAGTATCCATTCCTCATATCAAGTAGGTTTCTGATTGCTAAGTAACTCCCCTGTTTGAGGCTTAAACTGTATGTACAACTTTTGGAAAGGCCTTTCTACCATAAGAGTGATGTAACATTGATAGCATCTTCTGTCTAAAGTAGAGCAACTGCACCAATTTACTGCAAAAAAAAAATGCTTTGTGCATGGAGGGGTTTATAGTATATGCATACACATGCATGTGACGGTATCTTAATGTGCAAGTTAACTCTAATCTGGTTGGACCATGTCTAAGGTTCAGAAAGTAGTTCACTCTTCATGACCCTTCTGGACAATGCATGCATTGCACAATACTGCAGGTTGTTCTACCGAAGAAAAAAAAAAGGCTAAATTTCTTTATGCATGTACATGCCAAGTATAAACAAGAACCCAATGTGAGTCTCTGCTTTCTTGTTACCTAGATGATCAAAGTGCATGTTCCTGTTTGCTTCTGTGTAAAACTTAATTAGCTCACGGATAGAGCTGGTCAAGAAAGAGTTGCTCCTGAGCATTGTTATTTATTGTCCTTATTAATAATTCAGAGCGGTTTGTTAGGTGCGGATAGTGCTTTATGGCTGGTCAGATCTCCTAGACAAAGAACCTGATCTCTGTAACCAGGGTTCCGTAAGCTTGAAATCAGCAGGAGCAACACTTGTATAAAAGAACAAATTTGGCCCTGTGGTTTGTTGCTGTTTGTGACAAAGAAACTATTATGGTAGGAGGGAGGAAAAATATGTAACGGGAACTGAAATGTTCCCTGGTGTCCTTTGCTATCCTTGTTACTTCACCTTTCAGCACAACTGCAGTGTTCTCATGGGTTTTTTGAAAAGTCACTGTAAAAATACTGTGAGCACTGGAACAAACACTTCTCCCAGCCAGTGAGTGCTGTGTGGGTGAATTTCACAATTTGCCACAACAACAGCTGAAATGACACATGCCAATGAGATGGAACGTGACCTACTGTGTCCTGTGAGTAGACAACAAATGTCTGTGTAGGATAATAGTGTAGGCTGGGGAAAAGAGCAATACCAGCAGTCACCACTTGCAAGAAATAAATGATCCCTTGGATACATCCATCACTTGGATGCAGATATATTCGCTACGCCTCCAAAACTCTTTTTGTCTGCTTCTGTTAAAATGGAGAAGGGTCAAAATTAAAATCTCATGTGAGTACTTCCACTCTAGTCATATATAAGTCAAAATCTGTGCTGGGCTGCTCTGTATGGAACATGTATCCAACTGTGAACTTCTGCATTTTGGGTCCATCTCTGCATGATGTATTTTAGCAACTATTTGAATCTGCTAAGGATTCATTTTAAAGACGACAAATGTTACTCTACCCACATAGTTTAAATTCCTGAGCGGCCTCACAGGTGACTCTTGTGTTGGGTGGTATGGCAGGGCACTGTTTGTGCCTGCCACTTTAAGGGCCTGAAGACAGCAGCTGGCAGGTGCCCGATGAGGGCAGCCATTTTGGATTCAGGGCTTCCCATATAAACAGGGCATTTTGTTGCTGGAAGGCAAGGCAACAACATTGCCTGGCTGCAGGTATCATCTGGAGGTAAGGGAGGAGCTGTAGGGGATGGTCTGGAGGCTCCTGGTCCTGGGCATGACCTAAAATTGCACCCTGCCAGAGGGTGGGTGGCTTGGTGGGGTTCCCAGTGGTGCGGGAGCCCCCAGGAAATGCCAGGCCAGTTACCACCCTAGTGAAAGGTGGGTCGGGGCACCTTAACCCCAGCCCCCACAACTGGGTGGGTTACCCCCTTTGTAGCATCTAGAAGGTGGACCCCAGAGAGAGAGAGAGAGTCAGACCATACACTTAGCCTGTCTTGACATCCCCCGACTGGTCCAAACTGGGGCCAGGACCGGAAGGGTCGAAGGGCCAGGAGCCCACCGCAAGGAATGCCCAAGAGCTGCGTACCTGGGGTTCCAACTGGCCTGGAGGTGGGCCAGGGCTAGTGAGCTAAAGGTCCTGGAGTGACCACACCTGTAAGGGGGAAGCACCTCAGGGAGCTGTGCAGCCAGGGATGAAGGCAGAATAGGCTGCCTGAATGGAGGGATCTAAGTGGGGTTCAACTAGTAGGATTCAGGGCCCAGTGTGGGGCCGGTAATATTGATAACATCTGGATGCCATGTGCAAGGCTTGGGCTGCGGTGTCGGGGAGGAACAGAGCTGCAGATAACTCCCCCTGGCATCTGGGCAAGAAGTGGGCAGGCTCCTGCTTAATTAACATCAATTAATTAATTAACAAGGCATGGTGGGTGAGAAGGCAGGTGATTAACTCAGAAACAGGTGGGTGGGCCACAGGAAAACTGGCCCCAAGAAGGCCCCCTGTTACAGGTGGTGTCTGAGCTATGTGAATCTATTGAACCTGTATGTGTGAATCTTAAGATACTTCATGTAGAATCTGCTAATGCATGCATAGTTTTACTTTTGTTTACAATCTATTCTGTGCTTGGCAGTCTGGTAGCACTCTTCCCTGCACTTGTGGCTGGAGTCATTTTGTGAATGCCTTGGACAAACCTAACACTGACACCTGCTTGCATCTTGCCAGGAGGCCATATGCATCCGTGTGAGGGAGTGGGGCCTAGGAATGGCCATGAACTCTCTAGTGCCCCCTACCATCACTCTAGGCAATTCAGCACCCTCGGTTTCTCGCCCGCCATGACTTTGATGACAATTAAGTTTATATGGGAAGCTGCCTTTATCCCTGGGTGAATGGTACGTGTGTTCCTACCCCTACTCCATATGGGGTGCCTCTGCGCACCCCTGCCTTAAGGGCTATGCGTGCCTCCTACCTCCCCTTTAGCACGCCCCAAGCCTCGCAGCTGTTCCTTGGATGTTGTTTGGGTCCCCTGCCCTTTGGCGCCCTCTCCGGCGCCACTTGGGCTCGTCCTGCCCTGGTGCCCCTCTCTGGCACCCCGGGCTTGTCACCCACCTGGTGCCCCTCTCTAATCTTCCCGGGCCTTGCACCGCACCTCTCGCACCCGCTGCCCCACTCTGGGGCCTTGCACCGCGCCTCTCGCGGCTGGGGCTACAACCCCACACCCCAAGCGCCTTTCTGGCACTCCTCGTGCAGTGCCCACAGTGGCACTATACACTGTGCCCCTGCTGGGCACTGGGAAACCCCAAGCTACTGGGGGGCCCCCATGAGGCCTCCTCTCACCCCTACAGCCTCACCCGGTCCTCCAGTGTAGCCACGTGGCTCAGGTTTCGGTTATAGTTACAACACAAACAACACAGAGCCTCCCCACTCATAATGTAAACTCCAAGCCCCTCTAGGGCTCCCAACTCTACCTCTCTTCAGGGTGTTCTCATCCCTAGCATCATCGCAGCCGGTCAGCAAGGTAAGGCTGCAACTACCAACTCAAGCCACTCCTGCAGCTGCCAGAAGGGAACTGCTCTCTAGGCTCCAGCCCAGGCTGTTTATAAGGCCTAGCCCTGCCCCCTTCTGGCCACCTGACCCTCCTGGTTGCCACAGCAACCAACACCTGAGCAGCTCAATTGATTGGCGGCTCTCCTTACTTCCTTTCCTTAAGGCACAGAGCACCTCAGTGCTCCTGTGACAATCTGCTTCTGTAAAGGAGCTTTCTGGCTTTGTACATTTATTTTAAATGAAGGGGGTGCACGCACAGACATAGGTCCTTGGCAAATGTTATCTTAACCAGTTAATCGTGTCTTAAGTGAGGGGTGGCCAGTTGTTTGGGCTGGAGGGCCACTTAAGGAATTTGGGTGAGTTGTTGAAGGCTCAGGGGGAGGAGTAGTTGATCCTGTCTGGACCCAGGACCCCTGCAAGTACGGCATGCTCAGCCAGGCAGATGGCATGGAGCCACAGGCAGGCAGGGAATAATGTCTGGGACCAGGGCAGGTGGTGCTGAAGCCAGGATCACCAAGTGGCTGGGCCCCGGGGCAGAGCTACAATCCGTGCCCTGCATGTCCCTGCCCATAAAACTGGTGCCTGTTGCAGGCACATGTGGGGAGCAGATTATGGCCATGCCTTAAGCCCTGGCCTCATGCTGTCACCGCCCTGTGATTCTGGCACTGACCCCAGAACAGATCATCTGTTCCAGTCCCGGTGCCTCTCCCTGCCTGCTCGTAGCCTCATCCCATCTGATGGGCAGCATGTGCTCTGCCCATGGGGATCCCAGGCCAGTCTCCCAGAAGACCCTGCCTGCCCATTCTGTCCGCTGCCTGTGGCAGTGGGTGCAGGGTGGATGGACTGGGGTGCATGGACAGCAGGGCCAGGTGTGGTGGCGGAGACATTGGTAGCAACAGCTAAGCAGGCCACCATAGCTGGCCAGGAAGCCAAGTCTAGCTACTGTACTACCCCCACCCTGCTGCCTGCCCAGGGGCAGTAGAATTGGCTGCACGTGTCATGGCCTAGTCTTCCTCTGAGGCTTGGGCTGGGTGGGGGTAAGGGTCCCATTGTGGACTGGATTTGGCCTTTGGACCATATTTTGCCCACCGCTGTCTTGAGCAATAACCCAACTACACATTAATACAATTAATGGTGTGATAAAATGAGGAGTAAGTTGCAAAGTTATTACAGAAAATATGTGCAATAACTTTGACTGGTTCCCATCACACTTCAAACTTAACATGTAATCAAGCATCAGTTGATCCAGACTCTCAGACTTGGATGTTGGATTTCAAGTGTTTAGTACTTTAAACTGTAAAATAAATAACATGGCAAGTGTACATATGATGGATAAAGTCACTGTGTAAAGGGCACATGGATATATCACTGTTTGTGATATATAATATTTATTATTGTATAATATGTAGCATGTTTATATCCTTCTATCACCTAAATTATAGTGCTTGACATAGACACAGCTGCAGCTGTCTCATAGGAAATGGAACAGTTTTGACCTGAGGCACCAATATTGCAAATACAGGGGGCAGGATGGGATAAAGTACCTCATGTATAAGATATGAAATATAGAAATGATTGCATAACATTAAAGAATGTCTCCTCTCCCTCCTCTCTAGTCAAACATTTAAAACAGTACAGTTTTAAAGGAGAGGTGTCAAACTCATCTGGCCCTGTGGGTTGCATGAGGGGCACAGGGAGGGTCTGCAAGCCAGGCTGGCCCCATGGGCTGAATGCCACCCTCAGGGCTGGTGCAGTATAGATACAACATGCAGCATGCACCCTGGATTGGCCACCTGTGCTATTTGCAGCTTTAGTCCTACATGGCACATACAAAAATGCTGGCCCTGGCCCCGGCCCCATGCACAACACAATGTGTGGGGCCAGTCTGGGGTGTGTGCATATTGCTTTCAGTGCACAGGGTTAGTTTGGGGCACTCATGGCATGGGGCACCCACACTGGACAGGCTTTGCAGGCTGGGTCTAGCACACAAGGCTAGTCTGTGGTCCCAATCTGGACAAGCCCCAGATCCAGTGTGCAGAGCTCGTTCAGCACAGGTGCTGCATGCACAGCACATTTCAGATGGGGCCCCAAATGCTGCATACAATGCATGCTAGCTCGAGGATGGTGTGGCATGTGGCACATGGGGCTGGTCTGTGGAAGCCATGCCAGACCAACCCTATGATCTGCTGCGAATGGATGGCTTGTCTCTGTTTGCATCTTTACGGGATTGTGAAGCAACTTCCATGAGCAGCTACCAACATCTGTTCTTTCTTCTCTCCACCCAGGCCATCTGAAGTTCAGATTATGTGGTGATAACTCTCCATTGCTTGCAAAAGCTGCTTATAATTGCTCAGAGACCAGTAAGGGACTTCTTATTATATTTATGTATATACAGTATTTTCTCATGTATAACACAGGCCTTGTTTTTGGAAGGCAGAATGTAGAAAAGATTTTCCCAGAGTCATGGCCAGCTGTGACAGTGAAAGTCCTCCTGGATACAGAGCGTCTCCCAAGAGACTGTCTGCTAAGAGCATGGGGCATAAGGGAAAAGCTGGTCCCTTGTGCAGGGTCCCTAGACTGTTTAGGGCTATATAGGTCGAAGCCAGCATCTTGAATTTCCCCTAGAAACCTATTGGGAGCCAGTGCAGACTCTCTGGAGCACAGGAGTTATGTGCTCCTGGCCTCTCATTACTGTTGGAAGGCAGGTCACTGCATTCTGCACCAGCTGCAGAACACAGTAACCAGATGATCTTCAAGGGCAGCCCCATATAGAGTGCAGTGCAGTAGGAGGTAATGAAGGCTTGGATAATTGTGGCCAAATCTGAATCTGAAAGAAAGAGTTGTAGCCTTCTTCCCAGATAATTGGTGAAAGTTGTTCCTAGCCACTGTTGCCGTCTGAATATCCGGGTGCAGATTGGTCAGACTGATATGGATTGTGGGAGCTTTTGCCTTCCTCTGGAGTCCAGTGGGGAGTGGGGGAAGAGGTATGGACCTCTACCTTGCATATCTTTAGCATATATTAATACCTTTTTATAGAAGCAGGATGTTGGCTGCTGTGGCTCTTCTGCTTTTATCTGTGGCAGGTTCAGGTGTTGTCTTGTGTTGTCAGGGTTGATAGTAGTTTTATGAAGAATTAGATTACAGATGTGTATGGCATGGTTCGGATAGGGATGATCCCACCTCATGCAAGTGTGTGGAGTAGATTACCCCTGGAGGTTCCTTCCAGCCCTACTTCTCTATGATTCTATGCAGAGATTCAAAGCAGCAAATTCAGGTGAACCTCAAGGTTGTTACCTTGAGTGACTAAGGGAAGCTGAAATCCATCAATGATGGGTGTACAATTCTCATAAGTGAAGCAGCCTACTCACCACAATCACATCTTTCTTGTCTAGATTCAGCTTCAATTGGTTCACCTTCAATCCCTAACTGAAGCCAGGCAATGCAAAAAGTCTGAGTTGTAAGGCCCAAGTCAAATGAGAGAGAAGTAGAAGATCAGCATATGGATAGTATCTCACTACAAATCTCTTTTTGGTTTTGCTCAATCATATCATATACAGATTGAACAAAAGGTGAGACAAAATAGAGCTCTGGGGAAATAGGAAGATGAGCATTTGCCCATCACTAATGTCTGGGACCTTCCTAGTAGGAAAGGGCAGAACCACTTTAGAGTAGTCCCATGAGTATCTACCAGATCAGCAGTTCCCAAACTGTGGTATGCATACCACCAGTGGTACTTGGCTGACCTGCAAGTGATACATGGAAGGCTGTGGGGAGGGACCGCACATGCACAGAGCCCAGCCACAGCCTGCTGCACATGGCCAGGAACACAGCACTGCATGTAAAGCAGCACTCAGGAGGTAAAGTGTTGGGGTGGGGGGGAAGTGCAGATCAAGGCCCCCCACAGTGAGAGGGTGAATGGGGCCCTGGGGCAGGTGGTGGCATGGTCAGAGCTTGGGCAGCTCATTCAGGGGCACAGGGGGAGGGGGCATGGGGTGGGCCTCCCTGCCATTGCGCACACCCCCAGGGAGGCATGGAGGGCACGTGCCCCTCTGGATCTGTATGCAGGGCAGAGGCAGAATGCTCGCTGTGCACTGGGCTCTGGTCTGTTGCCTTGGGAGCCTGATGGGATGCCAGGTGCCATCTGCACGCTTGCTGCACTGTCCCCTGCCTGCCTGGCGGTGGAAGGCATATGGCATCCCATGCAGATCAAAAGGTAGTGACAGTGGGGTGCAGAGCCCAGCACACAGAGGGCAGCCCGCCTCTGCCCCATGCACAAACCCAGAGGGGCACATGCCCACCATGCCTGTCCTGGGGTGTGCGCAGTGGTGGGAGCCGCACTGCACCCAGCTGCCTTCTGCCACCAGGTGGGCAGGGGCTGCAGTGCAGCCATTGTGCAAAAGGCACGTGGCATCCCGTGTGGCTCCAGGGGCCATGGCAACAGTGCAGTGGGTAGCTTGCTGCTCCCTGGGGGTTTTGTCCCCTTGCCCCGGCCTGCCCTGTCCCCAGGGCAGGGCTGGCACAAAAGGATGTGGCCCCTCCCAGGGTGGCCTTGGCCTTTCCAAGGGTATAGGAGGGGCTCCTGCCACTGTGTGCACCCCAGGGCAGGCATGGGGGGCATGTGGTCCCTCAATTTGTGCATGGGATGGAGGTGGGCTACATGCTGGGCTCTGTCCCACTACCACTTCCTCTGGACCCACGCATACTGGCTTCATTACATCCCCTGCCTGCTTGGTGGCAGAAGGCACATGGCATCCCATGTGGGTCTGGAGGCACCGGCAGCAGGGTGCAGAGCCCAGCGGGCAGTCTGCCTCTGCCACATACACAGATCTGGGGGGGCTCATGCCCCCATGAGTCCCCTGGGGGTGCATGCAATGGTGGGGAGCTGTGACTTTCCCTGTCCCCCACAGCACCAGTGGATGAGCCTCCCATGGCTCTGTCCCATGACGTGCCCCTCCCCCTCCACAGACTTACCTGCTGGGTGCCACATGTGTTTGTCTACTATTCCCAAGCTACAGCCCCCCAGCTGTGCTGCTGCCCTTCACTCCTGACCCACAGTACCCCGAATCCTGCCAAGGCATGCAGGGACCCTCCCTACCCCTACCACCACCACCATACAAAGTACCTGCATAATTTTGAGTTGTGCAATTTTTTCATTCAGCAAGCCAGTTGGAATTAAGGAAGCAAGCATTTCTTAGGGTGACTTTTTTGGACCAACTCTGTAGTTTGGGTTGAGTTAGACAAGCTGTGGAGTGTAAGACATTTTCTCTCGTGTCTGGTGTATAGGAAGCTAGACTTGCTGTGCCTGCTTTCTATAATCAGAGACCTGAGGAAGAATGTCTTGCATTAGCTTCTCTAATTTTATTTCAATTATATAGTTGCCCCAAGAAAAGATATTAACCTAAGAAATCCTTGACTCACATAATTTCTGGACCATCACATCTACTACATCATCTTAACACTCTAGTTAGTAAGGCTTTTGTTATGGTCCCACATGTCATTCTTATAAGCAAACTGGGGAAATATGAGCTAGATGGAACTACTGCTAGGTGGATACATAATTGGCTATATAACTACAAAGAGTAACTATAAATGGGTCCATGTCAGGAGGCTTCAACAGAGGTCCAGTGATGTTTCACATTTTAATGAACGATTTGGATGCCAGAATTGAGAACTTCCTGATTTAATTTTGCAGGCAACTTTAAAAGTATGAGGGGTTGCAGACCCTTAACAAGATAGGGATAGAATTCAGAAGGATCTTGGTAAACTGGAGAACTAGGCTATAGACAGCAAAATGCATTCCAGTAAAGACAAATATTAGGTGCTGGACTTAAGGGGGAAAAATAAATGCAGAAACACAGAATGGTAGATAATTGGCTAGATGGTAGTACTGCTGAAAAAGATTTAGAAGCCATGATGGATTATAGTAGATCTTGGACTCAGCATGAGTCTGCAACATGATGTAGTTGTACAAGAGGCAAATGTGGTCTGGGGCTGCACTAACATGAATATTATATGAGAAACAAAAGGTGATAGTACCACTCTATTCTGCACTGGTCAGGCCACAGATGGCATATTGTACTCAGTTCTGGGCCCTGCATTTTAAGAAGGATGTGGAGAAACTGCAGAGGATTCAGAGGCCAGAGAAGATGATAAAGGGGTTGGAAGGCAAGGAGCACAAAGAAAGATCTGGAGAACTTGATGTGTTTAGTTTGTAGAAAAGCAAATTAAGGGACCACGTAGCAGTTTTGAAATATGAGATGCTGTAAGAAGAGGGAGGACAATTCTTCTCCCTTTCTGCAGAGAGCAGAACATGAAGCAATGTGTTTAAACTCCAGCAAAGTGGATTTAGATTAAATCCCAGAGACAATTTCCTTACTGTCAGAACATTAAGACAGAAACAAGCTGCCTGCAAAAGATGTAGAGTCTCCTTCAGTGGAGCTTTTCAAGATGATGCTGGATAAACATTTGTCTGAGGTAATACAGGAGCAACGCATCATGAATTTTGGGCAGACCATTGGACTATAGACAGCCCTTGAAGTCACCTTCAACCCCATGATTCTTTTACTCCATTACTGTTGAGAAGTCACTTATTACCACAACTTGGATGACCCGTCTAAATAACTCAAATAAGATTCTCCATTGCTTAAAAATGCTTTGTCACTTTATGATGAAAAGAATTAACATAAGCAACATAAAATATTGTAACCTCAGTATTATTGCCATACTGGATCACTAAACAGGACATCTGGCAGTCTTTCCTACCTACTGCTTCAGATAAGGACACTGTGTACTTTCTTCTTACCACCTGAAAAGCAACTAGCTAATTAGGCTATGCTTATACTTTGTCGTTTCAAATTTGAGTGCTCTTATCATTATTTCCATATCCATAGCTGAATAGCCATAACATTATCCAGCCACATGCCAGTTCAATTACTTATTCCATCTGTGCATCTTTTGGGAGAGTATGTGAGATTCCTTTGATTAGTGTGTTGATCAAATAATTAGTGTAATATGTATGCAACCATCCTATTTATGTAGTAACATATTTCTGTGTAGCTACCCTTTTTGCATAGTGTGCAACTGGGGGGTTTTTCTCTAGTTTATTTTTCCCCTACATATTTTATGTCCTATGGATATAAAAAAGTTAATGTTTGAAAAATATTTGCACTAAGGCCCTGATCCAAAGCCGATGAAAACCATGCAAGTCTTGCAAATAATCCTTTGGGCTTTAGATTAGGAACTACTTGCAAAAGGTAAGCCGTGAAGGTGCACATATCGTATATGTGCTCTGTCCTCTGAATTGGAGAGCTACTCGGGTTTGCTGTTAAGTCAGTAAACCTAACTTGAGTTTGGAATATACCTGACTGGAATAAAAGGCTAATGGCTAATCATTTTCTTCAGGGTCTCTACAAGCACTTCACTCTGGGAGAAGCCCTGCTGAAATCAAGCAAGTCATGCATGAGCTAGGTGTTACTCAAACAGACGACCATAGCAGAATCTAGGGCAATTTTTGAGCATATCTCTTCCAAAGTCCAAGTGACCCTGGATGTATTTGTAGGAGTGGGGGAAAGAAATCCATGTGAAGCTTACAGAGTTTAAAGAGTATCTGACACTCTCCAAATAAAATTTAGTGCTTACCTATGTTTGTCTTTTGCAAGCCAACTCAAACTGAAACCAAAAAAATGTTTGGATGAATGCCTGCAAACAAAATCCCCCAATTCTAATTAAAAATGACCAAAGATTTTGACTCTCAACTCCAGAAACAATTCCCTGAAATAATGGCACAGAACCTGCATCACAACAGTTGAATGTCTCCTTTCCTTGAAGGATTCTTGGTATTCTCTTGAAATAAATGGCAAAATAATGACACCATTGACCCTCTGAACATGCTTTGGCTGGCAAACAGCCACCTGATTGTTGCATGTTATAAGCATCGCCGCCTCATACTGGGTACTGACAGGTTGTCCCAGAGCAGGTCATTGTTGGCAGCACAGATTTGCCTTGGCCTTAAGGTAAAGTCCATTCAGCAATTTGTGAAGCTGTAATCCATCTGGCAAGGGAAGAAGTTCTTTGGAACAGGTAACTGAAAGAGGGTAGAAAACCCTTTGTTTGAAGAGGATATTCTTTTGTGGTGAATTACCAAGGGAGGTTCTGAGGAAATATGGCATCCACTCCATTCACATGTGTATTGCAGTTTCAAAAGTACTGTCGTTTAGGGCTGTGCAAAACAATACCGTTCCATTTCACCTTGAGTTTTGAGGTTTGGACGGAACAGCGTTTTGTATTGAATTTCATTTTGATTTGAAACAGCTGTTCCGTTTTGCTGTTTGCCATTTTGGTAGATTGGCATGGCTGACTTCCCACCCCTGGCGCTAGATCGGGCTGGGGAGTCAGCCCATAGTGCTGGGGATGGGGAATCAGCCCGGCTGGGCTGACTTCCCATTTTCCCGACGCTAGATTGTGCCGGGGACAGGAAAGCAGCCCAGCTGAGTTGACTCCCCATCTCCAGTGCTACGGTCAAAATGTTTCGACTAGCCTCATTTTGTTTCAAGGTTGTTTTGATGCCCTTTGTTTCATTTTGATTTTGCTGTTTCAACCTAGAAATGAGTCAAAACAGTGTTGAAACTAAACAGCCAGTGAAATTTCATGCAGCCTTACTTTAATTGTCTTCCTGAATATACACACACGTGTACATTCCAGCAAGAACCAAGATCTACTGTCAATTCAGTCTGCATTGCCCATTGCACTCTTTGCTGTTTATGTACCCAGGGTAGAGGAGCATATTTGCTCCCTTTTTTCACAGTTTGTTTAAGGTTTTATCATACAATCTGGAGAGCAATAGGGGTGAAGGCCTGTTTGGAAGATTCCATGCCTCTGAGACTGCACTGAAGAGGTAGGTGTGAATGCCAAGGGTTTACAACTGATCCTTGACTGAAGAATAGGCCAGCCCAACATTTGACTGAGGGTTGAACTCTTGACATTTAATTTGCTGGCACAAATCCCTGCATATAAGGGATGACACATGCCCCTCTCATTTGACTGCTGGAAAAGAAAAAGGCAATTCTGTACAATGGCTACATTGGGAGGTAGGTGGGTATCTTTGGTTCAAGCAAGAAATGAAGTCTCCATAGAGAAGGATGTGATATAAGTCTCTCTTTTTAATTTTTCTAGAACCCTGTGAATCCACCATGGCACATCAAACCAATGTCAAACAGGTTTTTGATGTATTGGTATTTATTTTTCCAGGGCAACAACTATTATTAGTTTTGTTCTTTGTTTCCATTCCCCCCCCACACACACTCGCCTCTTTTAAAATCTTTATAGATTGCACAATCCTTAACTCTAACCCTGTTTCTTCAGTGATTTATTTTCTCCTGAAATATACTGACTCCCACTCCCTTCTTTCAGGCAAAATTTCAGATCTGATCTATTAAGTTCAGTAGGAACAAGAGTTGACTGGAACATGGGGATGCTTCAGTGTGGGGCTAGCCAAAGGCAGCCCCCAAACTGAAGCACCCTTGTGCCCCAGCCAACCAGGCCAGCGTCTACATATGCACTACTGTGTAGTTCTTTACTCCACAGAAGGATAGTACTTGTATTTACAGGTACTATATCCTGCTGTGGAGTAAATTAGTTTACTCTAGCCTAATTGGAGTGCAGATGTAGATGCTGAGACATTTGCTGCACAGCTAATTAGTCTACTCCCCAGTAAACATCTCATGTAAATGTGCCCAGACTAGAATATTTGCTCTAGTGAGACGGGCAAGATCATCTAAATCGGTGGTTCTCAACCTTCTTACGTATCAGGACCCATTTGTAAACATCAATGGTCAGTCCTGACCTAGTGCTCATCCTCCCAGTCCTCTGTCTCCTGGTCCCAGCCCCCAAGTATGTGGGATAGGGAGGGCTGCAAGCACCCCCTTTCAAGCTGGAACTCTGACCGCCTGCAAGGAAAAATGCTAGTTTCCAACATTTTTCTTTTTTAAAGGAGAATCCATTTTTTAAAGTTTGATACACTTTTAAAGTTTGTCCATGACCCTTTCATATATTCTTGCAACCTACTTTTTGGGTCATGACCCATCGGTTGAGAAACAATGATCTAAATCATCCCTTCTAATTTGATAGAAAAGTGTGGTATGTGCCATGCATATTGGAAAAAGGCTGGCTAAAAGAAGCATGGCCAATAAAAAGGCTTCCAGATTCAGCCCAGTCATTATGAAGCTTTCACAAGTCTCATTATTTTGTTGCATCTTTGCATCTGATGTCTCCGGCTTGAATTAGACTTTCACTTATTTGGCACCCTTGCTGTCATCAGAACACACATGGCACATGAGCACCACTGGCAATGGTTCAGTAGTTTAGGGACCTGGAACTTATTCAATGCCTATAAATCTGAGGGAAGAATGTCTCCTTTACAGCTACGGCAGATATCAGGCCTGGTCTGTGGGGACAGGATGCCACTGCAGTTCAGCTACAGGACTATAAAAGAAAGTGGACAAAGAACATCTGTCCTCAGACCTGGGAGTTCTGGCATGATTTCACAAAGTGCAGAATCTCAAGCTGCCACTCCAGAAAACAAGCAGGAGGGCTTCAGCTGTGCTGGCAATGGAGCTGGATTACAGAAGGAGTCCAAGACTTTTTCTCTAACAAGAAGGTGTGGAAGGGGATGGGTTGTGTCCTGTGTACAGCCTTTAGCAGTGCATCTGCTGCTTGCTTTATGAACTCTATGTGCACAGCAAACTAAACCACAGCCTTATTAAAGTCACCAGTAAAATGAACAAAATGAGAGATGACTGGAAGAGTGCAGAAACTCTGCTCCAAAATGTTCACTAGAATATACCCCTCCCCTCCCCATTGTTAACTTTTAATTATGAAAGTAACACTTATTTACTGATATGCAAAAACACGTCATCCAAGTGATTTTATGTCCTAGAGTAGATATCCTCTTTATTTTGGAAAGGAGAGCATTTGAAGGGTTTGTCATCTTATGCATCACCAGAATCAAATTGTATTAATCTCATATAAAGACTGAAATGTCTTAGGAAGAGAGTGGGTTTTTTTCAAAACATCCTAACTAATAACCGAGTTAGAATCAACATTCAAAAGCTAATTGAATTTCTTTTCCTCTGCCTTACTGATGCATTAGCAATCAGAGTAGCTGAAGCATGCGACCTTTGGCCTTTCCCAGCTGTTTAACAAGGTGTTATCTGAATAAAATCAGTTGAAACACCAGTTAAAAGATGCAGTCAGAAAATGTGAGTTTTGACCTAGTAAATATGAGTTAGTATTTTAGGATCCAGTACGCAGAATTCTATTAGATGTTCCAAAGAGCTTAGCATCTGCTGATTCCAGTTTATCTGGCTGTAATGCTAATAGAGATGACCCTCAGCTAAAAAATTCAGATCTGGTTTGAAATGTTGAGCACAGCAAAGCTCAGGATTGTGCAGGTATGGAGCTTGGAAACAGCGTGTTGTGAAAATAAGTGCCCCCTTGATGGAGTTTCAAATTTCCAGTGGTGAAGAGTAAAAAATTTGAGATTAGTCCAAAAACCAGTGATTTTGGGTAACTCCAGATCAGGGCAATATTCATAAGGGAGCTATTTTAAAATGTATATGAATAGCGGACTGCTGTTTACAACAGTTTGTTTTATGTTGCTTGGTGGCTTTTTAAAATTACTCCTTTGTGCCCATCTTTTACAGTAAGGCTATGTAGGAGGTGGTTAGATCAAGTTTAAAAATAGGCACTCTAAGATAAATTGGGATGGGGAGGGACTAGTGAGAGGGTTGGATGGGATGGGGAGGGGAAAGCAGGCCCCCAAGGTGGTGATCTGGGAGGGTCTTCAGGGGAATCAGGGGCAGGTAGGATCTGCAGGTGGGATTGGGGGGCTAGTGGGATTCACAGGGAGGATTGGGGAGTTTGGGGGGCAAGTGAGGTCCATGAAGGGGATCTGGGGGCTTGTGGGGTCCAAGGAAGGTCTTGGGATTGGGGGCTTTCTCCTCCACCCCCTGGCACCAGGGATTATTTTTAGCCCCCTGACCTCCCCTTGCCCCCAGGCAAACAACCCTTTCCACCAGTGAATCTAGCCCCTCATTGCTCCCCTCCTTCTCCCCCTCCCCCGTGTCTTACTTCCTTGATTACCAGCATTGATTAAATGCTGATAAAACTGGGGTGGGGAGAAAGTGGGCTCAGTGGGGTGAGTGTGTGGCAGAAGCACTGGAAAGGGTGGTTATGGGAGGGCTACAGGGAATTTTGGAGTGGCTATAGCTCCTGAAGCTCACCAAAGTGCCACCCCTGCTCGGGGCACTCCGCTTTGCTGCCTTTCTCTCGGGAGCCCTGCACAGAGTGCTCTGAGTACAGACAGCATTAGTGGGTCTTGAGGGGGCTACAGCCACCCCAAAATTTCCCATAACTGCCCCTTTCAGTGCTGCCACCACCAACACCGCCCACCCTGTGCAGCTGAATCAACCCCAAGCACCACCGCTGGTGCAGCCTCTGGACCCAAGCCTGCAGCAGGCAGCCCACCCTTGCTATGTGCACAAATCTGGGGGGGCACATGCCCCCCACATACTCCCTGGGGGTGTGCACAGTGGCAGGGAGCCACCTCCCAGATGAGCCACCCATGGTTCCATCCCACTCTCACTCTTGGGGTTACATTCACCACCCTGGCTGGGCAGCCCTTACCCTAGCCCCTGCCCTAATTCCTCCCTCACTGTGGGGGCCCTGATCTGCCCCTGCCATGCTTCTTCCTCCCCACAAACTTACCTGCAGGGCATTGGCTGTCCAGCTGTGCTCCTGGCCATGTGTGTGGCAGCAGCTTTAATTTTGCAGGTCCCTGTCATCCTCCCCATCCCCACAGCTGATGGCAGAGGGGCCGTGCTTGCAGTTCCCTCCTCAGCTGGTAAGTGAAAGCCGTGGTTTTAAACTTGGAGCTGCTTTTGTCTACTCATTGCTGATTGGCTGAGGGGCCCTGGCAGCCGAGCTGCTTGCTGTCCACGAGTAGGGAGACAAAAATGGTGTCAGGTTTAAAACTATGGCTTTCACTTTCCTACCAATGAGGAGCAAGCTGCAAGCGGGGTTTCTGGCTGGCAGGGGCCCCGGTGCCTAGTTCTGCTGACTTGTGTATTAATCCACCTATGGGGTAACTGCACACCAGATGCTGCTGCCACCAAAGAAAAAGAAAAAATTTAAGTGGCTTCTGAAAAGGCTTTTTGCCCAGCAAGGAGAGGCCACAAGCAGTCACAAACCCTATACCTACCAACCTGAGGCTTGGCCCCAGGCATCCTAGGCAAGCCTGCAGCATAGCTGCCTTTTCCTGTGGGAAGACCTCAATGGTTTTGGCTATCCCAAAATGCAAAAAAAGAGAAAAAATGGAATTTTGGCCACATCGAGTCACCCATCCTCACAAACACCCAGGACTCCGACTGAAAAATGAGCCAGAACCTAGGGCTTGGCATGGCAAGCCCAGACTCTCTTTGGGGTTTTAGCATGCCATCACAAGCCTTGCGTTGTTCAACCTAGAGCTGTGGCACTGCTCAGCTGGGCTCTCAGGCCCATCGGACTTGGCATGTATTGGGGGGGAAAAATAAATCACAAGCCTGCCACAACAGTAGTCCCTACTTGTCTTAAGTGCCCACTCACAGCTTTCAGGTCACAACATTGTGGTTGGTAGCACTGGTTAAAGTCTCCTGTACCATAGGATACCCTTAAGGGCTTTCTGCCATACAGCCTGACTGAACAAACTACTACCATGCAGCAGGAAGCCAGCAGGAAACCGCACCCAGATGCTGCTGCCAAAAAAACCCCAAAACAAAACAAAAAAACAGCTTAAGTGCCCTCTGAAAAGTCTCTGTGCCCAGAAAGAAGAGGCCACAAGCAGCCACAAATCCCTGCCCCGCTTTAACCTGCCAACCTGATGCTCACCCAGAGGCACCTTATGCAAGCTTGCAGCATACCTGCCTTTTTCTGTGGGAGGACTTCAATTGTCTTGATTTCCCCAAAATGCAAAAAAGGGGGGAAAAAAACCCCAAACCCCAGGATTTTGGCTGTACCAAGTCACCCAGGACTCCAACTGAAGAATGGGTCAAAATCTAGGGCTTGCTGTGGCATGGTCAAACATGAAAGGGTTTCCTAAATGCCATGCCAAGCCTTGCATTTTCCAACCCAGAGCCTTGGCACTGCTCAGCTCTGGGGCCCATTGGATTATGCATGTGCCATTGGGTGGGGAGGAAATCTGTGAATCCACCATGGGTACAGTCCCAACCTGATCTAGAAGTGCCCATTCATACAATCTTGAACTTGCAGTCTTCTGGTTATACAATCTGACCACAAACCACTGAGCCACAGGACACTTTTGGAACCACTTGGCCATACAGCTTAACTGGAAAAATTATTACCGCACATTAGGAAGCCAGCAAGAAACTGTACCCCAGATGCCGTTGCTGCCAAAAAAAAGAAAAAAAGAAAAATGGAGTACCCTCCAAAAAAGCTATTTGCCAAAGAAGAGGCCACAAATTCCCTGCTTTAACCTGACAACCTGATGTTCCACCCCAGGCATCTCTGCAAGCCTTCTTGGATTTTGGCTGCACCGTGTCTCCTGTTGTCAGACATGCCCAGAGCTTTGATTGAAAGATGGACCAGAATCTAGGACTTGGTGTGGCATGCCAAAAGGGTTTTGGGATACTGTGACAAGCCATTTGTGTTTTAATCCTAGAGCTTTTGCACTGTTCAGGCAGGCTTTGGAACAAACCCATTTGGGTTTGGCATGCTTTGGGAAGATAAAGATTAGTGAACTAACCAGAGCTGCTCTGTGATGCTGATATTCATTGGTCCATACACAGCTTTGAACATCTTACTTTTCTGGCACTAACTCTGCCCAACTTATGCAGAGCATTGGACTAGAAGGCCTCTGAAGTCCCTTCCAACCCCATGACTCTATGCCTCTATTATCTTAGAAAAGTCGCTTATTACTGCATCTTAAATGACATACCTCAAACTGTGGGGAGAATAACATTCTCCATCGCTATAAAATGCTTTGTTATTTTACAAGGAGAAAAACTAACATAAGCAACATAAAATACTGTAACAACAGTATTATTGCTATACTGGATCACCTAACAGGACATCTGGCAGTATTTCCTACCTGCTGCTTCAGACAAAAGTACTTTGCTTACCCCCTGAAGAGGAGCAAGCCTATTAGGCTATGCTCATACCCTGAATCTTGAAATTTGATTACTCTTATCATTATCTCAGCATGCAATTACAAATGTTATAAATGGCCATAAAATTATCCACCGTTTCACAAATCCAACCATGTGCCAATTCAATTACTTACTCCATTTGTGAATCTTTTGGGACAATATATAATATTCCTTGATTAGTATATTGATCAACTAATTTGTGTAATTCTCAGCCTCTTGTGGACTCAGATCATGTATGTATGTAACCATCCTATTTGCATAGTAACATATTTCTATGTAACCACCCTATTTCTGTTTGGATGAATTCCTGCAAACAAAATCCCCCAATTCTAATTAAAAATGACCAAAGATTTTGACTCTCAACTCCAGAAACAATTCCCTGAAATAATGGCACAGAACCTGCATCACAACAGTTGAACGTCTCCTTTCCTTGAAGGATTCTTGGTATTCTCTTGAAATAAATGGCAAAATAATGACACCATTGACCCTCTAAATGTGCTTTGGCTGGCAAACAGCCACCTGATTGTTGCATGTTATAAGCATCGCCTCCTCTTACTGGGTACTGACAGGTTGTCCCAGAGCAGGTCATTGTTGGCAGCACAGATTTGCCTTGGCCTTAAGGTAAAGTCCATTCAGCAATTTGTGAAGCTGTAATCCATCTGGCAAGGGAAGAAGTTCTTTGGAACAGGTAACTGAAAGAGGGTAGAAAACCCTTTGTTTGAAGAGGATATTCTTTTGTGGTGAATTACTAAGGGAGGTTCTGAGGAAATATGGCATCCACTCCATTCACATGTGTATTGCAGTTTCAAAAGTACTGTCGTTTAGGGCTGTGCAAAACAATACCGTTCCATTTCACCTTGAGTTTTGAGGTTTGGACGGAACAGCGTTTTGTATTGAATTTCATTTTGATTTGAAACAGCTGTTCCGTTTTGCTGTTTGCCATTTTGGTAGATCGGCATGGCTGACTTCCCACCCCTGGCGCTAGATCGGGTTGGGGCTGGGGAGTCAGCCCATAGTGCTGGGGATGGGGAATCAGCCTGGTTGGGCTGACTTCCCATTGCCCCCGCGCTAGATCATGCTGGGAGCAGGAAAGCAGCCCAGCTGAGTTGACTCCCCATCTCCAGTGCTATGGTCAAAATGTTTTGACTTTGAAACGTTTTGACTAGCCTCATTTTGTTTCGAGACTGTTTTGATGCCCTTTGATTTTGCTGTTTTGACCTCAAAATGAGTCAAAACAGTGTTGAAACTAAACAGCCAGTGAAATTTCATGCAGCCCTACTGTAATTGTCTTCCTGAACGCACACACATGTGCACATTCCAGCAAGAACCAAGGTCTACTGTCAATTCAGTCTGCATTGCCCATTGCACTCTTTGCTATTTATGGGCACATCCGGATGAACCTGCAAGTGCCTCTTTCAGTGTCTCAAAGCCCTTTGAGACTCTGCAAGAGGCATGTGTGTGAACAACAAAGCATTCCCCCCCACTGCAGATGTGCAGCATGGGGGCAAAATTAGATTCCTGGGTAGCCAGGGGTCAAAAAATACCCCAGGCAAAGAAAGCAAGGTGGGGCTTGGTCCAGGACCACGCCCTAAGGCAACCAGAGGCTCAGGTCCTCCACAAAGATGCTCTGGTAGCCAGCCAGAGTGTCTTTAGGGGTGGTGCTGAAGCATACTGCCTGCCCATATAGGGCAAGCAATGTGCCAGCCACAGGGAGCTTGACCTGGGCTTTGTGTGGGTAAGTACTAGGGAGGAGACCATGGCAGGGACCCCCACCGGCCCCATTCCTTGGCTGATCTCTGAGCCCCCTTGGTTGCTGCCCTGCTTGGCCCTGCAACCCACCCCCACCTCACCCCCAATGACTGCCCCACCTGGCCCCAGCATTTTGGTAATTAAAAATAAATAAAAGAGCCCTGCACTCACCAGCAATAGCATCTGGGGCCTCCTGGCAGAGCCCCCCTCCCCGCGCATATAGCACAGGGAAGTTGGGGGCAGCTGGGACCAGCCCCAACTGCCTGGTACCCCACGGGGGTGGGGCCCAGGTCAACAAGGTACCATGTAGCTCTTTTAGGTGCACTTTCAGGCAGCTGGAGCCACTCAGCCTGAGTGGTGCCAGGTCCTGGGTGGCAGCTGCAGTGGCCCCAACTGCCTGATAGTGTGTGGAGCCACACCCATGCGATGGGGCAGTGGCAGTGTGGGTGCCAGGCAGCCAAGGCCAGTCCCCACTGCTCCCGGTGCCCCATGCTGTGCAAGGGGTCTCTGCCTAGAGGCCCCAGTGATCCTTATGGCCGCTGCTACTGCCAGTGAGTGTGGGGCATCTTTTTTTTTTCCAAGTGCCAGGAGGCTGGGGTCAAGCAGGGCAGCCATTGGGGATCTGGGAGTGCAAGTGGGAGTGTGAGGCTGGGCAGGGCAGCCATTGCGGGGGTGCAGGAGCCAGTGGGGTCTGGGTGGGGCAGCCATTGGGAGGGTCTGGGGATACAAGCAAGGGACGTGGCCGGGTGGGGCAGCAATCCAGGGGGCTGGGGGAGCAAGTGGAGATGGGGGCATGAGGGCCCTGCAGAGGGTGCTTGTAGCCCCTGTTGGGGCCATGTGGCCCCTGTTGGGGGGCTGTCTGTGAGCTGTTTGGGGAGGCTGCATTCTATGGGGGGCAGGGGGCCCACTCCTCCTGAGTAGCTCCCCCCCATGATCCACCCAGACTTACCCCCACACCCTGGGCCCCCAACCCCTTTGACCCCCCCTTCTTCAAACCCCACATCCCCCCAGCACACACTCTGCATGCCCAGCTGCCAGACAGCATGAGACCTGCTGGCAGGAGCTGTGGCTGCAGGGGCAACTGTCCCCACATCCTGGTTAGTGAAGGGGTCAGGGGAGCTCTAATTCCTCTATGTTAAGAAAACCAAAGGCGAACAGCAAAACATATAAGTATTTAGAATTTATTTTATTATGATGATAGAGACACTGGTAGGCTTCGAAATTGCTTTAACACTGTAGATCTATCAATAAAACATTGCCCAACAGATCTCTCTCTCTCTCTCTCTCACTCTGTATATATAGTGGTCATTTATTTTAACTGTGGAGGAACATGGATTTCAAGGTAATTTACAGAGTGACTTCGGGATTTCTTTTATCAGAGATTTTTCAGTTTTCAAATGGGAAACAGCAGAGTTCCTGCTAGGGAGGCCAACGGCTGGACCCTGGCTGCTCAGAGCTGGCACCTTTGACCCAGCTGGAGGTGGCTGACCTCCTGGCCAGTTGGGCCCAGGAGGACATGCTTTGACCGTTCAAAGCAGGTCACTACACTGGGAAAATTTTCCAGTTGATAGCTGCCCAGATGGCTGGGCAGGGGCACTGCAGCAGGGAACAAAGGTACCTGCTCCTGTTAGAGCAGAGATAAGAACCCAGGTGCAGGTTGCCAGGACAACCAGTTAATGAGGGAATTGGCCTCACCTGGTCAGAGGAGGCAGGCCCCTAGGCTCATATAAACCCCAGGGCTGGGACCAGGCAGTTAGTCCTTTACCAGCAGCCAAAGGGGAAGAAGCCTCCAGGAGAAAGAAGGGTCCAGAGGTGTGGTAGCCAGTAGATACACTACCCTTAGAACAAAAGGGACACCGGGAGCCCGTAAGGTATCCTTGCCTACTAGGCACTGAGCCTCAGAGTTTTACTTGTTTAAAGGGGCGGAGCATAATGTGAGCTCTGCATTAAATTACAGGCCAGGGACTCATGGTGGTTGGTGGTTGAGTGTGTGCTGTCTGATAACAACTGGTGGTTTGGGTGAGGCTAGTTGGGGAAGGAGGAGGACCCCAGCGCCAGAGAGGGTACAGCACTTGAGACAGGGCTGCAGAGAGCCTGACGAGGACAAGGAGCCAAATTAATACGAGGCCTAGGCAAGACAATGCCTGTATCATCTCTGAGGCTTGGGGTGTGGTAAAGGGGTGGTTGGAACCACACATATGGCCCATAAGGCTGAGAGACTCGGAAACCATCCACAGTGAAGCAGGATGTCAAAGGGGGGTAGAAACAACAGGGTTAATAGGATCTGGCCCAACCGTGTCCAAAACTAAGGCTCATGAGCAGCCTCCCTATATTTATTATACCAACAAGACATGGCGGGCAAGAACGAGGGTACTTGTAGGGCAAAAGACTGGCACGGTTAAGGACCTGGGGGTAACACAGCCATCCCTAGGTACCCCATCCTATTACAGTACTCCATCCTGCTACAGGCACAAATGGCAGTAGTGCCACACAGAGGCCAACACTGCAGCCATAGCCCACTGGCAACTGGCCCAGAGGGGCAGATGCCTCTACTGGCTGTGCAGACCCCCTCCAAGTCTGGCAGGTGCACAGCAGGTCACAGCCAGGCAGCAGCCCCCACTGCCAGACTGCTGCAGTGGGTAAAGAGTGCAGAGAACTCTCAGGGCTGCTTCAGCAGTCCAGCTGGCACAAAGGGTAGTGTCCTCAGGTACCAATTGGCTGAGCCCCAGAAGCTCCTGAGAGTGAGTAGTCCTGAGCTACTTCCCAGGGCAGCTTTTTGTAATGATGGGGCCAGGACAGGGCAGCTTTTTACACTGCTGGGGCCAGGCTCTAGCTCTCCTTGGCTGCAGACCTGGGAGGAGCCAGGCAGGGTTATTTTGCCCCAAGTGGCACAACTTGCCCCATACCAAAGTGTATGTCTGGGCATGTGCGCTGAGGTAAAAAGCCCCGGATCAAATTTGCACCATTTCTATTTGAGCTATGGTAAGCCTATTTGCCTGCATGTGTAGACATGCTCTATGTAGCCAAGGTAAAGCTTTTTCACAGCTTGTTTAATTGTTCTATTGTACAGTCTAGCGAGTGATAGTGGTGAAAGCCTGCTTGGAAGATGCCATGCCTCTGAGACTGCACTGAAGAGGTGGGTGTGAATGCCAAGGATTTACAATTTGTCCTTGACTAAAGATAAGAGACTAGCTCAACTTTTGACTGAGAGTTGAACTCTTGACATTTAATCTGCTAGCACAAATTCCTGGATATAAGGGATGACACATGTCCCTCTCTTATTCCACTGCTGGAAAAGAAAAAGGCAATTGTGTACAATGACTACACTAGGAGACATGCGGGTATGTTAAGTTCAAGCAAAAAATGAAATCTTCATAGAGAAGGGTGTGATACAAATCTTTTTTCCACTGGAACCCTATGAATGTGCCTTGGCATATGAGACCTGTATCAAACAGATGTTTCAATGTGTTGATATTTTTTCCAGGGCAACAACTATTATTAGACAGGGTTTTTTCCACCTCTTTTTAAATCGCTATAGACTGTGTAATCTTTAACTCCAACTCTGTTTCTTCAGTGATATATGATATTTCTCTTTAAAAAAATGCTGATCCCCCCCCTTCTTTCAGACAAAATTGAGATCCGTTTTATTCAGTTCAAAAAGCATATATCCATTACAAGCATTTTTCTTCTCAAGGTGTCTTAAGATATTTCTTCATTTATGCTTCATGGGGACCTGTAGCACATCAGGGTCCCAGGGGCAACCGTGACGCCTCCTGGTGGCTCCGTGACCATGCCCCACTCTACCTCTAGGGTGCCTTCCCTTCTCTCCTGCCGCACCTTGATGAAATTATGATAATAATAGGGAGGCTGCCCATAGGCTTTTTCATGGCCCCAGTCCTACTGGCGTTCCTCAGGATGCTACTTGTCTGTTGCGACAGGAGTATCAATATTGGAGCCTTTCTGGGAGTGGCTCCGCTCTCCTGTAATGGGCCAACCACCTGCTTACTCTCCTGCCACGCCTTGATCTTACTTGATTAGAAGATGGTTGTAATCAGCGGGAACTTGCCCATTTTTCTGCGCCCCAGTGACAGGGGGCGCTACCTGCGGCTCCTTTTCCTCCCCTACACCACAGCCCAAGCCTCGCAGATGGAGTTGACGTGGTTTGGCCTGGGCCTTATTGTTTTCTGGCCCTCCCCTTTACTCCTGGGGCTCCTCACTGCCCCCTTTCTCACTCGCTCTGGGGCTCCTCGCTGCCCCCTTCTCTCTCTCTCTCTGGGGCTCCTTCCTGCCCCCTTCTCTCTCTCGGGGCTCCTTGCCGCCCCCTAGCTCCGGGGCTCCCTGCTGCCCCCTCTCGCTCCTGGGCATCTTCCTACTGCCCCCCTCTCACTCCGGGGCTTCTCCCTACTGCCCCCTCTCGCTCTGGGGCTCCCGGGCTGGGGCCAATGCACCCCCAAACAATGCTGCACCCTCTCCCACACCAGGAGACCCCACGCTATCGTGGAGCTCCTATGAGGCCTCCTCCAACCCCTTATAGCCTACCCGGTCCTCTGGTCAAAACAGTAAACATAAAACATAAAGCCCCTGGGCTACAACAAAAAAACTAGAACGTCTGCTCGAACACAAATCTACTCCCTACTAAAGAGCGAGGGAGCGGGGGAAGAAGGGCTCCACCAACCTAAGCAGTGACCAGGGGATGCTCTCATGGCCAGAGTCCTCCCCTCTGTCTGTCCGAGCTGAGTCCCTACTCCCACGGCTGCTGGAGAGGGACTGCCCCCCTGGCCTCCTACCTGGGCTTAAGAAGGGATAAGCCCTACCCCTTCCTGGTCAGCTGGTTTTACCAGTTTCCCCGGCAACCGGCACCTGTACAGCCCTGGTGACTGGCAGCTGAGCCTCCCCCTTTCTGCCACTGGGCGCTCCCCAGAGCAGTCTCCACTCTCAGGCGCAGGGAACCTGAGTGCACTGCGACATCTGTGCTATGGTACGCCCCAGCCCTAGGCTCCTCACTGGGCTTCTAAAGCCTTAGGGGCTAAAAGCTTGGCTCCAGTCCTTCCCTACACCATGCTCCAACCCTCATGGGTGTTCATGTAATCTTGTTCATGTAATCTTGTTCTGCTGCTGGGACTACAGCCTCATCATCCATGGTGTCGCTGTGGATGTAGTCTTTCTAGACTTCAGCAAGGGCTTTGACACCGTCTCCCAACCCATCCTCATTAAAAAACTAGGCGACTGTGGCATTGATGCCTACACAGTCAGATGGATTGCAAATTGGCTCAAGGATCGTACTCAGAGGGTGGTGGTGGATGGCTCATATTCAACCTGGGGGGAAGTGGGCAGCGGTGTCCCCCAGGGCTCGGTCCTTGGGCCTGCGCTGTTCAATTTCTTCATCAACGATTTGGACGATGGCGTGAAATGCAACCTGTTTAAATTCGCTGATGATACCAAAATTTGGGGTGAGATGAGCACGCTAGTAGGGAGGGAAAGATTGCAGCAAGATCTGGATAGGTTACAGGAGTGGGCTAACATAAACAGGATGCGTTTCAATACTGACAAGTGCAGGGTGCTGCACTTAGGCAGTAGAAACCAGCAGCACACTTATAGAATGGGAAACTCCCTTCTTGAGAGCACGGAGGCAGAAAGGGATCTTGGAGTCATTATTGACTCCAAAATGAACGTGGGCCAACAATGTGAGGTCACAGTTGGCAGGGCTAACCGGACCTTGTCGTGCATCCACAGGTGCATCTCAAGTAGAGCCAGGGAGGTGATCCTCCCCCTCTATGCGACACTGGTCAGGGCACAGCTGGAGTATTGCATCCAGTTCTGTGCGCCCCATTTCAGGAGGGTTGTGGACAATATTGAAAGGGTCCAGAGGAGGGCCACCCACATGATCCGGGGACAACAGGGCAGACCCTACAATGAAAGACTGTGGGACCTAAACCTGTTCAGCCTTCACAAGAGAAGGCTGAGTGGGGACCTGGTGACTGTCTATAAACTCACTAGGGGGGACCAGAAGGGTTTGGGGGAGACACTGTTTCCCCTAGCGCCCCCTGGCATGACAAGGAATAATGGACACAAATTATTGGAGAGTAGGTTTAGATTAGACATCCGCAAGAACTACTTCACAGTTAGGGCGGCTAGGAGCTGGAACCAACTCCCAAGGGAAGTGGTGCTGGCTTCTACCCTGGGGATCTTTAAGAAGAGGCTTGATGCCTACCTGGCTGGCCTCATTTGAGTCCAGTTTTTCTCCTGCCCAGGCAGCAGGTCAGACTTGAAGATCTACAAGGTCCCTTCTGACCCTACTTCTATGATTCTTTGATTCTATGATCCTCTGCCCCTTTACTCTGGCTAGGCCTTTTAGCCCAGGCCCACTGTGTCGGACCTGGCTTTGAGGCATTAGCTCTGATTTGACCCTTTTGGGCACTGGGCCCCTGGCCCCTGTCTGGTCGCACCCCTCTTGGGCGCCAGGCCCTTGGTCCTTGTCTGGTCTTGCCTAGGGTTACCATACATCTGGGCTTTCCTGGACACTTCCTTTTTTATAATCCTCTGATCTCCGTCTAAGCAGTTTTTTTAAAGTATAACCAAATGTCCAGAATCTTGGTCTGCTCCACTGATGGGGAGAGGATGACTGAAGGCAGGGAGCACCGCATGCACACACACATAGCCAGCATGCTGTCAGGTGGGAGCAGGTGGGAGCAGCCTCAGCAGCTAGGTGCAGGTAAGTCTAAGGGGAGTGGGGTTGGAGGGCCAGGGCTTGAGGACTCTCTGGGGGTTGATTGGTGGTGTGTGTGCATATAGAGGGGATGGGGGTGTGTGTGTGTGTGGGCGGAGAGGGGGTGGTGCAGTACTGGGAGAAACTATCTGGGTGACGGCTGCAGGGCAAGGGGGAGGTACCTGCACCTCCAGTGGGAGAAGGGGGTGGGGGGACCATTTAAGGGCTGTGGGGAGCTGTGTAGCTGGGCCAGTGGCACTAGGGTAAGTGCTTGTGCTCGGAGGGGCTGGGCAGCCCCAGGAGATGCTGCCCAGAGCAGGGACATGGCTGTGGCCAGGTTGCCTGGTACAGTGTTGGAGCCACAGCCCAGGGTGATGGGTGCCACAGGCATCCCCTCCTCTTCCCTTCCACTTGTGCTGGGGCTGGACTTGCTCCACTACCCCCACATGTATTGGAGCCACAACACTCTGGCATGGTCATGATGGGAACAGCTTGGGGGCCCCCTCTGGCAGGGCTGGAGGGAACAGGGGCTGTGGGTCAGAAGTGAGGGGCACCAGCAGGGATGCATAGTCCCAGTTCCTGTTTAGTCATTTAGTACCTGTATAAACAAGTACTAAATGATTTTGCAGTAACAACTATGCAGTCAGTGTCTCGTGTAGATGTGGCTAGTCAAGATTCAGAGGCAACTCAAGGAGTTATTTTTACTTGGATGCATGTACATGAAATACTGTGGAGCTGCCTAATTATCTGTGCAGTAAACATCCACATCTACACAGGCACGCCTATTATGGCACATGAAGCTAGTAAACTCTGGAGCAGGCACTACTTGTAGTCTGCTCTGGAGTTTTTGCATGCATAGCAACATGTCTAGATGCAGCCTGATTGACTGGGGCATGAAGATGCTTCAGTTTACCAGTTGCCTGATGGCTAGCCCTGCACTGATGTACCTTTGTGCCCCAGCCAGCCCCTCTGCAGCACGTTGAGCCCAGCTAGAGCAGGCCCAGGCTATTGCCAGCCAGGTCTACTCTGACCAAGCTCAAGGTGCTGTGCATGAATAAACATGGGAGCTAATTGTTCCTAAGTTATCTGCTCCAGGGCACAAGTTCAAATGGCGCACTCACCAGCAAAAAAACTGCAGAGCAGTAAGCAGCAGGCAGCTATCTCCTGGCTCCATGCACATTTGGGAGGGTCCTGATGTTCACGGGGTGAGAGAGCTGCTGCTTGAGCTCTTTCACCCTGTGCACATGGGGACAAACCCTGTGCCCAGTGGGGCTCCCCACATACCCTGGGGCTGGCCATGATTTGCCCTGTTCTGGGGTAGGTCCCAGCCAGACGCAGGCTGGGCAAGGAATAGTCCTGCTTCCTAGTCGGCCGTGTACACAATGGCTATTGCTCAGTCACTACAGCATGGTTAATTAAGCCTGCAGTTGACTAATTGACTGTACAGTAAGTGTCTGCATGTGTGGATAGTGTTGTTTTACTGCTCAGTCAATTAGTCAACAACTCCATAAGACAGGGACGGGCAATTATTTTGGGCAGAGGGCCACTTACCCAGTTTTGGCAGGGTGCTGAGGGCCGCATGGGTAGCCCCGCCCCTTGACAGGTGCCCCACCCCCTGGTCACCATCTTGAGACCAAAGTTCCTATGTCTTGGGACCAATGTCCCAGGGCCAGCACTGGTGGGGCCCAAAGTGGGGCACAAGCTGGCAGGGGTCTGTGGAGCCAGGTTGGGCTGCACCATCAGGGAGAGGGGGCAGCTGGCCTGGCTCCATAGAACCCCTGCTGGCTGGGACCCTGCATTCCTGCCGCCCTGCTCTGAACCCCACCAGCATTGGCCCCAGGACACTGATGCAGGCCCCATGCTCCTGCTGGCTTCCTGCTCACTCACTCCCAGTGTCTCCCAGCCCCACGGTACAGTCAGGGGGCAGCACACAGCCCTGACCCCTTGCTCGCCAGCAGGAAAAATCTGGTGCTGAGCGCAGGGAAAAGCAGCCCCTCACTCGCCCCATGGCTGGTGCTCCTTGCTGCAGCTGCTCACAGCCCATGCAGAGCTGTCTAGAGCAGGCACAGGCAGCCCCACACAGGCTGCAAGTGGCTGCAGTGCAGGGCGCTGGCCATGGTGCAAGGGAGGGGCTGCCTTTCCCTGCTCTCAGCACCAGCTTGTAACCTGCCCCCGCTGCCAGCCTGGACTCCACACTGGTTCCAGCCTTGCCCATCGGTGGTGACAGCAGCTGTGGTTTGGCTCTCTTGCTTGCTGCATCAGGTAGTGTTGGCTGCTGCTGCCTGCCTGGAGCTTACGTGCTGGGCAGCCCACAGATGACAGTGGCAAACACTGCCAGCATGACAAGTGGGGGGGAGGGCCGCAGCTGCTCTTGCCACACACAGCCCCAGTGGGTGAACCTGGAGCTGCATGGGACCCAGGCTGGCAGTGGGGCCGGGTTACAAGATGATGCTGAGCGAAGGGGGGAAAATCATCCCCTCACCCGCCCCATGTCTGGTGCCCCATGCTGCAGCTGCTCGCAGCCCATGTGGGGCTGCCTGTGCCTGCTCCAGACAGTTCCACATGGGCTGCGAGCAGCTGCAGCAGGGAGCACCAGCCATGGGGCAGGGGAGGGGTCGCTTTTCTCTGCACCGGGAAGCAGCTTGGGGAAAAGATGGGGGGGAAGTGGCCCCTCCCCCACCCCGTGCCCAGTGTTCCCTGCTGCAGCTGCTCACAGCCCACACAGGGCTGTCTGGAGCAGGCACAGGCAGCCCCAGGTGAGCTGTGAATGGCTTCAGCATGGGGCGCTGGGCACGGGGTGGAGGAGGGCCTGCTTTTTTTTTAGGGGCCCTGTGGGCCAGATAGAATAGGAATTTTCCCACCTCTGCCATAAAGAGTCTCATGTAGATGCAACCTGTGTTGACTAGAAACTAGAGGAACCCAGGAGCTACATGCTTTGGCTTATGCAGTGAGTACAAATTTAGCATTTGTGAGTAAATGCAGAAAGGCTACAACTAAAGAGAAGTTGACAGTTGGTGTCAACTTGGATTAAATTAGATCACTCTAACAAAAGCCCAGCCTTGAGACAGTACTTGTAGTTACACCTGTGCCTCTCTCAGACTTCTAGCCCTGCTTTCGTAACAGTGGGATATTTGCATATTCATAAGTAATGGTCCTCTCAGGCTTAATTCCATTGGACCAGTAAAAAACTTTGTGTGACTGAGTGTTCCTAAACCAGTTATGAAGAGAAACAGTTAGACTCTGAGTTTCCCGCCTGTGGTTTTTTTTTCTCGCCTGCCACGACTTGATGGGAGTTATTAAAAAATGAACAAACGGGCAACTCAACTCTGTGTTCTAATTACAGTCAAGAAAGGTATTCTTGCTTTAATTCTCTTAATAACGCTATCTAGAGGTCTGCTCACTGCACAGAAAGGAACATGGTCCTGGGCATTAATCACTCTCGCACCTCCGCACAAAAATCAGCTCCGTCGTTCTCTCACTGTGGCTCTCAGTTCCCCTTCCAGAGGTTTGCTATCCATTCATCATTTCTTTCTATCCACTTCATTTCTGGTTCTCAATTAACAATGTTTCTCTATCTCCTAGATGTGGTGAATGCTCCCAGTGCCAGCTGAGGATGTCAGCATTTTGTGTTGCCTTACTGCCAACAGGGTAAGTTTCTCTCTTCAGTTTTTCTCAAGTAATGGGGACCAACAATTCCCTGTTACGCTTTGTATTGTGTTTTTTAGTTAATTCCAAGGGTAAAAGTAAGACATGCATGGTTGCTTTACATCTACCACTAAAAGGCGCATCCCCACAACTGGGAGCATACATTTCCCCAGGGACAAATAGCAGCAGCACATATTTGTGCTGCTGCTATTTGTACCTGAGAAGCACCTCTGCACATGCACTCTGGCACATGGCAGGTTGCCTCGGGTGGGCCCTGGGCTGGCCCCAACAGCCTTACCTAGGGTCCTGGGGGTCTTCTGGTGCTGCAGTGGTGGCAATCTGAGCGCATGGAGCCTGACCGGCAACTGGAGTGTGACTCTGGCTGGCCAGGCTCCAGTTTTTGGCAGCTCATGCTGCAGCCATGTGCACCATCCTGCTTTTTTTTTTCTGGCTTTTTTTTTTTTTGACATTGGGAAATCCTGGTGTAAAAAAAACAAACAAACCACTGTACTGCAAATTAGCAGTATAGTGAATACATGCATGTGCAGTGCTTGCAGTTTGCAGCACCACAAATAGCTTTGTAGTGCCACAAACTGCATGCTCATGCTGGTCTGGACACACCCAAAGAGAATAAGCAAGCAGCCATTATTTATCTCTGGGTGTTAATAGTGTGGAGGAAGCCACATTGTTTACTATTTTTTTATAAGAGAGAGACGATGAAGGCTTGTTGAAGCTGGTGGGTGTGCGAACTTCTGTGTATTCATAATAAATGTAAGAAGTATTTACATTCTCTTTCTAAAGGTCACTGAAACAAAAAAGGAGCAATCTGACAAAACCAAGGCTACATATAAGTCTGCTTAGCTAGTGAGTTACAGAAATAAAAGGGTTTTGCTCAGTTTAGTTTAGAGAGGCTGAAACAACTTAGAAGCTGAACCAGCCAGAAGCTGAAAAAGATAAGGTAAAGAGAAGCAGTGAAAAAGCCCATTAGATAGCAAGAGAAGTGTTAGAAATGCATCTCTGAGAGAAAATAGAGAGGAAGCTTTCTGGACACAGTACTAGTTGGAAAAAGGCTTTGACCGTTGAGAAAAGAAACTGCTTCCCACTGTTCAAGTGCTCACAGAAACAACTTGTAAATAAAGATTCCTTCAGTGAAATGCCTGACTTGCATCACCAATATTTCTTCCTACTGAATATAGGCTGCAAGATATTAAACACTGGCTAACTGCTTGGTTCAATAGGGATTAACAATATTATTACATCATAGTGTGTGCGCGCATGCTCTCTAGACCAAAGTATATTGCCAACAGATTCTAGTCTAGAGCTAGATCCTAAACCCATGAAGGATCTTCTAAAACTCAGGAAACATGCTGCATTCTGGTCAGATGTGAATTTATTAGGGCAGGGGTGGGGAGCATGGAACAAGGAGAAATTATCTTAGGAGCTCAATTTGTTGAATATTTTCTCCTCTTAGGCCGCATCTACATGAGACACTGACTGTGCAGTAGGCCGGGACTACTGCGCAGTAGTGTCATGTCATGGTTCCTGCTACGCGATGCTACCGCACAGTTGTTTTGGGTTACTGCACAGTCAGCATCATGAAAAAGCTGTTCATTGGTGCTACTGTGTAGTAACTTGGGTTACTGTGCAGTAACAACTGTGCAGAGTCTCTTGTACATGTGGCCTTATTGTTCCAAAGCATGACATCTGAATAACCAAAGAAGTCATATTTTGGAGCAGTGATTATGTATTCATGGTTACATGATTCTAAAAGATCCTGTATGTGTTTTGGAGTCTAGATGCTGGTTTAAATGAGAATACAGTTTTGTACCCAAGTTCATAAAGAATGCAGTGGGCTTGGTTTTCATGTGCACTAAAGCCCATTTATACTGCTGTGGCAGTAACTAGCATTTTCAACCACACTAACTAAGATCCTTTCACGTAATCAGAGGGGTAGAACCTTTACATAAATTATAATCAACCCCAGAGTTACCTAAGATGCATTCTCATCTAACTGTTCCTTAATGCAAGACAAAAATTTAACAAACATAATAAAGCTCACCTGCCTATGTTTTTTTATGGTTGAACCACAATGGGCAAAGCTGTTTTTAACTTCTATCGTTGGAATTACTTTCATGTGTATAAACATACTCAAATACATAGAGCTGAATTAACTGGAGCTGTACTGGTACCAGGGTTGATTGTGATCAGTAGTTTTTGCATATGATGGTATGAAACTGGCACCACCAAACCAATAAAAACCAGATCTCAGAAACCACATAATTTTACTAAATCTCACACTTCCTTCCTCCAAGATTTAACTGCTATAACTCATTCTCTTTTTCCTAAAATTAAAGATTTAATCTTGGCAGGGTCTATTTATTCCACTAATGGTAAGTACGCCAATATGAGCAACCAATTATTTAGGGTACTTGTACATGTGACTAGGTTTTAATCCTTAGGGTTGCATTCTATGCCTCCTAAATTGAAACATGTTTTTAATTGAAATGGTAGGGTTTTATTTTTCCGTCACTGTTACGGTGAGGGGTTTGATCCTTTGTGTTTTCTGGTGAGGGGACTGATGCTTTTTTTTGGCGAAGCTGCCCATGGCCAAGTGGCCTCTGAGCTGCAGGAGGCCCTGGTCCTTCCTTCTACAGCAGTGGTGGCTCTTGGGCCTGCTTGGGCAAGCTGCTAGCAGGCCAGGTGCTGCCCCAGTTTGGAGGCAGCACTCGGCCTGATCCAACTCTTCCCTAACCCTGAGCTGGGGCAGCACCTGGCATGAGCAGCCTACTTAGGTGGACCTGGGGGGTGCTGCTGACATGGAGGGAAGGACTGGGACACCCTGCAGCTCACCCCACACCCACAGGAGAGACAGGCAGGCTCTGCCAAAAAAACTAAATAAAGGATCAGACCCCTTGCCACTTGCCTTCAGCAGGCAGCTGCTGAAGGAAGAAGCAGTGAGGGTCTGATCCTCTTTTTTCTGTGGAGTCTGTCTGCCTCTCGCACAGCTGGGGCCAAGCTGACTAATAGCTGCAATGCATCATTGCAAAATAAACTACATCCAGATGTAGTTTAGTTTGTAACAATGCAAACTCATTTAAACCCCCACAAAACTCCTGCACATGTACAGTGTGACACCATTAAGCCACACAATGTGACATTTTTGTCATGCGTACATGGTAATGGCATTACATGTACAAGTGCTGTTACAGAGTTAGGTTTTCAGGCTATACACTCTTGGAAGGTTCAACTTTTATATTAAAATCCTATTTTAAGAATAATGGTCTGCTAAAGGAATATGACTCCAACTCAATGCAATAATTCTGTAGAGGTGTTTGCTACTTCGCAGATTTAAAAAATACCTGTCAGAGCTCAAGCTAAAAAAATTAATTGAGCTTTATTTGAAAGTAGAGTTGGAAAACATAATCTTTGCTTCTCTTCGTGAGTTTTTAAAATGACTGAAACAACCACTGCAGAGTGAAATGCAGTTGTAATCACAGGAAGTTCTATCTGATTGTGAACTAGGAAGGGGCAAAAGGGATTTGGGACCTAAAAGGCACGTATACATGTGACTATTAATGTGACACAATAAACTGGTGCAGTTCGCACTGGAGTTTATTACTCCCAGGCACAGCATTTACACATGTGCTCAAGACTCCAGCATATTGAGTTAGGGTGGCTGGCAGAGGATCCAGGGGGGTCAGCCTGCCAGCCCAGGGCTAATCCTGTCCAGCTCAGCATGCAGCAAAGAAGATGGCTGGGGCATAAGGATGCTCCAGGGCAGGGCTAACTGGCAGGTAGACCCGCACTGTAGCACTCTCATGACCCAGGCAGCCCCAGGCACCATCTATGCATGTGTTGTGGAGGAGTAAATAACTCTGCTGTAGAATAGTACTTGTGTTGGGCGGTACTAGGCATTAATTAGCTTACTTCAGCCTAATACCACCACTCATGTAGACCGGTAACACTTCACTGGGGAGCTAGTTAGGCAATTCAGCAGTAAGCATCTTGTATAGATATATCTAGACTGGACTATTTTGCTCTAGTTCAACAGGCAAGATAATCTGAATGATCCCTTCTGATTTGCCAAGAAAAGGTAGTACAGGAAACCCTTGCTATTCGAGGATTTGCAATTCAAGATTTCAAATATTCGTGGTGTGCCGCACCAACGCACGGTCTCTCCCTGTGCAGCACGATGACACTTTGTTGCTGTGTTCTGGTGATACTTCTACATTTAGTACATTGCAGTATCAGCTAAGGGTTTTATTAGAACAGGGAATAAAACGCTAGTTAGCATTTTATTGGATTTACTTCTCCAGCCTGTTTATTCTAGCCTGTTATCGGTACAGTACAGTATTCATGGATTTCCCCATTTGCAGGGATTTCTAAACATATCCCCGGTGAATGGCAAGGGTCTTCTGTATAACGAAGCATGGTATGTGATGTACACAGTGGAAAAGGGCTTACCAAAATAAGCATGAATAATAAGGCTTCCTGATTCAGCCCAGTCATAATGAAGTTTCCCTAAGTCTCATTGTTACATCCTTGCATCTCGTACCTCTGGTTTGAATTATTGACTTTCACTTATTTGGCACCCCTTGCTGTCATCAGAACACACACGCCAGTGCATGAAAGCTGGCAACGGTTCAATAGTTTGGGAACCTGTAACTTATTCAGCACCTATAAATCTGAGGGAAGAATGTCTCCTTTACAGCTACGGCAGATGTCGGACATGGTGCGTCTGGGGACAGGATGCCACTGCAGTTCAGCCACAGGGCCATAAGAAACTGGACAAAGCAAGGACGCATCTGTTATGGAACAAAAAACATCTGTCCTCAGACCTAGGAGTTATTGGCATGGTTTCATGAAGTGCAGAATCTCAAGCTGCCAGTCCATAAAACAAGCAGGAGGCCTGCAGCTGCCCAAAGCTGTGCTGGCAATGGGTCTGGATTACAGAAGGTTTAAGATTTGTATTCTTCTCTCTAACAAGAAGGTGTGGAAGGAGATAGGTTGCAACCTGTGTACAGTCTTTAGCAGTGCATCTGCTGCTTGCTTTATGACCCCTTTGTACACAACAAAAACTAAGCCAAAGCTTTATTAAACTCACCACCAGCAAGAACAAAATGAGAGGTAGCTGGAAGAGCACAGAAACTCTGCTCCAAGATGTTTACAAGTAACATTCCCATACTATAGTCCATTTTACCATGGTTCTCTCCTTCTCTCTTCAGATTCTTAATTTTAAATTGTGAATGTAACATTTATTTACTGATATACAGAAACACATCTGCCGCCTAAGTCATTTTATGTCCTAGAGTAGAAGTCCTCTTTATTTTGCAGAGGAGAGCATTTGAAAGGTTTGTCATCTTATGAATATCACTAGAATCAAATTGCATGAATCCCATATAAAGACTGAAGTGTCCTAGGAGGAAAATGATTTGCAAAAAAAAAAAAAATCAATCCTAATTAATAACTGACTTAGAATCAACATTCAAAAACTGGTTGCATTTATTTCTCTCCCCTACTGGTGCATCAGCAGTCAGAGTAGCTGAAGCATTTGACCTTTGGCCTTTCTCAGCTGTTTAACAAGATGGTTTTCTGACTATATCTTCTTACTGATGTTTTAACTGATTTAATTCAGATAATGTGAGTTCTGACCTAGTAAAAATGAGTTAATATTTTAGGATCTGATACACAGAATTCTGCTAGATCTTCCAAGGAGCTCAGTATCTGTGGAATCCAGTTTATATGGCTGTAATGCTAATAGAGATGGCCCTAAGCTAAAAAATTCAGATTTGGATGAAGATGTTGAGCACAGCAAAGCTCAAGATTGTGCAGATACAGAGTTTTGAATTAGCTTATTGTGAAAATAAAGGCTCCCCCTTGATGGAGTTTCAAATTTCCAGCAAAGAGTATAAGTTCCTTGGTTTTCAGATTGATCTCAAATTTTTAAGGACTCCAGATAAGGGCAATATTCATAAGCTAGTTTTTTAAATATGAATAAAGGACTGCTGTTTACAACAATTTGTTTTATGCTGCTTGGTGGCTTTTCCAAACTATCCCTTTGGGCCTATCTTTTACTGTAGGTGGTTGATCTGCTGTCTGTGGCTAGGGATAGACATTCAAAAGGCCTGAGCCTGAATTAATTCAATCATTGCAGGTTAGTGTAACCTGACTAAGCTAAATCACTTTGTAACTGTTCAGACATCCCCTCTGGACTGAAAAAATGCTGGCACATGCCTGCAGTAGCTCAGGCTAGAAGCTGGGGAGTGCTAGAGGAGCCCTCCCTTCCTTTGCATGGGGCTGAACTTAGGGGGATTGTAACCAGGCCCCAGCATGATGCTGTGATTAGGGAGAGCCTCCCCTTTGTTAACAGAGCATTTATTGGCTCTGTTATCAGCATTTAGCACCCCATCAGAAAACAAAGCTCTTCTTAAACAGCTTTTTCCAAAAGAAGGAATGCAGGGACATTACTAGCTGAGCTATTGATTAGCTCTAAAAAGCCCTAAGCAGACACTGTCCTATCTGCCTTATGCAGCATTAGCTAGCATACCACATGCTGGCTATGATCCGTGCTGTGGGAGAGAGGAGGAAGGGATCTCTGCTTAAGCAGTGAGTGGGGGGGCTGGAATGCAGGCAGGGGGAAGCTGGCAGAACCTTCTGTGCCTGAAAGTCTCTGCTGAGCTCCAGCCAGGGAGCAGAGGGGAAGGGCCAGCTCTGCTGTGGAGCAGAGAGCCCTGCCCAGCCCAAAGAGCATGCCAGGATGCTTGGGGAATCTGAGTTAACTTAAACTGGGAAGGGGTCTGGGACATACATTGTATAAACCAGTTTGACCCAAATCAATTAAGTCTGATATTACATTCAGCCAGGTTTATCTAAATTTGCTTTCATTTTCAAACTGGTTTATGTGTACTGAATGTCTGTTCTGTTATAGGTTTAAACCAGTTTCTGATCACTTAGAGCAGTTTATGTATAATGTTTGTCGCTAGCCTTTACATATAGTGTCTCTCTCTCTCTCTCTTTCTCTCTCTCCTTCTCACCCTTCTATTTAGTGCTCAGAAGCAGGGAAAAAATGTGCAAACAAAGAAAGCATTTAATGAACCGGACCAAGTACCAAGGGGATCCTGGAGCTCCCCATGGATGGGAGGTGAAACAGGGTAGGAGCAGCCCTATACCGGACTGCTCTTGTTTGAAGCAAATCTGCTTCCAACAGGGAGCATGTATAGATGTGCCCCCAGGTAAGTCTTTCTGTGCAGTATTTTATTGCACAGTAAGCAGGGCTGGCCCACCATTTTTGGGGCACCCTGCAAGAAATAGCTTTGGGTAGTGGCAGCAGCAGCAGCAGGTGAGTTCGAGCAGACAAATGTGAAGCTGGTGTTGAAGAACAGCTGGATGAACACATGCCCCCGGTATGGGAAAATCTGAGTGGGGAGGGGAAAGGGCCAAGGTGAGGAGTGGCATTACCTGGTGCCACGCTGCCCTGGCCCCAGCCTCGGCCCTGGCCACACTGACCGCAGCCCTGGCTGCCTCCCAGTTCTGGCCAGTCCCATCTCCAGCAGCTTCCCAGAGCTGGCTCCATTGTGGGCCAGAGTGGCCCAGAGCCAAGACCCAGAGTGGAGGCAGCCTCGGCTGCAGTGCCAGGCTGGAGGGGATGGAGCCCCCGGAACCTCCACACCCTCCCTGCACCACCCTGCATAGTCCCCCAAGAAGATCCTGGAGGTTCCTCCAGAGGGGTGGCACTGGGCAGCCAAGGTGGGGGAGGGCACGTGGCCCCCTGATTTATGCATGCGCGAGGGTGGGCCACAGCTGCGAGCTGGGCTCATCCTCTGCTCTGCGCCCTGCTGTTGCTTTGAAAGCGGCGGGTGCCACCAAGTGCGTCCTGCCGCTGGGAGGTCCAGGCAGTGAGTCTCATGGTGGCGGGTACCACTTTTGAAGTAGTGGCGAGGCACAGTGGCGTGGAGCAGAGGCTGAGCCCAGCTCACAGCTATGGCTGTCCCTCACCCATGCAAAGGTCAGGGGGGCCACATGCACTCCCCTCTCTTGGCTGCTCGGCCAGGCTGGGACCCTAGTCCTTGTGAATGGGGGCTGGGCCTGGTCTTGGAACAATCTCCACAGTGCAGGAGGGAGCAGGCCAGAGGCGGGTTGAATGATTCCTGTACCCCACTCTCTCCTGCACTGTGGGGGTCTCGATCTACCCTCCCCCCAAGCCCATGGAAATAAAAAAAAAAATTAAAAGAAACTTACCTGCCTGCAGCTGGGCCAGCTGTGAGTGCGCAGGGTCGCTTAGTGTGCCTACCTCACCCCCCTTGCTGTAGGACCTTGCAGCTGAGCTGCCCTAAGGCAATGCCTGCTGCTGCTCTGTGTTTGGGGGGGGACTGAGCCGCATTAGCCCCCCCACTTCTGCTGCCTATGTGCATGGGGCCCCTTAGCTGAAGGCCCCCCTGCAACTGCAGGTTTTGCAGTATAGGATGGGTCGGGCTTGGCAGTAAGCCTAATATAGATTAATAGTACATGTAGACATGCCCATTGTCAACTAGGTTACAGCTCTGTTCTCAACAATGGTCTTACTAAAAATGTATACAATTGCATCTCAAATGTTTGCAGAAGTTCAGGTCTAGAACTGAACTTTATAGCTTAGGTTTAACTCTGATTTCTTGTTAGTTCTGGAGTCGTGAATCATTCTGGTTTTCTGAGCTGGTTTTATTGAAAAGAAATACTTTATCATTCTAAATAATTAAAAATACATATCCAGTTTCTCTAGTTTGAGTGATGCATCTGTGAGGCCCAAACTGTGAATTTTTCCTGATACCCAATTTTGGATACACACTAGTCAAAATATGCTGTTTTTCTTTCCCACCTCATCTACTAGGTATTTTGCTATCATATTTCTCTGATGGATTTGGCAGGAATCTTGAAAATATGTTTTGTTTTGGGGGCTTTTTGTTTTTGTTTTGTTTTTTCAGTTAAGCTCCAGAAAGGATCATCATGCTGAGGAATCATTACCTGTGTAATTACACATGGTTTCAGAAGCTGTCAGCATAAATGCCCCTATGGTAAAAGGTAAAGAGAACTTACAGTGGTACCTGCCAGCACAACTTTCATTAAAGGCCTGTCAGTCTCCTTTAAAACCTCTGTAATTCAGGATTTCAGAGTGATCTATAAATATTTGCTATTGAACAAAATTGCTCAGCTTCAGGACTCCTATTTTTATCTGTATTGTTTTTCATCTCTGTGGGGGAGGAGGGGAGCAGGTGGCCCCCAAAACCCCATGCCCCATTGCTAAACAGCCCGTGTTACGCCCCTCGGCACAAATCGCCAGGGCAGGAACACTCACCATCCACAGGTGTGTCCGGAAGAAAGGCCCCGAGGCAGTTCCATCCACTATAAAGGAGACGCTGAAGGCAGCTGGCGAGGAGGAACCGGAAGCGAGCAGCAGCAGTGCGGATGTCGGCGGGAGTACCTGGGTGCGGACAAAGGTAGCCCGGAGGCACAGGAGGACCTTCTGTGGTAAGGGCAAACCCCAATGAGACCCAGGATCCGGGAAGGAACCGCCCCAGCGCAGACACTGACAGTTCTGGGACAGTGAGCCCAGCTTGGCTCGGCAGGAGCTGGTGAGCCGTATTCCTTCTAATAGGGGGGCACTCGCAGCAGGGAAGGTGCCACCGCTGCGACGGAGAGGGGCCAGTGGACCCCGAAAGCCCTGGAGCAAGTTGATTACTTAAACAGAAGCCCGAGGAGGGGTGTTAGCCACACAGCGGACAGGGAAAGACCGGGGAGGCCCGCAAAAAGGTCCAGGCGGCCTCCAGGCTCTTAGGAATCCCTGGCTGTTAGCATTGAGTTGTTTTTTGCCTGCTTTCATTTATGGATCCCGGGCATGATATCCTGACAAGGAGGCTGAGCAGACTGTTGCTTAACACCATGGAGGCATGGGCGAAGGTGTAGGGGCGGAGGAGCCCTCGACAACGTGGGACCCCTAGGACCCAGGAGTCTCATCTGTGGACTGGCACGCACCGGATTATCAACACTGAACCAGGAGGTCATCAAAGTCATGGCAGGCGGTCCGGAGGCGTCCAGCCTGCAGAGGAGCGGCTCCGGGTAAAGTACCCTGAGGACGGTCCCCAAATCAGGGAAGTGGAGACTGCAGCGAGTAGCAGCATCATCGGATTCACCCCCTGACAATCTCCTTTTAAAAAGAAGTCATCAAAGTTAATGAGATCTTAATTCGACCTCTCTTTTTAATACTACACATACTTGCCATATCCACATAGCTCTTTAGAAGCAAGTGTTCCCCTACCAAAGGCATTACATTTGAGTTGCAGCCAAAGACTTTAAGTAAGAAAGTGAGCTGTTAATTTATACAGAACTTCACTTCATGGCTAGTCAGGGTATGGTAAAAACAATATATTACCAGTCACTGGAACTTCATACATTAAAAAACAAACCAAAACAGAAAGCCTCCTCTAATTCCCACACATCCTTTAATCTGTATACTGACTTTTAGGCTCCAGCTATGCAATGGGATTAGCATCCATGGGCCTGAATGCTCACTGAAGGTTTCTACTGGGCGCATCTACACAAGATGTTTACTTCAGAGTTGACTACTTAGCTCCACAGGAAAGCATCACCATCTACATGTGCACCCATATTAGGCCAGAATAAACTAATTGACTCCACTGTAGTACTGCCCAACACAATGGCAAAGTTATTTACTCTGCTGCAATGCACATGTAGATGGTGACCAGGGCTGGAGGGGGTGCAAAGGTGTTACAGTGCAAGGGCTTCCTGCCAACTAGCCAGGCACTGGAGTGCTTTTGTGTCTTAGCCAGCCCCTCTGCAGCATGTCGATCCAGGGGGAGCAGGCTGACCCCCCTGGACCTCCTGGCAGCTGGAGCTGAGCTACTCTAGCTCAACATGCTGTGGTCCCAGGCACATGTATAAATCCTGCACCCTGGAACAATAAACTCTGATATGAACCGTGCTAGAGTTTGTTGGGTCACATAGATCTCACACGTAGATGTGCCCATTGTCTCTTGCTCTGATTCACTGAAGTATTATAGCAATTGATTGATCTCAAAGAAGCATGTATTTAAATGATTTGCTGGATTGTTGCCTTCCAATATAAGTATTTCAGGAAAGGAAGCTGTCTTTCCTTTGACTGCCTGCAATCTAACTGTACTGCTTATGGGTGCTATTCTAATTATAATGAGGAATAATGGATTAATATGCAGTTGAGTGGTGTATATGCCTTACTGAGCAAAAACAGAACAAGTTGTGTTCAAAGCTTTCCTGAAAAAGTACCCTGACACAGTTGGGCATGTCTACACATGTGCTTTAATGCATAGTTGCCTATTTTACTGTGCATTAACATCTCACGCAAAAAAAATTTTGATTATGCTAATACACAGTAAATAGGCTATTGCACATTATGCATCACTTAAAAACCATGCACATTCATTACTGAGCATTAAGGCAGCCTAATGCACATTTTTTTAGTAGCTCACATTGGAGGGCATTTATACACATGCTCCCAGAGTGGGGGGCGAGGGAGTGCTTTAATTAGAGTGGTTCTAAGACGGCCCTAAGTGTCTCCTCTAATTAAAGTGCCTGGAGCATGTCATGTATCAGTGTCCCCGTGCTTAATATAGTGACAGTCGTGCTTTAGATAAAGCACCCTGCTGCCATTTTGAAGTGTGGGGATGCTGATGCATGAGACACAGGAGGCTGCTGGAGTACAATAATTGCCATGCTGCGATGCACTGGAATTACAGTACATCAGAGCAGCCTCCCTGCTCATGTATAAGCACCCAGAGGTACTAAATTTAATGCACATTAGAAAAACCATCTTAATGCACATATAGATGCGCCCATGGATGCTTATATTTCAGTTCACTGAATAGTAAGAATAAAATATTTAGATCTAGCTAGACAGGAAAAATTAGGTGGCTAGAAGGGAGCAATTTTACAACTTAATTGCCTGCACATTAGGGTTTTTTATGTGTTTTATTCTGAATTTCAGCATGAATTACAGACATGCACAGAACTGTTAGAAGAACATTATGAAGACTGCAAAGACAGTCACTCAAAACTGAAGAAATACTAGGATTAAGGTTGCCTGTGCAATCTTATCTCAGCCTCCTCTCATGTATGTTACCTATACAACCTTTAGTTAAATGATCACATACCGGTACTACTTTTTCTGTAGGACTCCCACTTCATTTAATATAAAGGAGGAACCAGCTCTCTATTTAAAGGTAATGGAAAACAAAGTCTTGATTTTTATGCTTCTTTATTTAAAAATCCTGTTTTCTTTATCCTACCGATTTTTACAGGGGCATTGAATCTTGTTGCCCTAGCCCAAAACATGTGATTGGGCTCAGGAAATGGGCGAAATCTTGACAACGCTCCATGGATCATGTCCTTACTACCAATTCTGCTCTGATGCAATTGTGCTACATGTCTGGTCATAGTACAGGACTCGGCTGTGGGATGTTACAATGACACAGCAGTGAATTATCATGAGATTGTCACGTGGAAAAAAATTGAACTGATAGTAACTGGGGTCATGGCCAACCTGACTTCACATGGTACGTTCTTCATTCCTGTTATAAAGGGCCTGATCTATTTTACACCACCATGACTCCACTGATCCCAATGTTATATCCATTCATATCAGTGCTGGTCATGCAAAACCGTATTACCCTACTGGTAAATCAGGTCCATATTATGGAAGGCATTTGCAAAGCAAACAGCGTACTGTTCAAACCACCTGAGTACTGGCTTTCTGGTGGGAAGTTGACTTGAGTTTTGGAAAGGGATTGAAATCTGACTTAATTAGGGTTGGGATAGATAAAGCTGCCCAGCACCTCTCAAGACTGAGCCCTTTCCTATTTACTGTCTGATAAAATGTACTTCAAATAAAATAAATGGAAGCTATTAGCCTGATCCTCCTCTTAGGGATCAGTATGAGGCCATATAGGTTAGTTTCCATCCCCAGACCAGGAATCCTAATGTTTTTGTCTCTGGTCATTCCTAATAAGTTGAGCCTTATCTAAAATATATGTTAGAAAATATCCACACACAAAGAAAGCATTTCATATATAAAATGTTTGTTTCCTACCAGCAGTGCTAGGCTCATACAAACTCTCAAATGTACTGCGTTGTACTCAGCCTCCACTTACACTATGTCTTTCAGGAGATGTATGTATGTAAGCCAGGCCCTTCAGGAAAACAGCACTGAGTCATAGACTCAATGAATCATTGAATAGTAGGGCCGGAAGGGGCCTCAGGAGGGTATCTTGTCTAACCCCTTGTCTAAGACAGGATCACCCCTGACTAATCCATAAGTCAAACATCTCTCTAACTTTCTCTTAAAAACTTCCACAGAGGTTTCTAATCATTTTTGTTCCTCTCTGCTGGACTCTTTCCAATTTGTTCATATTTTTCTTAAAGTGAGGAGCTCTAAACAGACACTGTACTCCAAGTGAGGCCTCAACAGTGCTGAACAGAGCAGCAGGATCACTTCCCTTGATTTGCAAGTAACATTGCTATTAATACAGCCCAGTATACTATTCTGTTTTGCAAAAAGGGCATACTGTTCATTCACATTCAGCTCATGGTGCTCTGTAACCCCCCGGTCCTTTTCTGCAGTACTGCAGCCTCGCCGGTCATGAGATCTAGCATACAGGTGGTCTGAGTCATTAAATCTTCCCATCTACAATGCCACCAAGCCTAATGAGGTGGCAATTTAAATTAAACCTCTTTGCTGCATACATGGGAAATCTAGGCTTACAATTTCCTGCAGATTCAAGCTGTTTTGTTGACTTTGTGGTACAGGTAGTTCTGTGGTATAAACTAGTCCCGTTTGCTATGTTGTTGAGGAATGCCAGTGAGTGAGGTAGTCAGGCTCAGAGAAATGAAAAAAATTGGGGATTCAGTACAATAGATGACAGACAAGGATTTTTGGGGGGGAGAGTGGGAAGGAGTAGTGTTTTCTTTTATTGAGCCAACTGTATGGTTGGGAAAGATCTCAGAAAAGCTTTTGGGTTACAACACACCAGCACTACTGATTCAGTACAACAATAGCCATGCAAGGAAGATCAGTAGGCTCCAGTAGCTTCCACTCCAATTCAGCTGAAGTTCCAAAGAGTTATAAGAGGAAGTTCTTACAGTCCTGAGTAGGGGTTAGACAGCCTGGTCCAAAGCTCATGGAAAAGAATAGAACAACTTTCTTAACTTTGGATCAACACCAGAAACTGCTGGTGGAGCAACTCAGCAGAAAAGTCTGCTTTCTTTGTTTAGCTCAAGAATAAGGCCCAGCTCATGACCGACCAATGACAAGGGATAAAGTAGGCCTGCATGAACAACCTGAATTTTGGTCAATGTTTAGCATGTAAGTACAGCTTCAAATTTTGCATCTTTAGGTTGTCTCTATAAACATTTCAAGAAACAAAGGAAAAAGAATGCTTGCTGACTTTCAGTGTAAGAATAACAAGAGAGCTATAAATTCAGTATTAAGGATTTGACTGAGTTTTCAATTATTGTATTTTTTGCTTTCTCCCTTGGCTATCTTTATCCCAGTAACAGATTCCCAGTTTGACAGCAAGATTGAAACATGTCCAGGGACTCAGGATAATGGGAATGTGGCCTTCAATCATGGAAGAAATGAGACATAATTAGCCATGCTAATCTAAAGTCAAGTAAAAGACAGGGTAGATTTGCACCTTATAGACTAATCAGAGTAGCTATATGTATAGCTTCAGCCCATGAACACTTGTGCTATATGTATATCTACATGGTTAGTCTATAAGTGCAAATCTACCATGCCTTCTTCATGCTGTAATGACAACTGAGGTGAACTAGATGCATACAAAAAGAAAAATGCTCCTGATTCAGATACAGTGTATCACCCATAGCAATCACAGACAGTCACCCATGTCAATATGCCATAAAGCCTCAAGTACCATAACGCTCACAGTATGCTGTGGTTCCACACCAGTGCTGGCATTTGCTGTAATCCTTCATGCAGTGGTGGAGAAGAGACAAGTTAAATCTTTATAGGTATGTCTACATGTGCCTATTAAATAACTGAATAAACTTCTCTCCAGAGCTTATTCAAGCAGGGCTCACGTCTGCCCATGAGCCCAGGATGACAGCATGTTGAGCCAGGGTGGAGCAGCTCCAGCTGGCAAAGGACTCTGGGGTCAGTTTGCCATCCCCAGGCTGCTCCAACCTGGCTTGATGTACCGTGGAGGGGCTGACTGGGGCACAAGAGTGCTTCAGTGTGGGGCTAGACAGCAGGAGCCCCTGCACTGAAGCACCCTCGTGCCCCTGCCAGCTAAGGCAGCATCTACTCGTACACTGCTGCATAGTTTTTTTAATTCCACAACAGGATAATACTTCTATTTACAAGTAGTATCCTGCTGCAGAGTAAATTAGTTTACTGTTAGCTAGTAGGTGTGCATGTGTAGATGCAAGACATATACTATGCAGCTAATAAGTCAACTGCTCAGTAAATGTTTCATGTAGACGTGCCCATTACAGCTTTAGAGTTCTATATTTATGCTGCTTTTGGAATACCCCCCACTGAATGGCTGATGAAAAATTTAACTCTCACTGATCACACCTTTTTAAAAAAAAAAGACATCCCAGGTTCCCTCCTTTTTTTAGGTCACTCTACCATGCTGTGCTCCTTCTTGCTCCACCTGCTTACCTAGTTCGATTGTCTGTGTAATTTATGCCAATTCCATCAAAAAACAGGTAACCTGTTTTTCCTACTGTGTATCACACACCTGATTAACTAATTCAGTCCTTTGGTTTCATTCATGCCTTTACTACAGGTTTTCTGTGTGACTTTTAAGTAAAACATTGCCTCGGTCACTGGATACATTTGCCTATCGTTGCCTCAGTTCTCTGTAAAATGGGGGTCTACAAACATAGGCAAGAAATGTTCTTTGAGTAGATTTGATAGCTTTTTTTAGAACAACTGAGTAGTTGGGGAACGTTCTTAGCAAGCTTTTGGGCACAGTCACTCTTCAGGCATAGGTGAGACTTCCTATTCCTGAAGAAGGGTGACTGTGCCCGAAAGCTTGCTAAGAACTTTTTTCCAGCTACTCAGCTGGTCTAATAAAAACAATCACATCTATTCAAAGAACCTTGCCTGCCAAAGGTTACTGACTAATTTCACAGGAACTCCCAGCGGGTGAAGTAATTAATATTTGCAAAGAGTTGGCTGGAAGGCCGTACCAAAGTGCAAAGTGCCATCCTTTTTATCTGGTAGTCATGGCCCATCCTTTCGGCAGCAATACAAACAAAACTGAAAAGGCATTTTTCTCTTCAGATCGGGATCCAGCCAAATCAGTCATTTCAGCCTCAGTAAAGATATACATATAAGGAACGGAAGGATTTATTAACCTAGGCTGAAAAATATTTAGCAGCCAGCTGCTGCTGGTGACATGGCCAGTCCCAGGGAACAAGGTTGCATCGTTGCATGAGACTTATTTTTCCTTTTTTAAAGAGCAGATTTCCATATGGAAAAGCTGGGGTGAGGGGGGAAGGGAATCCCTCTACACCCAGGTCACAGATTTAATTCTAGCTTTTTGTGTTCTTATTGCACTCAGTACCCACCTACTTCCAAATATTTATGGAACAACTTCTGAGTCACATGGCTGAGCTGGAGTGATTCATGAGTTTGTCTGAAGAAGTTGAAACAAGCAAAAAGGGGCTGCCTAGTCAAGGTAATGACATCATCACTTCAGCATCCTGTTCCAGGCCTAGAAATATGCAGGCTTTTTTTGCAGGAAGTACTGGAGAGCAGCTAGTAGACAGACACAGTTTGATTCCTTGGCAGGATGTTAGAACAGCTCTAGACTTAGTCGTGTAAGGTTTATCTGTAATGATGAATCAAGGGGGAGATATGATTATGTAAATAGCAGCCAAGAACAGATGAACATTTTGAAAAGTCCCCGAGAGAGAACATAATGCATGTGCGAGCTCAGACACAATAAGAGCCTGTCTCCTTTAAATGTCCATTTGTTTGCAGCAGAGTAGTTTTTCCTCTTCTTTTTTTCCTTCTATAAAAATCAGGATAGCTTCCAGTTTATAATCCTTGTAAACTCTGAAGAAGTAATGCTGGCAAGGAATGTATCCAAGATGATGGATGGAGAATTTCCAGTTGCTCAGCTCCACCAGAGATGTTTTTGACAGTAGAATGTCATGCAGGGTATAAAAACATTAGAAGAAATATTTTAAGATGGGGAAAGAACCAGAGGAGGTAATGAATGCTATAGCTTAAGGGATAGCTGCATGCCACAGACAAATTGAGTTTGTGAAACTGAGTTCATTACTTTGATATCGATTGATGTGGGTATGTATACTGCATAAAACAGTGCAGCCCTGATGGGGGAATCTGCCTGCTACTGTGTTATCATAATAACCCAGTTGTATTTGACTCAGAACTTGAAGTTGATGGAGGTAAGTTGGTGTGGCATGTGTTTTAAACTTTTAATTAGTGGAAATAAATCTGGCAACCGCACTGTTACTGTATCTTTATTTATTGATGGAGTGTCTATTTTTTAGAAAAAGTTGTACACTTTTCAAGCTGAGAAAAAATGTCTTTGGGAAGACTGATAGAATGGGTATCTGAAATACTCAGCTTCAGATAGCATGGTGACCAGAAGTGTCCTGAAATAATAGGCCTTGGTGCATAAACAGTGAAAGCTTAAGTATTGCTGGAGTGTTGTTGTAGCCATGATGGTTCAAGAAATATAACAGGGGCAAGGATTCTTGTGGGCATTGTCTCTTACTGGACCAACTGCATGGTTGGAAAGTTTAAATTGTTTCAATGTATTGGCCACGTCCAGACAAGTGTGAACATTTGGTTCCCCAGGGACAGCTAGCAGTGGCGCACCCTGTGCCACCACTAGTTGTTCCTGGGGAATGCCTGTGCCATGCACACTCTGGTGCATGCCAGGTTGCCCCAGGTGGGGTAGGGGAGGCTGGGGACAGCACTGGGCTGGCCTGAGCAGCCTTATCAGGGTCCTGGGGGCCTCCTAGGGCTGCAGCAGCAGTGATCCTGACACTGGGAGCCAGCAGTGGTGGGAGAAAATATTATTTGATGGGGCTTGGGGTGTGGCAGGTGGTGCAGGGCTGCCCCTCTCTCCTGCAAGGTCGTTGCAGGGCCGGCGTGTGGCGGGGCGCTGGGTGTGGTGCTATGGCAATGGGTCATGGTGGTGGCGCTGGAGCAGTGGAGCTGTGTTTGGGGGAGCTAAGCCCTGTTAGCCCCGGCCTTCCGTCGCCTATGCTTGGAGCCTGGCTGGCAGGTGCAGTGTGGCTCTGACTGTCCAGGCTCTGGTTTTGAGCAGTGCAAGCTGCCCCTGCATACACTGTTCTGCTTTTTTTTTTGCTCAGGTTTTTTTGATCCCTGGATATCCAGGGGTCAACCACCCCCACCCCCTGCGCTGCTCGCTTGTAGTGCAGAGAACAGCTGACCATGTGATACATGGTGCTGAGGATGTCTCTTTGGCGCCACATACTGCTTGGCCACTCTCATCTGGACATGGCCTCTCTGTATTATATCCCTGTTGTTGCATGGGGATGGAAAATCAAATTGTGATAAGATAGGTATTCTGTATGTAAGCACCATTTTCCCCTTCTTGAGGACCTACTTAAATATGTAAAATGCGTAGTTTCTAAAATGACAGTTGGCCTAAGCTGTAGATTTTGCACGATTCCTTAAGATCTGAACCCCCCAACAGTTCAGGAGCATTTGCATTTGAAAACTCGTTCAAGCTAACTTCTAGTTGTAAATAATTCATTATTACTATAATAGCCAAGTTCATTGTACCAGAATCCAGAGTGGACAGATGTGCAAGTATCCCAGTTCATATATAATAATAATAATAATAAAAATGGCTATTAAAGTAGCCTACCATGGCAGAGGAGTAAGCAATAATAACTTTGCCTTGAGGAAGCAGCCGTCTTGGAATAAGCTGCGTACAGACCACGTACACACCAGTATAACTTACACCAACACAGTTTTACCCCTGATTCTTTAGAGGTAATTCTAACCCTATTGGGCAAAATTACCTTGGCGTAGGGCTTTGCAGAGTCAGCCCACTGCTATTTGACACCTGTTTAAAGATATGTGTAAATGTGTCATATGTCCAGGCATCTATATTACACAAAAGCCCTATACTGTGATTATCATGGCTTTGAGGAACAGGGCTGTGTCACAACCTTTCTGCATTCTGAGGCTGTGCAGCACAGCAGGGGAAGGTGTAGCTTTTAGAAAAAGAGGTATGGCTAGTTGAAAAATCTCCACAGCCTGTGATTCCTCTATAAATGTGCGCTATTACCACTGCCCCAAACAATGAACAAAGTAAAAGTGTTTTAATTTCTACATATCCCAATATCACTGAAAAGAAGTACAGCAGTAGAGAGACCACATAATGTCGGGGCAGATCCACAGGAAGAAGAAACAAGTTGTAGTCATGGAGAAGGGAAAAATAACTCTGCCAAGGCAAGAGTGGAAAAAAGAAATGAGCCAGACACAGCACTCATTCTCACGATGTCATGATGACTAACGTGCCATGTGTTTCAGCCGATGGGTGGCAGGATACGTGGCCACATCGATGGCTGCCAGCATCCTGAATGTAACTAGGTGATGTACAGCACAACTCCTGGCTATTGTTGCAAGAGAGGATTGCAATATGTGTGTTTACACGTTACTCTGTAAATCAGGATTGTCCTCACCAAAGGTGCCCAACTCTTCCCTCACATCAGATGTTGCATTTGCAATGCTTTGCTTCCTATGCTGACAGCCCCTGGACTGGGTCCTATGTGTTCTCCTTTGTTTATCACATTAATGCACTCTGTGCCTCACTGTTTATATGCCTCATCCACCCTTGGGCAGTTTAACTCGCTTGCTTTTATTATGTCCTTTTTTTTTTTTTAATGCTGCTCCTGAGGGGGATTATGGTGCATAAGGAATCTGGCCTCAACCAGAGGTTAAATAAGACTTTGGCTTAAGGACCACAATTGTACCCCAATTAACTACAAGTAACTTCCAGAGGATGAACAGAGCCCCAGAAGCTTTGCATTAGTAGCAGTTCTATAATTAGACTGCATAAAGAGCTCTTTCTCTCTCTGCATTGTGTGTGTCCTTTTGTACTTTTCAATATTATTGATACAAGTCCCTTCCTTCTCAGTTCAGAACGGGTCCCTGGAATATATGTTCTGCTAAATAGTAATACAGTGCTTTGTTTAGTCTGTAAAATCTGGCGCAGTGAGGAAAGCATTTAGCATACAACACATTTTCAGTGTAATTTTTTATGGGACAGGTGACTGTTCATACAGGCTAATTCAGAGCTTGTAACTCTGGCTCCAGTGATACTGCTGCAAGCATTGCTTGCAGCTATGGTACTAAAATAAACTAATGATTCACGTAGAGGAAATCTCAGGAATGATGAGTGTTTAAAACCGGCTTAATTAAAGCCTTATTTCTTGTTGTTGTAGGCACATATTAAGATTAGGGCAATCCTGTTAGTGCACGTATAAAGCTAAGCAGTGAAATACTGCAGCAGTGGGCAGCTTCTGTTGTCAGAGGGGAGTTTTTCCTTGATGCGTCAAATACGTTGCATTGAGAAGCCTGGCAATGGTAAATAATTGCTAGTCGCAGACCACTGCAGTTTACTCATGTTGTGTCACAAGGCATGACTTTAACCACTGATACCAATAGAATGTTGCAAAGAGGTTATTTTTAACTATATCAAGCACATATGAAAGTAGAAGGTTTGGCTTTGATGTATAAGGAAGAGCTTGTTGTGGGAAAATCAGGAACTGGCCCTGCTTCTGTCAGTTTACAAAAAAAATAAAAATTGCATTTTTTCCCTGTATTTGTAAACTCCTGAAGGCTTGGTCACCTGACATAAATGCCATTTCACTAGTTTCATGAGGAAAAAGTGTCACTTCAGACCAGACCTGATGAGAACTGGCCTTGAAATAAACATGCTTACCCAGCCTGTTGTATTAGGCTAGGGACAGAAGTTACCCATACACCGGTTTAAGTGATCAGAAACTGGTTTAAACCTGTAACAGAACAGAAGTTCAGTATACATAAATCAGTTTCAAAATGGCTGAAACTGGTTTAAGATCAACCTGGTTGAATATAGTATCAACCTTAACTGATTTGGGTCAAACCAGTTTATGAAACTTCTGACCCCTTTCTGGTTTAAGTTAAATCAGAGTCCCCCAGCATGCTTTCTAGCCCTGGGCTGGGCTGTCTGCTTCAGCAGAGAAGGGTTATGGGGGGTGGGAGGGGCAGGGACTGCCCCCTGCCAGGCAAAACCCAGCTGTGGTCTGGGGGCAGGGATGGGAGGTTAAACCCCCCTTCCCCTAAGTACAGAGTTGCCAACCTACTGAAACATACTGCTGGCTGTGACTGTGGACTACAAATCCCAGAGGCACCTGGAAGCAGGAAGAGGAAGTGATGAGCAACCCTGCAGAGTCCTGCAGCTATGATTATGGACTGCAAATCCCAGAGACCTCAAAGACAGCAGGAAGAGGAAGTGAACACAAAACCCATGCTGGCTGTGTGCCAGAGAGCCATGCTTTAGCACCCTCTGGCTTCTGTCCTGAGCTACCACAGGCACATGGGTGCATTTCCTGAATCAAAGGTAAATGTGTGTTGAGTTGTTTCTCAGTTTAATCTTTGCAGCTAAAACTAACCTGCAAAAACTGAATTGATTCAGCCTCAGGCTTTTTGACTGTCTGTACTTAGCCTTAGTGCTACAGTTTTGCAGTAGTGGTGACAGTCCAGGGTATATGCAAGACACACAGTTTGTGAAGTGATATCTTTTACTGGACCAGCTGTATAGCAGGGAGAGATGGTAAATGAAGTTTCAGGTATAAAATGTTCTTCAGTTCTGGGCAAGAAGCAGATGCAGCCAAAGCTAAATACTAATTAGAACATTTTTGTTTGTTTTCTGCCTTTTGAAAGTGGTGAAAATCCTGGCAGTTTAGATGTGTAGCCACCATATTGTTAGCAGCAACCAATCCATCCTAGGGTGAATGAGCTTTAGTTTGGGGATGCTGATACATGTGATGCTGGAATGAGGTAATTAGTATTGCCATACTCCAGCAGACTTGATTAATCGAGTCTACTCTGATACGTTATAATTATGGTGCTTCAGAGCAGCCTCAATGTGTGTGTATAGAAGCCCTATGATTCGACTTCTCTATGCACAAGAAGTGAGGACTGGATTGTAGTAAGCCCTGGAGAAGGACAAAAAAGAACATGAAGGAAAGAGAAGAGTGAAGGAAGGAAAGAAAAACCAAGGTGGAGGTGAAGAAAAGAGCAAATAAAATATGAGGTAGAAAAAGAGCTGTATGAATAACTGATTTTTTGGTATAATAACCAAACCAAGAATCTGAAAGAAAATTTCACTTTGGGTTGTCCAAAAATAAAACTTTCTAGGATTTTTTTTTTCTTTGGCCAATTTTTTTAAAAGTTAACTCTAGTTGAGTGAAACATATTGTTGACTCAAAATTGTATTTGGTCTCAGGTTTATCCTTTTTTTAAAATTATATGTTGGCAGTTTTCAGAGTAAAAAGACATTCTTCCCGAATGAAACACTGAAACATTTCATATAACATAAAATGTCAAAATAAAATGTTTTCAATGCCCTTAATTGTTTTCATTTGGTTACTGGAACTTTTTCAGATTTTACTTGAATCTGAAAATAATTTTCCCCCACCTTCCAAAAGTTGCCTGCATTTTCCAGTGAATAAATCATTTGCCCCCACAAACATGCCTAACTCATGGTAGGAGTAAGCAATCTTTCTTTTTCTCCCCATCCCCAGTTACCAGACCTTCCCATGCATACTTCCCTGACCACCCTAAAAACTATTCCCTTTGAAGACCCCTAAGACAAGTTTCCTGATCCTTCATTTTGGGAAGCTGGTCATTCCAAGAGGGACTGAATGTCTGAAGTGTATGTGATATTTTCTTATCTCCTTACGGGAAAAATCAGGCAAGTTATGAGTAGGTAAAACTTCTGTGATGTTCATGGGGTTGTACTGAGGTTGAATTGAACCTCTGTCCACAGAACCTGTTTTAAAATAAGTTTGTTTAGAGTGGAAGTCTTCAAATTTGCCATTATGAACCAACATTTCTGTTACTGACTTGAAATTCAGCCCAACTTTGCTAAGGTTTGTCAGCTTGATGCTTTTGTAATGAAACTGAAACTAGTTAAAACTGGGCATTTTCAACTGTGTTTCTCTTGGCATTTCAAGACTGGTTCAAACAACAAAAGAGGGAATAAAAACTATGTAAAGCAAACTCAGATCTGTGTGGAGGCCTGAAGTCCAAAAGGGCTGCATTCATTACAGCTCTGGATTGAACTTGCACATTATTGCTGGAAATCTCTTTGGTATAGTGGAATAAAATGTCTGATAAGACTGGAGCACATGTAGGTAGTTCACAGTATACCAGAGTGTGAAAGCGTGGGACGAATAATGAATAGACCCTGTGTTTCCAACCATGACCCTGACAGCTGAGAAAATAAATGGCTGATTTAGTGCAGCTGAAAATGGTTACAACAAGAGATCAGTTTTAATTGCAACTGGAATACAAAGCTTCTACACAAGGCCAATTACAGATGCCCCCACACCACCACCACTAATTTAATTATCAATGTGGGAGAGACAAAAAAAATCTTCTAGTTAGACATGTTAGGTGGAAACAAAACATTCCAGAAGCAGTTGGACCCATGATCTTATGTCTGGTGGGTGAACATTACCTCTCTTACATATGTACATGACGACAATGTGTTGTTTAAACAACATCTTTTTAAACACTACCATATTTACTGCTTTTTTGTTGGCTATTAATAGCCTCATTTTATTCCAGCAGCTTCTTGAGACATTCATGATTCCCTTAGAGAAGCTGCTTTTGCTTCCTGCAGATAATCACTGAGCCTCCAGCTTGATGCTATGTGGTAAGTCCAGCATCCTAAACTATGAACTCTTCTCCATAAAGGATGTGTTTACTACAGAAACGGGACTATATGGTATGACCTTTCTGGAGGCATTTGAGCAAATTTATAAATGGATTTGTTTTGCTTTAGTTCATACTACTTTTGCATTAGTTTTAGTGTTACTTTTTTTCCCCTTGTAAACCTGCCAGTAAATTTTAAGTTCCCTTGTCTGAATATCAGCATTGGAAGCAGCATATGACCTGCTTGTATGACCTGCTGAATACAAATAAGAACCCCTGACAGACCCTGGCACAAAGACAATTTAAAGAGCTAAGAACTTTTTAGACCCTTTGCAGCTAGGACTGTAATAACAGAAATTATAATTTTGATATGCTTCCTAACCAAGGACACTGAGGAAGTTTGTAACTGGCACACAGTCCCTCAGTTAAGCAGTCTGTTAGTTAGTTTGAAAGACCAAAGGACTGCGGAGATTTGTCTACTGCTCCACAATAAAACTTGTTGTTTAGTTCTTTTCGTTCATGTAATCCTATGTTTGTTGAACCCTATGGGTGTCTATATATGAGCAGCAAGGCACTTCTGGATCACATATATAAATGCCCTATGATTTCTGTTAGGACCACGCTGTGTCAGTACTACTTTACCACCAGTTGGACACTAATCCATTCAGAGTTACTGGGGAAGTATTTTGAGAGATATCTGTTAAATGAAAAAAGTTTGGAGCCTTGTTATGGGATAGTGATATGGGATATCAGGCACCATGTAGACACATGCCAAATAATAGTACTTGCCTGTAGATTTTTTCTATCTTCAGAGTACTAGACAAACAGTAAGTCATTCTCACAACACTCCTGTGAAGTAGGGAAGTTTCATTTGAAGAAAGGAAAAGGAAAAATTGGAAACTCGGTGGTTGGGAGGCTGTTTCAAGGCTACCCATGAACTTCTGCCTCACACTCCTTTCCTGGGAGCACTACCCCACTTCCCCTTTCCATCCTTACCTCAATGGGTTCAGAGCTCCAAATGAGTGATGTGCTGCAGGCCTTCTACACCATTGCCTGTGTCTCGAATGCTGTGATAATTGCTGTTACATTTTCTTGGATGCTTTGAAGCTGTTTTAACTTCTAAAGATATTTTGATGTTGTCACCAGACTGAACCTAGATACACTGACACGGAGGGAATGTGTTATTCTTGTGATTCCTTTTCACCCCTACCTGTAATAATTTAAATGATGGCTGCAGGGGCTCTTGTTAGCCTCAGCCCTTTTTTGTCTGAAGAGCAGTGACCAGAACAGTTCCAGCTCTTTACTGGCATTCCCTTTGATGTGCTGTTTTATGCTGTTGCCAATGTCCTTGAGCTTGTTGCTCCCTCCCCACCTACCTGGGCACAGGGACAGAACTGGGGTACATTATTGGATTCAAGATAGTTATCACAACATCTGCACTAGGCTTTTTTTGGTATTGGTCTTCATTAGTGGTTCCCATCTGGTGGGCTGTGGAGGTGCTTCAGGGGGCTGCAAGCATAGGTGATGCGTAGGGGAGGCACAGGGGGCGCATGTGCCCCCCCAGACAGGGCAGCTGTCAATGGCGCCTGCAGGTGCTCACCAGCTCTGCCCCTGCCAGAAGTGTCCATGGGTGTCCCCCCAGACTCAGGAGGCACCAGTCACCTATGGCTGAAAATGCAGGTATTGGAGAGGGGTGACTCCCAGCTCCAGGCTGCTCCATGCACAATAGCTAGGGCACAGGAAGCTGGTGAGCTGTCTCAGTGCTGCACTTATACGCTGCAGGTAGGGGTGGCTCTGCTGACTGGTGGAACTCAGCCTATGTGCAGCATTGAGTGAACATAGCTCTATTGCTTGCCCAGTCTGCATTAGTATTCATCAAGCAGCACTAGAAGGAATGGTTGGCAGAAGTGTCAGACCATGAGGGAAGTGGGCCCGTGGGCTGCGGGCAAGGTGGATCTGAGGGGTAGAAGTGTGCAGGGGATGGAGGTGGGTGGTGACCATGTTGAGTCATCTAAGTGTTCATTGGAAACAGCTTTATCAGGAAAATCGATGGTTTATTTTGCTTTGGCATTAGGCATACTGCCTTTGTTAACAGTTTCCTGATAAAATGAATAATTTCTAAAGCCTTTGGAGCCTTTTTCTTCTGGTTACTTCCATTAGGAGGCTCTGTTTTATTGTTATATATGTGGCTTTGATTCAGGAAACCACTCAAGCACATGCTGAGACCTCAGGCACATGCTTGGGAAAAAAAAAAACCCTTCCAGAATAGAAAGGGCCTCAGGCTTTTGAGAGGAACAGCAGCTGTACCGTACTCTTCAGTTCTCATACTACACTGCAATCCATTGTTACATGGCCCCACAGTAGGGCCATCACTTCATCCTGGAGGTATTGAATGTTCTGTACTCTCAGGAGCCACGCAGCATGTTGCAGGATCCCATTCATCCTAAAATCATCAGGAAAGCTAATCTTAAACTGAAGTACAGCAAAGAATTCATTTAGGATTTGTAATGTAAAACTGTCTCTACAACTCCTAGGAAAATTAGGGGGTAACTTTTCATTTACTTCTCATTCCTCTTACATGATCACAAATACAGGTCTGACTTTCAGAATTAGGTGCCAGGTCAAGTCAATAGAAGCTCTGATGTAGGTACTTTTTTGGAAGGCAAGACCCATAAAGCACTGCAGAGCTACAAGCCTGCTGCATAGTTAAATGGAATCCTTTAATGAGATAATTCTTAATACTTGTATGAAAAGTTTCTTGCAGGAGGAAAAGTCCATATTTGGAGATTCAAAGGCACATTATTTTACTTGCATACATTTTTATCACAACTTCACATTCTATGTCTCAGAACTGGGCCATCTAACATTTTGGAATATTTCATGTCATATAAAATGGTCCATTTGCATAAACAAGCAAGCCAATCATATTTCAGAATTATTTCCTCCACACAGTCCATTTCCATGGGTTCTTTGGTAATATTAGAAATGTTTAAGAGCCATAGATAATCCTTGCTTCCAAAAATGTGAAACCTAAATGTGAAAGATAAATATTTTGTATTAGTAGCTGGCTCATGATTTTAAAAGAACACTTTGCCTCTCCATTTAAAAACATTTCATATAGACTAGACCATAAGATAAGTAGTATTAATGTCTTTATTATCAAAGCCTTATAGTAGGCTTATGATTTTTACCTTTAGTTTGCTTCGAATGCTAGGAAACAGGAAAGAGATGCAAAATGTATAATAGAAATGAAAGCTATAATGTTTAAAGTAATATTATTGGAAATAAAAAAATGCTGTTTAGGCTTCTGTAAGCATTGCAGGGCATATTGGTGACAATGGAATCCAATGGAATTAAAGTTTCTTTTGAAATGGGACTTATGGTAACTTACTTATAACACTAAGCAGAGCAGTACCAACTCTTTTTCAAATTTGGGGCTTGGTGTCTTTTTTTTAAATGCCTGAACCCACAATCCTTGATCATATAAGTAGTCCAACTGGAGATCAATTAGGCTACAAGTTAATCTATAAGGTGCCATCCTTCCCTGCTTCTGCATGAGTAGGGGTTGTGAAGTTTCTGAGTTGTTATTGCAGGCACACGTAATACCAGTGCTTCATCTTTACTAGCTTCTCTCTCTTTCTGCTAGGATTTCTGGAAGATCTAATTACTGCCAATTGGGTAAGACAAGTGAAACACTCTAGGAACTAGTAGGTAAGGTCAGTCAGGACAATTCTGTCTGCCTGCCAGGCTTGGCTTTTACATCTTTATCTGTACAGACTTCTGGCTTGAATGCTTGCTTTCATGCTGAGAGATGCTGATAACTGCAACATTATGAAATGCGTGAAAAAATGTATTGGCTGAAGAACCTATATCCGAGGAGGAAATGCTAGTAAGATGAAAGATTTCCCAGACTGAAAGCTTCCCACACTGATGTGATGCTGCTGCAACTTAACCAGGGAGCAAAATGATACAATTATGCAGCTGAGGAGGGATACATGAATATTGCGGAGCAACTCAGCTTCACAACAGACCTTTGACAGTGCAATTGGGGTCTGTGTGGAGTTAAAAAAAAGGGGGGGGGAAGAGCTTGACCACTTTATTTTTCAGTAATATTTGGAAGAGAATCCCTGGGATTACTGTTCTCTTGGCCTGGTGAGGCCTGGAAGATCACATGATGTTAATAAGACCAGTTTCCTGGGAGAAAGTGTTTAGGTTGTGTCCCCCTGATATTGAATATTAGGGCTGTGCAAAGCTTTGGTTGTTGATTCAATTTGGCAGAGATTCGGCCTGATTCAGTGGCCAAATCTCCACATCCGAATGGAATTGGGAGACCCTTTAATCTCTCTGAATCAAATCAGAACCTCCAAGTCATTTCAGAAAGATTTGGCAATTTGGACATGGAGACAGCTTTAAATGTTTTTTCTACATATCTCAACGTACCAGGTGGCTCACAAATGTGCGATGCTGGGGGAGATGGGGCTCCCCAGTGCACTCGGCAGCGGACCCAGAAGTGGACCAGAAGCACTTCCAGTACACTTCCGGGTCCACTGGGGAGCACACTGGGAGCCTCCCGCACTACCCTAGTTTGGCAACTGGTGCCTCCTGGGTCTGGGGGAACACCCAGGGTTCCCGCATGGCTGACTGCTGAGCCAGAGGGGCGTGGGGGACCCCGCACACACTCGCCAGTGGACCCAGAAGTGGACTGGAAGTATTTCCAGTCCACTTCTGGGTTCTCCACAGAGCATGTGGGGGGGGTGGGGAGGGCTGTGCTCCTGTGGGATGCTCCATCTGCCCCAGCATCGCAGCATTCAGGAGCTGCGCTGGTACCTCAAGGTATGTAGAAAAAACACTTAAAGCTGTGTCTATGGCCGAATCAGCATCGAATCTTCAGATTCAACTGAATCAAATCGGGGACAGTGATCCAAATCAACAAATCAAATCACTGTCCCTGATTTGGGCTGAATCCAAATCCAAATCAAATATGGCCCATTTTGCACACCCCTATTGAATATCAGTGCTAGTACAGATGGCCCATTCTGATTTTGGTTGTTTTGTTTGTTTTCTTTTTCACCCACAGCATGAGGACTGTGTCCTGGTGAGTTTCTCAGACTACTCATTCAACACGGTGTCCCTGCTGCTGATTGAAAACAGCAGGGCAAAAAAAACATTCAAGAACATACACAATTTTCTTCAGCAGCAGCACATCATTGCCTCTAAAGTGCATCACTTAATCTGGACTAAAGCACTCTACCTGCAAAAACTCAAGCAAACTGCATCACCTTTTAAAATATGTGATGACCCCCAAATTAACATAAAAGGGGGGGGGATGGGAGGGGTAGTTTCTTCTGTGCATGGAAGCTAGGATTTTAAAAAGCAGAGATTTAATTGCCCAAAGGTAAAACCCTCGCTGATTTCCCCTGGAGCAGAGTTAGGTCCCCTGAGCACCTTTGAAAATCCCGTGTTTTTTAAAACCTTTTTACCGCCTTTTCAAAATTCTGCTGCTGCTTTTGTTGTTGTTGTATCCCTCTTTTAAGGCCTCCATTTCAATACTGGGGGCTTGTGAGATTTTAGAAGGGCTTTGCAGAAAAGAATAGAGGGAGGCTAGCAAGATTTTTTCTTCAAGGGATAATATTTATATGATGAGGAAGCAAATTCAGTAAAGACATAGAAATCAGCCCATTCGGGGATTCAGTCTAGGAAAGACCTGTGCAATTTTTGCCCAATCTGCCCACCAATAGCTGTGTGTAGCTGTGAGCAAATACAAGTGCATAGCTGCAGACAGCTTCAAAAATGGCTGATGGGGTGGAAATGTAACCCCCCCAATTGCATGACTTAACATATAAAGACCTTTCGAAATGTAACGTCTTGTGTGACTTGTGTTTGCAGAGCTCCCAGCCTGTCACTATTTTCAGAATGGGAAGGGAAAACAGGAGCAGAAGGAATTCAGTCTGAGGGTTTTTCCAGCGCCCCTGGTGGGTGGGTTTTTCAGCGCCTCCACCTTTCAGCACCAGCTGGGAGCCCCAAAAACAAGATCCCTCCACTGCCTTTCCCCCCTCCCATTCTGAAAACAGTGAGCACTAGTAGAAAGCCCTGGCCATTGCTTTGGGAACCTGGCTGCAGGCTCCCAGCTGGCAGCTACATTCCCCTTCCTCCAGGAACCAACAGTGAACTCGGGTACCATTGTAACTCAGAACACTTTCCAAAAATCTTTCTGAGTTACAGTTGGGAGCTGCACTTCTGTTTGCAACCTAAATAAATGTAGGACTTCTTTCCAGGTGAAACTCAAACATCAGTCTATAGCCTTTCCTCTAAGAATCTGTTATATGGGAAGGAAGCTACGCTAAAGTTAACCTCTTGCTCACCAAATACCTTTATTTTTGAGACAAAGTATATTAGCTTCATAGGTGACTACTTCGGGGTTTGAATTGACCTATGTGTCTTATAAAGGAGGCAAATTTGAGAGAGATATGTAAGGTTCCTAAAACTATCCCAAGAAAGTAGGCAAGAGACTGCTTTACAGGCCTTTTTTGTGTGGTTACTATATCTCTCTCTTGCCAAATGAAGAGGCTTCCTTTAGGTTCAGATTGCTGCCTGCAAGTGTTTTTGTATAGATGTGCATGGGTGACTTAATCCAGATCCTTTTTTTAGCCTGTAAAAAAAACATAGACAGCAGGTTTATATGCAGGTTTATAGACTAACTAAGTAAGATTAGAGAGAGAGAGCATGAGCTTTCATGAACCCAAGTTAACTTCATCAGATGCTATGAAATATATATTCAGAAAACACTGAAGAGCTGAATTGTTGTTATACTCCCCAAGAAGAAACTAAAGTATTTCCTGTTAAAATCTAGAGATGCAGAGAGTCTTCCTGGAAGTTAAAAGTGATTGAACTGAAGAAGCAGTGATCAGCTTGTATAAATGCCTGACCCTTTTCTACAGCAGTTTGTTCATTAAGTAGAGGAGCATTAACATTATTTTATGGCAACTGTTATAAATAGTTTGAACTTGCCATGACTGCTACACATAACCCACCTGCTCTCCTTTATGCTGTATCACCACTGGGAACAAAACCCCCTGCCAACCACAAACAGGAAACACCTGTCTCCAAGAGGCCTATAGTGACTCAGCAAAATACAAAGGACCATTAGGCTGGGAGTGGCAGGAAGGAGAAAAAAGAATAGTTTCTTGAAGTGAGAAAATGGTGATTTAAAAAAAACCAACAAATCATGAAAAATGGGGACAGAAGACGAGGAGTGGAATGTGTGACTGACTCAGGAAGTAAAAAGAGAAACTTCTGAATAATCTAGAATCCTTTGTCAAAGAGACTTGGGTGTTTAGTTCTTGGGTACCTGTTTTTTTGTCAATTTCTTTTTATCAATCCATCTTGTGTGGCAACTTTTATTCATGTTAAACTTGAATTGTTCATTATAAGTATAAAGTGACAACAGTGATATTGGGTGTTCATTGGCTTCTGATGCAGTATATAGATGTAGCAGGGCACTGGGATGTGCCTGCTCCTCTAAGGAGTTAGCTTGCAGGGGCCCTAGTGAGAGACTTGCTTGACCAGAACAGGGCTCAGGCTGGAGCTACATTAAGCCCAGAGCCTGAACTGGCCAGGCAGTCTCTCCTTCACAGCCACAAAGTGAAGAGCTCTGGACAGCAGGGCTCCTGAAGGGACTGGCATTGATATAAACAACCCTGCAGGCCTAGGAGCAGAGGTGAGTCCCCAGGCAGAGGAAGTCAGTGTTTTCAGCAAGTGGACTTATTTTTATTTTGAACACACAGAGGGCCCCGGAGCCCGGAGGAGGGGCGGCGAGCAGGACCAGGGGCCCCGGAGCCCAGAGGAGGGGCGGCGAGCAGGACCAGGGGCCCCGGAGCCCGGAGGAGGGGCGGCGAGCAGGACCAGGGGCCCCGGAGCCTGGAGGAGGGGCAACGTGCAGGACCAGGGGCTCCGGTGGAGGGGCGGCGCACAGGACCAGGGGCCCCAGAGGAGAGGCGGCATGCAGGACCAGGGGCCCCAGAGCTTGGTGGAGGGGCAGTGCACAGGACCAGGGGCCCCGGAGCCTGGAGGAGGGGCGACGTGCAGGACCAGGGGCCCCGGAGCCCGGAGGAGGGGCGACATGCAGGACCAGGGGCCCCAGAGGAGAGGAGACATGCAGAACCAGGGCCACCAGAGGAGGGGCAGTGTGTAGGACCAGGGGCCCCAGAGCCTGGAGGAGGGGCAACGTGAAGGACCAGGGGCTCTGGAGGAGGGACGGTGAGCAGGACCAGGGGCCCCAGAGCTTGGAGGAGGGGCAGTGCACAGGACCAGGGGCCCCGGAGCCCGGAGGAGGGGCGGCAAGCAGGACCAGGGGCCCCGGAGCCCAGAGGAGGGGCGGCGTGCAGGACCAGGGGCCCCGGAGGAGGGGCAGTGTGCAGGAACAGGGCCTCTGGAGGAGGGGTGGCATGCAGGACCAGGGGCCCCAGAACCTGGGGTTCTGGAGTTCAGGAAGGGTTTGTGTAAGGGACCAGGGTAGTCTGAAGGCCCAAGGGACTGACTCCATAACTAGGTAACATCAGAGAGAGAGAACACCCATGAGGCTTGGGGCATGGTGTAGGGGAGGTACAGAGCCATGCAATGAGCCCTGAAGGTGACAGGTGCCCGGCAGAAGTGTGGACAGGCCAAGAGGGCCTGCTACCTTGATAGCGCAGGGTGGTGACTGAGGGGACCTAGGAGGGGCCTACTGGTGATCAGCACAAGCTCAGGCTCACTTGGATCCCACGGGCAACCTCCGTTATATAACCTGCAATAAGAGCAAGGCATGGAGGGCGACATATCAAGGGGAAGGACTGCAACTGAGCTGGAGCCAGGCAGGGGCCACATGGCCAAGCATCATGGCTGCCCTGTGGCCACACCCCTGCTACAATAGGTCAGACAAAACCACTGACCTGCCCACAACAAAAACATTCTGGGGGCTGTTGTGTGGATGGAGTGGTAGGAATTATAACTTGTGGGAGAAGTGACTGAAGGCTTGTAGGGTGTCATAAAATACAGAGGTGTCAAACTCACCTCCTGCCCCAAACTGCATCTGGACTGTGGGGATCCTTGCAGGCTGCATCCAGCCTGGGTCATGGGGTATCTCTAGCAACAGCAGCAGCTGCAGGTCCTACCTAGTGCACACACCAGTGACAGTGACGACTCTGGTTCCTGCCTGATGCACACAGCGGTGACAGCTCTGACTCCTGCTGTGTGCTGCATATCCCATGCTGGAGCTGCCTTGGAGGTTTGTAAGGCCCAGCTTGACAAAGCCTTGACTGGAATGATATAGTTGGGGATAGTTCTGCTTTGATTAGGGGGTTGGACTACATGACCTTCTAAGCATAAATGCCACATGCCCCCGGAGATTGGGGGGGCACGGTGACCACCCACAGGTGGTGGCAGTCAGTGGTGGGGGCCTGGCAGTGGGGAGTTGGAAGCTCCTGCAGGTGGCCACAGCAGTGTTGGGGGGGTGGGGTTGGTGAGCTCTGACCAGCGGTTGGTGACTGGCCAAAGATGCCACTGGCAGCATCAGCAGGGGCCAGTGGTGATTGGGGACTGGTTGCAGACACTGCCAACAGTGTTGTGATGAGCTGGGGGACTGGTGAGCAGCAACCACCCGCAGGTGCTGCCAGCAGTCTCAGTGGTGCTTTTCACAGGAGGTGCACCGCTAATTTCAGGGGGTGCACGTGCACCTGTGTGCACCCCCTACGCATCGCCAATGCTTCTAAGGTCCTTTCCATCCCTAATTTTCTATGATTTTCTGCTGCTGTCACCCCATGCCTGGTGCTGCAGATACTATGTCTTGGGTTCATGGAAGTGATAGCTCTGGCTCCAGCTTTGGCATGGGGCATGCAATGCATAGCTACCACAGGGCCACTGGTTGAGGAGGTAGGGTTACTTGATGATGGGCAAAGTGGTTGGAGGGCAACCAGGGCTGTCAGCCATCACTTATCTTCCTGCTGCTGATTTGATCACTCTGCCCATCAGGGTCTGAGGACCCTGGTTTCTGCAGAAGGCCACTCCCCCTGGCCATGACCCCCAACTTCTGGGGGTCCATCAGTAGCCTGGCAGGCTGAAGAAAGTGGCCTTATGACCCATAGGATCGATACCCCTGATATAGTACAAATTATGTGGCCGGTTTGCAAGAGAACATGTGTGAGGGGAAGGCTGCATAAGAAGCATACCACTCAGAGGCGTAAGGACCAGATTCTGCACCCTGGAGGACAGCTGCTGCTCTTGTGCCCCTTCTAAGTGGGCACCTGTGACCAGTGCCTTAGTTATTCACCCCTAGTTATGCTATTGATGCCACCAGGGAGAGGTTGTAGTGAAAACTTCCGGTGACAAAAGTCAAGAAATGGAGAAGATATAGGAGACAACAACATTGGAGAGAGGTAAGATGGAAAGAAAGGAAAAGAGAGGCATGTGTTCCTGTGTAGATACTGTATCTAATGTAAGTAGAATTGTCTTGTCATTCCTGTTAGGGGAGGGAGCTACCAAAAAACTATTTCACTTTGGTGGACTGCTCTGGCTTCAGTCTGCATCAGCAAAGGATTAGTTTGCTGTGTCTGTGAATGAATGAGCAATTTATGTTGGGATGTGATTGTTAGCCTTAGGAGGATCAAAAGACCATGAACCGAGGGACCATGGACTGTTATGGTTTGTTTTGGATTCTCTTTTGGTTGTGCTTCAAGGTGAAAGTGCTTACTCTTGTTTGGAGGACCAAACATTGGGAAACATAATAGCATGCCTTCCACTGCTGGAAAGTTTTGTCTATAGATTACAGAGAAGAACTCTATTTTCTTAGATTATTATTATCTTTTCTTTAGTTTCATACTATTGTTGAAGAAACTTTGGCAACCTCCAGATCAACCAAAGGTAAATTCATGAAAAAATAAAATCCTTCCTAGATATGTATTACAACCATTTCTGTATTTTCAATCATTCCACTGAAATGCATCATTTTGTGTGTTTATCCTAGATGACACTGCGGCATATTGAGTTTGAAGCCAAAGTTATCTTTTTTCAGTCATGCAACTGAGGGCTCAGTTTTCTAGACACTCACTTCAACTGCAATAGAAAAAGAACTGTACTGTGAGGTGGCTACAATTAGAGAGACATCCTGTTAAGTTACTTGGCCAAAGTTTAGCCTCACATCTCTAAAGTGCCATTGGAGTCGATTAAAAGTTGCATAGAAGAAGCTCCATGTCTGTGAGGGGTCACTACCATATATTATCTAGTGCTTTAGGACTGGCCTGGTGTGCGCACTAAGGTGCATGGTTGACAGCCCAGAGGTTGTAAGTTCACAGCTACAGCAGCAGCACTCAAGGCCAGTCAGATTCCAATGAATCTATGAATTCTGTTAAATATCTTATCACAAGGACATGAAGGAAGAAAGGATCTAATGCTTTATCTTGTGTACTTTAAATTGTCCCAGGAAATCGAATTACCACTACTTCCCCTAGAGGGCTTTTACAAAATACATTCATTAAAACTCTTAAACTACTTACCTCCTTACATAGAATCTTGGTGTTGAGTTTGCATTGAGTTCAGTTGGTCCTGGTGTCCTTTTTCCTCTTCACTGTGAACTCGTCTCTTTCTCTCTTAATTTCCCCAACCCTTACTTATGACTGCGATGATATAGTATCTTAATTGGCGCTAAACTGAGAGATGCTATACAATGGCTACTGAGGGCTGGTGGTGGTGGCAAGAGAGAAAAGCTGTACTATGACCAGTAAATTTTTGCAGTTTTCCACTCCCCAACTCATACAGAAACTTTTGTTTGCGTGGCCTTATTCTACTCTTGTCTCTCCTTAAAATGATCCTAGAAGGAGGATGGACCCTTGCATTCCAGTCCCTCTAAAGTGTGACTGCATTTCAGATTTTCCATATATTCACCCATACAGCTTTCATTCTAGGTCAGATCTGGAACTGGAAAGGGCCTATCATCTACCAGCACTTCAGATGTGGCTCAGCTTGGTGGAAGACCTGTGGTTTTCTTGCTAGAACAGTCATTGTGAAATCTCTAGAACAGCTTCTAAGAGTTGGCATAAAAAGCATATAACACACGGCTAATATCTTGGAAATATGCTTCATATGAATGATTCCCTTTCCTTACCTAAAGAGTATAAAAGATGCATTATAAGAAGACCCATTTGAAATTTACAAACTGTACATTTTAGTTCAGACATTTCAACCAGACATCAGGAAGAAATTTTTTGCAGTGAGGTTGCCAAAATATGAGCTCTTTCCTACCCAAAGCAGGGGGTCGGACTTGATGATCTAATAGGTCCCTTCCGACCCTAGAAATCTACGAACCATCCAAACGACATCAGTTAAACACTGAAAAACACTTCCTTTTCCTTCCCCTACCCTTTTTTTGTGGGGAGGCACTTTAATGGGAAGTTGCTAATATTTCTCATGTCTCTCTTACCAGGTCTCCTTTTTCCATCTCAAGCCTTGTTCTACTCTTGCATTTTTAATTCTGGCTAACACCTAGGGTTGCAGATGACAAGGAGGGAGTAGAAGTTGTCAGGTAAAGCAGAGTGATATGTAACCCAAGTGGTCTGACTTATCTTTCCTCATGCATTTTTCAGATGTATTCATCTGTGGGGACAAATGCCCAGTGTATCCTGAAGAAAACGTTCTACGACAATGAGTGGAAGCGTTGCTTACAGTAAGCAGTAGCTGGGGATAGGCTACTACTATCGGCCTGTGCATCAGCCAGGATGGTCGTGTGAAAAATTGAAAGGCAATGCATTGCACTTGCAGGACCTCAAGCTCCACTGACATCAGTGACAGCAAGTTTGATTCTAAAATATGAAAGGTTAGGGGTTTTTTATTTTAAATGGTTTTGCTGTTATACTGAACAGCATGATGGCTGTGTTGGAATTATCCAAATCATCGGTGCAATTCTGTCACAAGGTATCGAGTCATCTTTTTCAAGACAAGAAGGAAGTGACATAGGAGCTATTGGAAGACCTTCCCAGCTCAGTGTGTCCTTAAAAGAACCTTTTAATATGATAAAAATAGTTTTTAATCTGTGCAAGGAACTCTTTTAAATTCTTTTTATTCTTTTTTTTCCTCTTCAAGGCAGTAACTTTCTTACACCATAAATAAATTAATTCTATACCTCACTTGTACTTAATGTACCCAGGTACACTTATTTTCCTCTCACACCCTTAAAACGGGTATAGTTCCACTGAAACAAATGGGCAAGGTCTACCCCTCTGATACTGTACTGTGGTGTAACTACTAAATAGGATTATTCTATTTACATCAGTGAAGTGAGAACAGAATTTGGCTGCTGATGTCAACAGAGTCATTCCCCACTCTCTTTTTGTAATGTCTTGAATGTATGTTGTGCTGTCAGTACAGTTACTAGAGCGTAGCTTATGGCAGAATTCAGTCCAGTATTGTGAGGGGTCAAACCCTAAGCCTGGTCTTGTATTTATAAACAAATTATGTTTAAATATATGTAAATGGAATGGAGAAAGTAAATGCAAAGGGAAGGGCTTCTGATGAGTGTTGGGATGCAGTCAGGGGATTGCTGGCTCTGGAAGAACACAGGTAGCTGTTCCCGTTTATGCTACACTGACCCAAATCTTGCAACTGTAAAGTCAATGGCTGTTTTGTCACTGACTTCAAAGGCAACAGGACCAATCATTTTTATCTCTATTTTCTGCACAAAAAATGAAGGGGAAGAAAATTGTTTCCATGAGTTAAAAACTTTCTCCCTTCCAGCAAAAGGATGGGAGGTAGGAATTATAGAACTGGGACTGTTTAGAAAAAACACTCTTTTCTTCATCTTTCAAAATGTGTTGCAGAGGGGCCCAGCAGGTCTTGGTATGAAAGGGTACATCTATACGTGCATTAATGCACTTTTCCTAATACACATTAAATGTAGTACCTCCAATATGAGGTACTAAATAAGTGCACATTAGGCTATGCTAATGTGCAGTAGTGCAAGTGCACTCTTTTTAGATAATCCTTAATATGCAGTAGCCTTACTGTGCATTAGCATATTGGTACAGGTTTTTACATGCTAATTTAATGCACAGTAGAATAAGCTACAGTGCATTAAAGTGCACGTGTAGACACAGCCCCTGTCTCTCAACTTGACTTTTTTTTAAGACGTCCTATTCTTGTCCTAAAAAAAAGTGTGTATATAAATAAAGTAGAAAAGGGAGGATTTCCCCATGGGTTTAAAATAACTTTGGCTTAAATCCCAAATTTCATCAAATGACAGTGAAGCTTTTTCATGAAAGATCTTCAATAAAGTCCCATTATTGACAACTCTGACCCATTATCCTTGCATGTAGTGGAAGGACCCTCTACATCCTCTAAACTCTTCAGAAATTTCCAAGGGTGCTCTAAACTTCAGATTTTGAAAGCAAAGAAACTGATGTGCATTTATCATTCTGTTGTTAATTATTGCCCAGAATTAAGGTCAAATAAGATATCTGTTTTTGATATGATCTACAAATACAGTATCTAGTTAAACAGATTTTAAAATGCTTCAGGGGGGATTCCAAGCAAGAACTAATTATGAAAAACTGTGCTTTTAAGCACCAAATTGAACACAAATATAGGCTCAAGAATTGGCATAAGTTTTGTCACTGACTAAAACAAGACGAGAATATATGTTGCACAAGGGGCCGTTCGAGCTCCTGGAGGCTAAGTTCCAATATGGTCCCCAGAAGTGAGTCACACTACAAGCCACAGAGATAAAGCCTTTATTGCTTGAAAGCAGGTCGGCCTGGAGTCATGAGACTCAGATCAAAGCCCACCCCCAAGTGCCTATTCTCCATTGCTTATATACTCGATTACAAGGTACTGGAAAATTCCTTTAGCGCAGGCGTACTTTGGGTTACATAGTTGTGAAATTGGTTGCAAAGTGTGGGACTATCTAGCCGTTAGCTTGTGGTTTGCATTCTCACACAACAGGGCGGAAAGACAAATTTCAGGTCCTGGGTACATTCTTGTGAAAGCATAAAGCGTTAAAGCAAACAGTTTTTAGCGCCCGCTTGTCCCACATATACTACCATTTTTCAGCATGGAAGTTAGCTAATCAGATTATCATTCTTCTCAGCCAGCTATTAATCACATTGAGGTCTAAAGCATTTAGCCTGAGTAACATACTTTACAAAAGCTACATGTACACTGCTTGCTGCTGCCATTTCTGATGGTTTAAACATGAAATAGTTTTGTTTAGGTCAGTGATTCTGGGGTGCCCTGAGATCTTTTCAAGAGTGCTTCAGGGTACTGCACAATGTTAGTATTATTAGGTGTGAAAACATGATTTACAAGATAAATCCAGAGATTTCAAATAGGCATCCATTTTGTCATAAGCACTCTGACTTTTGGTCTTTCTCAGGTATTTGCACCAGAATTGCTCTATTATTTTCTGTAGTAAAAAAAAAAAAGAGTGCAAACTAAGACCTGATATTTTCTGAGGGGTGCCTTGAATCTAACAAAGTAGTAAATCATTGGTTTATGTCATTTAGGGCTCTCATTAGCTTAGTGTGAACCCCTCACAAATAGTTATCCTCACATGACCTTTCCAGATAGGGAAACTCAAATGGAGAATGATTAGGGGCTCATTACATGAAACACTATGGCACCATAGCAAGGAGGTCAGTGCAGTAGCAGTGAGCTACTGTGCCATACTTGCAACTGTGTCTGTCTTGGGGCATGGGAGGGGAGAGGGGACTACTGCAGGCCTGGCTGCTAAGCTACTATGTTCCCAGTTACCAATCAATCATGATTCACTCAGGAACCAGCTCAACACACAGTAGCTAGCTAATGTAGCTAATTAATTAGCAACAATTAACACCTACAAAAACACAGACTAAGGAGAGGAAATAATACAGACAATCAACTGCCCCAAAGACAGACATGGTCAGTTGCACAAGCACCCATGTCACGAGTTTTGTTTGTCAGCAGCTAGGGGTGCAGGGTCCCAGAACCCCTGCACTGATCTCCTTGACAGCTGGCAGGCTTCATGGCCTCGGCAAGGGCCACCACTCCAGGAGTTTTCATCCCTCTGCACCTTAACACACACAGGGCCATCTGTGTCATGAGTTTTGCCTGTCAGCAGCTTGAGGTGCAGTTCCCCCAAACCCCTGCACTGATCTTGAAACTTGGCAGGCTTTGTGGCCTCACCAGGGGCCACCACCCCTGCAGTTTTCACCCGCCCCCCTCCCCCCCCGCCCCTGTGGTGTAACATATAGACATGACATGAGTTTTGCTTTCAGGAATTTGGGGTGTAGTTCCCCCTGAACCCCTGCACTGATCTTCTTGAAACTTGGCAGGCTTCATGCTCTTAGCAGATGCTACCACCCCTGCAAGTTTCATCCAAATAAGAAGAAAAACAAAGTTATAGATAGTTCATTGACTCCCCATTATACCCTATAGCCGGATCTCCGAAGCAGCTCCAAAGCTTTTCTGAAGCAGTTCGGAAGCTCCAAACTGCTTTGGAAAGGCTAACGAAGCCAGCGCTTTCATCTGGACATGCTGCTTTGGATGCTGAAGTGTCCGAAGCTTCTCCAGATCCGAAGCATGGTCTGAAGCCTTGCACAGCCCTACTGTGCCATATTAACAAGCTACTGCACAGTATCTCATTGTTACGGTGCAGTAGCATCTAAAAATAACCACGTGGCAATGGGACTACACAGTAACACTAGTTACTGTGCAGTAAGTTAGCACTTGGTTAAGTAGGTACAAAATGATTGTGCAATAACAACTGCTCAATCCCCCACGTGTAGAAGCACCCTAGGAGTAGAACTGTCAGGAATTTATGACAAAAATGTTTTTTGGAATATTCACTTATTTGTATATGAATTCTTTAAAAGGAACATCCCATTTTCAATCAAATTTGAATTCTCTTGTCAAAATGATGCAGTATATAGTAGTAGGTTTCAGTCCCCTGTGATAAGAGGATCACTCTGTTCTCCTGATTATTATAATAGCTGTACACTGTATTTGTTCCTGTTTATTTTTTATGAATATGGGTGACGAATATTTTGGGTGAGAAGATTTATTTGGTTCAGAATGGAATTGTTGATCAAAACCAAAGATAGCTTGCTTACTTCAGAATATCCAGTGGTCTGGTGCTGGGGCACTTGCTTAGAAAGTGGGAGACCCCACTTCAGGCCAAAGACCTGAATGTGGTACAGCAGGACCTTCAAGCCTGGTCTCCCCCAGGCCTCCAATCCCAAATGAGTTCCCTGAGCACTGAGAATGCAACAGTTCTTTGATCTCCTGAAACCTTGTTCAGTGTCTTATTAGGAGTATTGCTTATATTACTATACTCAAATGATAATAAAATGAGAACTTACCCAAGCTCTAATACATTATATTATAATTTACAGTCTGGCAATGTATTCCCTTCTATTGTTGTTAATCCCAGGGTGTGTGTGTGTGTAATTGATTTCCTTGGATGAAGGGTGTTACCAGTGTATAATATAACTGTATAATTGGTTATAGCTTAACTGTTATTTACTTTGCATTTCTACTTTCTTCTGTCTAAATTAACAATGTGATTTTGCTTTTGAAATCACAGTTAATTCCCATGGTAGTAAGTCAGAGGTCATGTTCTACTCTAATGTTCATAAATGAATGAACTGGGGGGAGGGAGGGGAAGTGGGCTAATTAGACTTTTTTTTTTAATGGCTAGGATCAGTGGAACAACTTTTTTTCCTGAAACGCTCCTGTGCTCAAAAAATAGTGTTGATCTCATTCTTGTGCTGAGGATAAACAGAACATGTGGAACTGGTGAAGAAACTTTTTTAAGAAACCTGTAATGAAAAATAAATGTATAACTTTGTCTACTGTGTGAACCCTGCAATGTGACATGCCAAGTCAAAGAGTGATATCCCTACACTAGAGAGCTTGTACTCTACAAAGGTTTGAGTACCTCAAATATAGAAATATTACTCTGTACAAGACTTGGATTATTGAGTTCTTGGGTGTATCTACATGTATATTTGCTCCAGAGTGGATTTACTCTAGAGCAGGGGTGGGCAAAATGCAGCCTCCGATGGCTTGCCAAAACTCAGTAAACATCTGTCTGCCCAAAATAATGGCCTGCCTCTGCTCTAGAGTAACTGGGCAGACATCTACATGTGCGGGTAAGCAGGAGCAAATTTGCTGCTCTTGGCAGCAGTCTGCTCCTGCCCCTGTCTGCTCTGCACTGGCCCCCTGTAGCTGCTGGGGGGAGTTCTAAACTGCCCCTGGGCGCTAGCCCAGGGGCTGGCAGGAAGCACGGGGCCAAGAGACAGCTGTCTCCTGGTAGGGGCTGAGACATTACTCCCTGACCCCAGGAGCTGCCTACTGCCAGGGCAGGCTCTGCCACTGGAGCCTGGGCAGGGGCAATGTCTCCCTGCCTTGGCAGCAGGTAGCTCCTAGGTCCTGCTCTGTGAACACTCCTGCTCTTTCTCCCTTTGGGCTGGGAGAGTAAAAAAAAAAATTCCCAGCCCCCACAACTGCCATCGCAAAGTGGGGGCTGGGAGCTCCCTGCTGCCAAGGCAGGGTAGTGTTGTCCTTGCCTGGGCTCGGGTGGTGGAGCCTGCCACAGCAACAGGCAGCTTTGGCAGGGAATGATCTCTCACCCCTGCACATTTGCTCCTGGTCAGCCATTTTTGGGTGCACTACTGTGCAGGAAGTAATCAGGAGTAAACTTGCTACTTGTATTTGCAGGTAGCAAATTTACTCATGATTAGAGTAAATTGCTCTGCAGTAAGTGTCTGCATGTGCAGATAATGGCGCTTAAGGCACAGTAATTTGTCCTAATCTTGAGTAAAGCGTCTCCTGTAGATGCACCTCTTAGGGCAGGGGCCATCTTATTCTTTTTATATAGTGGATATAAAAAGATATAATATAATTATGAATAACAAAAAAGACAGACGGATGCTGTTTTGTGTTTTCCTTTCTGATATCTTTGTTTTCATTTGTAACTTGCAAAATGAGGATCATGCTTTGTGGTTGAAAATAATGTTTCTAATCAGACGAGATATAAAAGGACAGGCTTAACCCCCACTGTCACAGAACTCAGGCATGTGTTTGGTGCTTTCTTGAATAAGGAACTTGTATTCTAAACTCTTAAGAGCAAAAACTGTCTTTTTTGTTATGTATCTGTACAGCACCTAACACAACAGGTCCCTGATTCAGGCTAGTTAACAATAACTAAAATAATAAAGCCTGATGAAAGCCATGAAATGGACTTTGTTTGTGGAATTCTTTTTGGGCCTATGGGACATATGGGACAGGATGAGGTCTCATACTGCAGCTTATGTGTCCTATAGCCAGAATAGATACTGTAATAGGTGTTGCCCTGAAATCTTAATGCGAATGTCCGGTTATCCCAAATCACTCAGTAAGTCAATAATACTGACCTAAAGTAACTAAAGTTGCCTTGTACAGTGGGGTAGAGCTCTCCCTATTGGAGCTAATGGTAGAAATAGATTTTGTTTTCCTCATTGATCCAAACTCCTCCTCCTTTGATTTCCGTGGAGTTTACACTGTGTTTTTAGTTAACAGCTTGATTAGTCACAAAAGTTGGTCATAGGTATTACACATCATGTAAGCCACAACAATGATTTAATAACATCCTTCTCAAGGCTGCCAGCTCCACTGTAATAGGAGTGTTATGTTTGTGTATCAAAGGTCAGGCTATCGTTAAAACTTCTGAGGAAGATAAGATTGTGTTGCATTACGGTATCTGACATTTCTTAATTTCTGCATAGAATATACATGTTTTATAGAATTTGGGATGTAGACAAAGGGTGGGTAGGAACTGGAAGAAGCACAGGAACAGAGAAAATTAGTGAAACATCTAAGAAAATAATAGACAAATGCTTTCTTAATATTTGACTGAAACCAAAAGCACAGAGAAATAATATTTCCTACTGCTTCTGTGCAGTTTCACAACCAGATACCAAGATACGTTACAGAACCACAGTTTATGGATATAATTATTAAACTGAAGAAAAAAATAATGAACAACTTGAAATATTACTTGATATTTTTGTTCCAAGCTGTACTGCTTCCTGGGCTGGTCTTTAAGGACAAAGGAAGTGAGTTGACCTAACCAGTTTTAGAGGGATATTAATAGGATACAAAGCACTACTTCCGAGCAAGCTCTGAACAGGAAGGAATGTGACAGCACAACATAGCAGGCATGTTACAATGTGCTTCCCTTTAGTTGTTAGATATGACAGGTGTGAATAAGCAATAAAAGTCTGACTTGGATTGCTATGACTTGAGAGTGAAGATGCTCCTTGGGCATGATGGTATAATTTTATGATGCTACACTTGTTAAAAGGCACACTCTTGTACCCTGTATTCAGTGTATTGAAGGTAAAATCTATACAAAGTAGAAAGCTCTGGTCAGGGCAAGCACATCAGTTGCATATTAAGAGATTAATTACTGGTGCACATGTCTTCTTGAAGACCCTCAATCAACTTTTATTCATCCCTGTCAGGAATATACATGCTAATGTTTCTTTCACTTGCTTTTCCACATAGCACAGTAAAATAACCCTGTACATAGTATAAAAAAAATCCCCATTCCTCACTTACGCATGTTAGACTTGATTCTTTCCCCTTATGCTGGTGTAAATCAGTAATAACTTCAAATCCAAAGAAGAATGCATGCTGATGAGAAAAACTGTGAATGGAGACTCAAACCCTCTAACTAATGTATATTTTCCTTGTATTGCTTTAGGATGCTATACAATGGGATAAAGAATCTCTTAGAGCTCAGACACTTTGAGATAACTACCATCTGCAATGCTCATTGTTCCCTGTGGTTAATCTTTCTACCAGGGCAGATCCAGAGTGTGTCCCTTCACCCAAGGAAATGCGATGTTACTAGCATGAACTGTAAATAAAGCATCAACTGCTTCCTGACCAGAATGTGGTAGCTTTCCATATAGTCCAGTAAGAAAACTAAAGTTTTCCTTTGAGGTTTTAGTTTGATTCAGTTTTGGGATTGAAAGCCTTTTCCTAATAAAAACTGGAATTTATATCTATAATCTCTATAGTAGATACCTTTTGACTTTTGTTTGGCTTAAATTGACAGATTTACTCTGAAGAAAAATGTGGGTTTTTTATAGGCACTCTGAAGAATGTTATATTTACAAGTCACTACATATGAACTTGAATAATTTTATTTGTTTCAGTAGGTTTCTTGAGCTAAAAAACTGATTGTTCCTACTTCAGGTTTTCCATATAGTTAAGCAAGCTTAAAAACACACGTGCTGGCTACAGTTGAAGGAGGTAGAAGAGGAAAGCTTGTAAATCAAATGATCTTTTTGCTGAGTGTTTTGGGGCCAGTCCTCTTCCTGTTGATTTCAGTAGTTAGGTTCCAGTGACTAATGCCAGGAAAGCCAATGGTGTTACATCAGAGAGATCATATTCTAGCTCTCCATTGACTTCATTAGAGGAAGAATTTCACCCTAGATCTCTACCACCTCCTTCATGGTTATGACTATTATATCATTAAGATACCAGGAAGCACGTGCTTTCTACCACCCATGTATTTCCAGTGCTAGAGTATAATTACAGTCCCCATGTTCCAAATATAATTTTCTTGCTCCACTGGTGCTGTGACTTTAAAGCAGGGAAAATTCTTTGGCAGGGCTTTCCCACCACAGAATTTCAAGCAAGCTGAACAGATGATGATGTAATTTGAGGGAATATTTCAGCAAAGCTGAAAGCTGTGTTTCTTTTGTAAAGATGTCACACAATTCACTAACTTTTCACAGACAGAAGAAAATATTTATCTTATTTCACTCATAAAACAAATTCCCAAATGCATGCTCATTATTTTTGAATCATTCAGAGATGCCCTTCAAATGGGGAAGATAAATGGAATAAAGATGTAAATGTGTATCACCCCAAGCAAAATAGGAATTCAATTTGGAAACTCACTGTGGCTTCTGTTAATCCAGAGTATTAGATGACTCTTGTATATCTTCAGCACAGTGTGTGCTCTTCAGCCTCTCAAACTGCCTGTCTAAATCAGAAATAGGCAATAAATGTTAGATGGAGGCTAGGTGTTCTTTATAGGGGACCCAACCTTGCAAATTTCTCTCATGCTGCTTGTCTTTGATTTCTCAATATGTATTGTAAAAATAATCTTGTGTTTCAGACTGTGAAAGAGTTGAAACCTGCTGTGAGCATCTTGTTTCTTATACTTTTGTATGGCCATCAGCTGGGGGTGCAATAAGATGGAAAATCAAGCACTTCCCTTCACTCCATCCCAGCAAAAATGGCAATCTCAGGGCTTGTGGGAGCATAGGGACTCCTCTATCCTTATTTCACTGGAGGTGAGAGGACTGTAGAGAAGAGGCAGGATTGATGCAGAGGAGATGGCAGGCTGTATTTATGCATGTGTCAGAGAGCTCTAAGAGGCCCTTCCTTGTCCAGCTGATGCAGAATTCCTCCTGGGGCGCTCTCAAAGGGCACTACAGCTTCCTACCACCCCACGCTCTGCTTCATGCCTAGCAGGAATGATCCAGCCTCATGTAATTGTTGGGGGATGGGCACAGCTAAAAAGATACCAGAACAGCTCCTAGAAAATATCTTCTGTACATTTGTGTATAATGAGGTCCTGGATAAAAAGGTTTAGTAGCAGAAAGTCTTCTCTGTTTAATCTAGAGCAAGGGTGTTAAACATGTAACCCATGGGCTGCACCCAACCCACAAAGCTATGTTATCCTGCTCACCATGCTCCAAGAGGGGCTGGGAGTTTGGGGTTGGGGGGCTGCCACTAAAATCTGGGATAGGGAGCCCCATGGGGACACATGTTGGGAGGAGGGAGGGAGGCAGCAAGCAATGGCTGCATTAACCCCCATGGCTCCCTGATATTGCTTGTCCAATTGCTGCAATCACTCACATTGCCTCCACTTTCAGGTTCCAACCTGACCCTTGAGGAGATGTGGTCTGGATCCAACCCCAGGGGCCAGTGATTTTGACATCTGTCATGGAGTACTAATTACAGTATCTTCAAGGGAATAATTGATTGATATGAATCCGGAATAAGATCCAATCTGGCCTGCTGACACTAGTGGATTTAGTCTTGAGTTATATTTATGTAACTGGGAGCAGGATGTGCCTTCGGGATATTCGGGTAAACAACCTCTGTTAAAAGCTGCAGAGTCAGCAGCTTAGCTCTAACAGCATACTCCCTTCCTTGGTCTGCTGCAAACACCTGTGAGAGCAAAGAAAAGGAATTCTGTGTGCTAGATATCAAATCCATTGATATCTATGAAATGAGTAGTCAGGATGAATCTTAAATGCCAGATTACTAAAAGCGATGTAATGTAATGTAGCAAGGTGTGTGTAGTATATTTTTGCTTTGTTTTCTCACTTGTTTCCTTTAAACTGTGTTTTTGGGTCCCATGCCCCATGCTGTACAGTCAAGAAAGAGGACTGCCTTGAGGAGGGTAGCCTATTTCTGAATTAATTGTCAATGGTTTCATATTTTCTTGTCACTGGTATAAATTAAGTCAGAATGCAGCCCATCTCTTCTTGGTGATCTCTGCTGTATAGAGTTAAGAATTCAGGGATACTTACTGAACAGGTGAAACCCATCCTGTAGTACTTGCTATTGATTCTTTACTATATTCATTCTCATTCATTGATCTAGTTAGATGGTAAAAATGTTTCTGTTTAAAATGTGCACTCCAATAACTAACTGCACAAGAGACTAATATATACTGATGGCTTCTCCTGAGCATTCCAATGTCTATTTTGATAGATAGATAGATATAGCACTTCATTTTGCATACCCATTAGCAAAATATAGTAACAATCAGTGTCATCTGGCATATTGTGGTGGTATTACTAAAGCATAAACAACTGCACAAAGACTGAATTAATCACATAGAGCACATCCTGAATTCCCTATTCAGCTTTCACATCTTACTCTCATCTTAAGGTTTTCAGGGTAAGACCTAGCACAAAGCTAAAGCCTCAGATTCTGACTTCAGTTAAAATAATTGTATGTCAAGGCAACTGGAATCAGAATCTGGCTCTTGGGAAGAGACTCAGGATTTAGCCCAATAACTCCAGACAAAAAGAATTGCTGTATTTACTTGCATGAAAGCTACACTCTTGAATATTGCCTCAGCCTTTAGAGAACTAATTTTTTAGGTATCACAGCTGCACACAAATTTCTAAAGGAAGGGAGACAAAATGTTTTTCTCTTAAAAGTTGTGAACTATTGAAGATGGGTATATACCTACCCAGAGAGCCTGTGCCATGTGGTGTATATAGGTTCCACCAAGCATTTGGTCCAGTTTGCTAGACTGTAAAAGTTTGTATAGATGAACGTATGAACATCATTTACAACTATTATTTCATTCTGGTACTTCCTGCATCTTACTTTAGTGTAAGTGTAAAGACTGCACCGTAGTTTTTGGCAAGAAAACTTTGTGGGGTGAGGGGAGTTATTACAAACAAAAGTGAATACTGTATTCCGATGTCTCATAAATAAAGTACTGTGTGGGTTCTCTTCCAATTTTCACAGCCTTACTGAGTGATTTTGATCATGTTTATAGAATGCAAAATGGCAGCTTCTCAACTTTTGCAGGCCTACAGTCAACAAAACTGAGCACCTAATGTGTTGCAGGGAACTTCAAGCTTTGCCCTGCCTCTCACTTCAGTTCTAACCATAAGGTTGCCTAGGCAGAGTTGCCTGTGAGACAGGCTGGAAACCACAAATCTAAAACTGTCAAGCTAAATTGCTCAGAGTTAGACATTTAAAATCTATATTAAAAATGCTTTAAAAAAGCATGCTGATTTTCAGGTTGGGTACTTGGAGCACCCATGATAGTCAGTGTGCAGAAGCTAAACAGAAGTTGGAACTCGCTGTTTTCAGTGAAGCAATCTCAAATGCATAAACAAATGGACATAAATTGGATGTCTCAGATGCTGCAAATCCAGAGAGGAAAACTGGATTGAATGTTAGAAAAATCAAGAGACTATTATTCCAGCTTCCCCTCAAAGAACTTAATCTTAAATCCACATCTTCTTTTCTAAAAAGAAATCAAAGCAGTGTTAGAAAGGGAGTCCCTTAGGTATGTTTGAGCTATTTTGTTTTTTTGACCAAAGTAAACAGTGAACTAGAATAGATTATTTCCTTAAATAGTCACGAGCTGACAATGCTAGCAGTTAGGCTCAAAGAACTGCCTGCAAAGTCTTGCACATGTGAGTATCCCCTACTCAAGCAAGCTATGTGTAGTGTGAATTTTCCTTTGCTTTCAGTAGAACCTCTTAAATCCCTAAGACCTTGCAAGAGTGGGGTTGAAATTTGTTTTTTCAGTGTGCTAATCTTGATTTTTGGGTTGTTTGGCTTTCTCCTATAAGCTCTTTAAAGCAAAGGGGTTTAACTTTAAAAAATGACTAGCAATCCTTTTCTTTTGCATGCCTCAGCTTTTGGGTACTCAACTTGAGATCATTTAAGAGGGCCTGATTTTGTTGTCATTGTTGATGACGAAGGAATTGAATAAAGCCAGCTCTGATAACAAAACCAATGGAATTACTGGCTTGTATCATTCATGAGTTTTCCAGTTTGGGTTCCTAATGTTGGGTTCCTTGGGGGTGGGGGGGAGACTTAGCACAGGGATGAGCAATTATTTGAGCCTGAGGGCCACATAGGAAGTTTTGATGAGTGGTCACGGGTCAGGTCAGCACCTACCTGCCGCCCCCCTCCAATATGGAACACCTCACCAAAACTCCCTATGGGGCTTTGGGCAGGCACAGAGCAGTATTTGGCAAGGGGAAGCTGATCTGCTTCCTGCATGCCTACCCTGTTGGGAGGATGAGGGCATGTCAGGGGATGTGCGTGTGTGTGTGTGTGTGTGTGTGTGTGTGTGTGTGTGTGTGCGCGTGTGTTGGGGGTGAGGGGCTGCCTGGGTGTTAAGTCTTAGAAGCCAGGTGGGGGTGAGAGGAAGGAGGACAAAGAGGAGGAGGCAGGGGGGAGTGCATGCAGCAGAGTTCACCTGGGCGGTGTTGTCTGTGACTGCCCCTGTGGCACTCCACATGCGGCCAAGCCCCATCCAGGGCAGCCTATGCCATGCTCCCACCTGTGCTTGCCAGCCTGGCCTTGGCCAGCGCACAGCTTCTGGTGGGCCCATTCCTGGTGCAGTTGCAGCCAGTTGGGTGCTGCTATGCTCCCCTCGCCACCCATCAGAAGCTTCTCCCCACCCACCCACCCACCCAGAGGAATACAACAGGGGCAGGAGCAGGAGCAGGAGCCACTGCTGGAGGCAATGGTTGCAGAGTAGCACCCAGCTGGTTGCAGCCACTCCAGGAACAGCCACACTGGAAGCTGTGTGTACTGGCCCAGGCCTGGGCCGGTGGGGCTGTTCTGCTCCCCTCACCTCCAGCGGCAGCTCCTCCTCCTGCTCCTGCTCCTCTCCCTGCTGCACTGCTCCAGGCAGGGGAGTAAAGGGGAAGATTCAGCCAGGCAGGTCCTGCTGGAGATGAGTGGAGCAGAGCGGCACCAGGAAAAGCTCCTCTGGAGCTCCACACGCTGGCTGGGGCCTGGGCCAGCGGGTGGGAGTGCAGCTTTGGCCTCCGCTCCATGCAAAGTGCCATGAGTTGGATCCTGTCAGTTGGCACATCGCATCCGGCCCATGGGATGTATTTTGCCCACTGACTTACCACCTCAAATAAGTGGCCTAATATATACTTTTTATATAAATATATAAAATTATAACATTATTTTTTACTTGTATATTAAAAAGATCCTGAGCACCTGCTGCTCCCATTAATTCTTACTGGTCAGTATTGCTAAAAAAGAAATACTCCATTAATTAATTTAATTCACTGCCTATAAAGGGATCTGGGAACGTAACTTTAGACATGCATCTCAAACAAATTTTGGCCATGGACCCAAAAGGAAATGAGCATTTTATTAGATTGTTATGACTTAATATCCCCAGTTAACTAGAGAATTAGGACAAATCTCCCTGAGTCCTATCCCAAGTAGTTTTACCCCCACTTCACTTTTTGTAATTGGCATTTAGAATGAAAAACAGAGACTGGGGACCACTGGATCTTGAGTTCAGATTATGGCTGAGATGTTTATTTGCTGTATGGTGTTTGGTAAATCATTTAATCATTTGTTCATCTTTTTTATATGAAAAACAATTATTTAGAGAAGCCGGAAGGTAATTTGGTTGATGGCTTTTTCCAACACTTTGAACTACTAAAATGTTACTGTGCTATCATTATCTATGTGCTATTATATACTGAAAGTTCTCAGCAACATGATGCAACTCAAACATGTACAATTTAATAGTTTTCATATGCATTGGGTTTTGTTCCAAACAAGGAGGAAAAAAGATGCATAGGATTTATATTTGGATCTTTTTGACAGGAAACTGTGGAATCGTTAGGGTGGTTTGTTTGTTTTTTAATGGAAATTGCAGAATAAAGGAAGTTAAAGTATCTGTTATTTTACCCAGATTGCTGCTTTACAAGGAAGCTGACTAGAAAATGCTTACTTGTTTACTACTTCTAAAGCAATTTTTGCAACACAGAATGGCAATTCTGGCTGGGGTTTGGCTCTAGAGCATATTGCCGTGGTGAAGAGGACTGCTAAAAGAACAAAAACTGAACACCCTACCTGTCACTCAGATAAGCAGGACGTGTTCCCTTCTATACCTTTGCTTTTAGAACACATCATGACCTGACACTGATCTCCCTGAGCAGGCAGGGATGTGTATGCCACTGTCTCTGCTTTTCATGTTCCTTTTCAGAATAGAGGAGTAAAGTGCCCTAGACTTGACTTCCTGCATTAACAAACAAATAAAACTTGCTTTATTTTTAAGCAGAAGTGTAACTAGGTGCCCTGGGTGGGGACATGCCCTCTGCAGATGGTCTCGCAGCTGCTGCTGCCACTGCTGCATGGATTCCTTACGGTCCACAATTCTGGTACCACTTCTGCATCAGTGTCTGGGACTGGTGTCCTGCTTGGATGCCCTGAATTACAGTATTGTTCTGGAGCTTCAAATCATCATTCGTTCAGTTCTTTATGTGCCCATTTCTGCTCTTTTTTCTCTCCAATCTTTAGAAATGAAATCATGATGGTTGAAATCCTTGTGCCATTGAAACATATCACCATAAGGCTCTAATCTGGCAAAGCCTTATACACATGCTTTGCCTGCACCCATTGATTAATCCTCTTGACACCTGGCTTTATGCTGGTGCAAGCATCTCTCCACAGGGATTTACTGTGGAAAAACCATGGTGATACAGCAGTGTTAGTTCCATGTGGACAGGCTAGTTGAAATGGACAATGTCTAGTTGGCAGCTAGTATCAAGTGGAGCACCCCAGGGGTTGGTCCTAGGGCTGGTTTTGCTCAATATCTTCATCAAGGACTTGGAATATGTGATGGACTGTACCCTCAGCAAGTTTGCCCATGATTCCAAGTTGGGGAGAGTAGTAAGTACACTGAAAGGTAGGGCTAGGGTTTTGAGAAACCTAGACAAATTGGAGAATTGGACCAAAATAAATTTCATGAGGTTCAATAAGGACAAATGCAAAGTCCTGCACTCAGGACTGAACAGTCCCATGCACCTGTACAGGCCGGGGACCAAATGGCTAAGCAGCAGCTCTGCACAAAATGACCTGCGTGCTATCATGGACAATAAGCTGAATATGAGCCAACTGTGTACCCTTGTTGCCAGGAAGTATAATGGCATACTGGGCTACACTAGTAGGAGCACTGTCAGCAGATCAAGGAAAATGATTCTTCCCCTCTATTTGGCACTCATGAGGCTACTCTGTCCAGCTTTGGGCCCCCCACTACAGAAAGGTCATGGACAAATTGGAGAGTCCAGCGGCGAGCAATGAAAATGGTAAGGAGAACCTAAGGGAACTGGGTTAACTTAGCCTGGAGAAAGAAAGACTGAAGATGGGATTTAACATCAGTCTTCAGTTATCTGAAGGTGATTACAAAGAGGATGGATCTAAACTGGTCTCAGTGGTGGCAGATGACACAAAAAGGAGCAATGGTCTCAAGTGATAGCAAAAGAAGTTTAGGTTAGATATGAGGAAATCTTTCTTATGAGGAGGGTAGTAAAGCATTGGGACAGGTTACCCAGAGAGGTGGTGGAATCTCCATCCTTGGAGGTTTTCAAGACCAAGCTAGACAAAACCTTGGCTGAGACGATCTAGTTGGGTGGGGATGGTCCTGCTTTGAGCAGGGGTTGGACTAGATGAACTCCTGAGTTCCCTTCCAACTCTAATTTTCCGTGATTCTATGATAGGCTCCCAGTCTCAGGGAAGACTGTTCTCAGGCAGGAGCTTTTGTTGCACATAGTCTCCTTTTGTTCATGCACCGTTCTGCAGGCTGAGTAGCAATGATTTGCATGCTGCTGGGGGTTCAGCTCCCAAAGAAAACTGTTTTGCAGAAACTCAGAAATCTTGCTGCAGATTTAGGACATTCTGGGATTAGATAATCTTAACTGTGTTTATAGTTTCAGGTCACTTTAGCTTTGGGGGTCTCCTGCATAAGCATCATGTTGCAGTGTTTGGGGTTCAAACACAGCAAGGAAACCAAGCTCACAAAAGATAGTTTTCATGAAAACATTCCTACCAGGTTTTTGCTTAAGAAGAAAGCATTTCTTCATAATAAATCATAAAGTGGGGACCCAAACTACCCAACAATGTTCCATTCAGGAAATGAAAGTAAAGACTTGCATGAGCTATTGAAACATGTTACACAGGACAATCAGTCATTCATGTAGAAAGTGTATGCTGCTGGAAACCTGTAGTATTTGCCTGCCCTGAAATTCACACAAGTGAAAGATACAATTATCACTGGCTGCTGCCTGAATCAGGCTTGTATAGAGAAGATATAGATGAGAGAGAGTTAGGAGGCATAAATACAACATTTATGACACTTAGAAAATATAAACCTGGAATGGGATCATTGGCTAGCCCACTCCATGAAGCAGAAATCAGGGACCTCTATCTATGATGTAATGTAGATAGATGACTGTAAAGGGCCTCTTTTGTGGCAAAAAGGCCACTGTCTTATAATTTATTTTGCTCTTGTCTGTATAGACCAAACTGTATAACATCTGTTGCACCATGTATAGGGTGACCATATTCTTTTTAAGGAAATCCAGGACACTGCCTCTTCCCCCAAGTCAGCAACTCTGCCTCCCTGTCCAGCTGAGCCCTGTACCCCTGAGATTCTGGGACTTCCCAGGATTTTTATTCAATTTTCACCAACCAGCCAGGACCAACCTACAGAATCTAGGACTGTGCCAGCCAAACTGAGATGTATGCTCACCCTAACCATGCACCAGCTATAGTTATTACAGGCTCTTTAAATGGTCTAATTTGGGGCCAGCCTATGCCTGGCTCTTAAACTGGTGCACTGTGAAAGTGGAGAGGGAATGCAAAGAACTTTATACCTCCTGAAATGTATGGTTTGGAAAAGCACTTCAAAGTGCTGTTACACTCAGGTAATGTTAATACCATTTGCCTAGTGCAGCCCAGCCATAATCATTTTGTAGCTTAGAGTCCCAAAGCCAGATCTTATTTCACCTATTAGGTGCCTATGTATGAGCCTATTCCATTCTGCTCTGGACCATGTAAAGACATTAATATGCCTGCTTTTGCAATACACCTTAGCTTAAAGACTTAAAAAAAAAATGCAGCAAGCAGGAGGGGAACCCATCCGCCTTCTGTGTTAACTATTTTTTCAGGGTATTGAACAGAGCAGAAGAGGATCACATTAGGTTTCTAATAAGTGGAATAGGATCTGGAAAAAGGTAGAAAGCATGTTTTTTAAATAACAGTAAAATGGCTATGCCTTGTGTAGGTAGCTAGTCAAACAAAACCAGATTCTTCCTCTGTAGACAGTATAAATCAAGAGTTTAACTCCCCTGGAACAGAAGTGAAATTACATTTGTATAAGTGGAAAATCAAGTCCACAGTATTCAAATTCATAGCATGAACAATATTAACATGGCTTCTTCAGCAATATAAAAGAGCTACATGAGACTCTAACTGCGCAGTAGCCTAATAACTCTGCACAGTAGTGTACCAGGCAAAATCTGTGCTATTACACTACTGTGCAGTAGTATTAGGCTACTGTGCAGTTAGTGCCTGTAAAAACCCGTGCACCAGCACTACTGTGCAGTACTGCCAGTTACTGCACATTGATTTAGTACTTGCAAGTACTAAACTTAGTACTAAACTAAGTATTAAACTTAAAAGTGCAGTAACTATGTCCTAGGCCTGGCTGGCAGGTGCATGGCTGTCCTGGAGCCTGGATGGAGGTGTCTGGTGGGGCTAGCAGGGCCAGCACCATGGCCAGCAGCAGTGCAGGGTTCTGGCCATTGCTGGCAGGGGACGGGGTGGAGAAGTGGGGCACTGGGCGCTGCTGGCAGGGACAGGGGCTGGAGCAGCCATGGTGCAGGGAGGCAGGATGGGCAGGGAGAGAGCTGTCACATGTTGCCCCTGCATTGAGCATGCAGCTCCCAGGCAGGGAAGGGTCTGGGCAGGGATCAGAGAGCAGAGGTGTGCTTTTAAGATGGCTGCTAAGTGTTGGGAAATGCCACTGGCCTCAGTGGGTGCATGCATAGATGTTTGGTTCTGCAGGGACAAATTGACGCACACGCACACACACACACGACAAAGCCCCGGGAAAAAATAATCATGTAACTTCTTTTTGTTTATACACATTGGTCAAGATCCTGTGAGGAGCTGAATAGAGCCCCATATATATATGACCTGTATTAGACAAAAGGGGCAAGGGACAATAAAATATTATAATTTCTAAACTATAAGGCTGGGTCTGGAAGTGGGAGGGAAATACAGAAAAGAAACATAGCAATGGACTTAAAACAGCACAAAGAGAAATGCTTTTTCTTTGTGCAGAAGAATACAAGGCAATAGATTCTAAGAAATTCACTGCAAGCCCCTTTCCTAACAAGAAGAAACAGAAAGAGTAGGGGAAGCAGGAAAATGGTTTCCTCCTTGCTCCTGGGAAGAGTTAGAAAAATAGAACACTTAGCAATGTAGAAAAAAAGGAAAAGTAGTTATGTATATTATCCACGCTTCATTCATATCTCAAGGACTCACATAGTTCAGAAAAGGTTCTAGGGCATGAAAGGGACTATAAAACTTAAATAAAAGCATACCCAGTGTTTGCTTTCTTTTATATAGAGAAAGGAGTAAGAAAATGAAATTCTCACCCGTACCCTCTCTTTCTGAAATTGTGCTCCCAGGAATCTTTATCTAACAAAAGCCTATCTTGAAACTGATACCCTGATAAAGCTTTTTCCTCTGATAACCAAACATGGGGGGACAGCCTGGCCCACACTGGCGATTAAAGGGCATTTCATAAAGTCTGGTGAGCTAGTTATTTGGCACAAACTGCATGACCAAGGAAAGGTATGCTGGGCTCAGGTTTAATTCCTGTAATTATAGTAATGATGTATATTACAACTAGACCAAAATAACTCAGGTAATTACTTAGCTTATTGCTGTAGTTTCTGTAATGCCAGCCGTTGTATACATCTCTAATTATATACGCAAGCCCATCAAATCATTTACGCTTGTTTTGACATGAAATATTTGAAGGAGCAAATAGTGATGAGATGTACATTACGTATGCAGTTATGTGAATAAGGACAAGTCAGCAGCTATGACTTTTTCAGGCTAAGGGCCTGTTCCTGCATTTCTTTCATAAGCCAATGCTCTTACTAATTTAAATGTGAGTTTGGAGGCATGGGAGCTGCATTTGGTGAACTGTTGTCTTGAGCGTTACAGATATTTTAGGGCTCTGTCCTCTGCTGGGCATCTTGCAAAGCACTTAAGTATGTGCTTAAATTTTAGCACATGAGTAATGCTATGGAATTCAGTAAGACTGTTCACATGCTTAAGAAGCACTTAGCTGGCAAAGGGTCAGTGTTTAAGCACCTTGTGGGGCAATACTTAAAGACAGGGAGGGAGAGGCAAACCCTTGGTGTGTGGTATTGGGGTGAGAAAGAAAAATGCTTTTATTGCAATTATTGACATGGAGTAAGTATTGCCTTTCTCTGGTTTAATATGTAAACTTAGATTAGGTAACTTAGAAATGCAAGTATTAACCACACAGTTTCCTTTCTGAAACAATACGTTTCTTATTTTATTTTATTTTTTAAAATTCCACAAATCAAATAGATATGAGGTCATCAGAAATCCTTGGCTTTGTAATCTTAAGTTAAGTCACTTCACTTGTCAATGACTTGGTCTGCCCCATTTGTAAATCTGTAATAAGGATGTTCCCCTGACTTTGTAATACACTTTGAAGACTATAGATAAAAATCACATGGAGGAGCTAAACTGTTTCTAGCAGGCCACAGGAAGAATAATTTCAAACTGTTTAGTCCCTCATGCTGTATCTTTGTAGTCAAATTAGAAGATCAGATAATCATAGATCCTGTGTAATGCAAATAAAATTTTCTTTCATGTTTTTACATGCATGATCATAGTTCACTGCAGGTAGATTTTGTAACAAAGTGACTATGCTTAAAATCTCTTAACAAACTTGGTATACTGCCTTTTTTTCTAAAAGTTAATAAAGGGTAAAATAGTTTCAACTAGAAATGATCTTCCTTAGATGAAGCTAGTTTACCCTTTGGCATGTAGTTACAGCTTCTTGAGTATTTATAATATGTTTTTAATGGAAAGAATTTCAGCTTTTCTATTGAATCAAACACTGAGACAGAGGAGAGGGATTTTTGAACAGTTTTTTACCCAGACAACATTATGGATTTCTGCTTATGCTATATTAAGAGGGGGTCCACTTCTGTAAGAATAACTGCATCCTGAAGTCCCAGTAACTTCAGAGGCAGTGGAGGGGACATTTAGTCTGTATTGTCTGGGTAAAAACTGTGATGGGTTCTAAATATAATTTGTGCATATAGTAAAGGACCCAGTCCTGTAATGGTACTGAGCACCCTCAGTTCTTACCAACCTCAGTGGGAGTGAAAGGCATTCAGCAACTCACTGAATCAGCCTGCAAGAATGAAGGAACCCAGTGAGACTACAGAATTCCAACAGCGCTCCAGCTGTGCGTTCAGCCCTCATTCAGACAGACCACCCTTCAGTAGCATGAAAGAATGTTTCAGTCCTTAGCCCATTTAATCCAGGGCTCCCTTTCACTAAAAGGTTTTAGGGGGAAAGATCTTGTCATGCAAACAATTCACTGAAGACTAAAACATGAGTTGCTTCTCCCGTAAATTACATATGCAGAAAAACTTGTAATAGGGGAGCTGACAATGAAAACTGTAATGAGTGCCCCCTCTTCATATTGTTTGTGGTTGTTACTAGGGTTGGATTACATATTAAAATGTATTGTCTTCTCCTTACTAATTGTGTAAGGGAGTAAAGTTCTTCCTCATCATTCCTCACTGCTTTCCTCAATTGATATTGCTAATCTGGAGAAGTAGGCAAATAAATCATTTATTCCAGCGCAGGTGGCAACAGAACAACACTGCAATACATAGCTAACTCTCTTCTCAGAGTCTCTTAGTTTAAAAGCCTGACCAACAAAGACCTAAAAGTTCTAGTTGGTTCTTACCTGTGGCACCTTGATAGGCCAGGTTGTCACTTAAAGAATGACCTTGTGGTTAGGGACAGAAATTACACATAAAGCAGTATAAGTGATCAGATATCAGTTCAAGTCTGTAACACAACAGAAGTTCAGTGCACACAAGCTGCTTTTACTAGGGCCAAAACCAGTTTAAGATAAACCTGTATGGATATGGTATCAGACTTAATTGATTTAGGTTAAATTGGTCTATTGAACTTCTGGCTCTGATCCCCTCCAGATTCAAGTTAACTCACAATCCCACAGCATCCCTGGATGCCTTGCACCTCCCCTTGCACAAACCTCCCCTTGCAGGTGGGCAGGCTAGCCTTGGCCCAAGCTATCTGGTCCAGCCCAGCAGGGAGGCATGCTCTAGTGCCCCTTGGGTTCTGGCCTGAGCCACTGCAGGCATGTGGGTGGATTTCTGAATCAAAAGTGAATGTCTGATCACTTACTTATCAGTTCAATCAATGCAGCTTTAACCTGCAAAGATTGAATAGATCCAGCCTTGGGCTTTCTGACTATCTGTACATAGCCTGTAAGGCAAGAAAATACTTCGTAATTGCACTGCATTCTATGGGTCTAGCACCTAGTCACAATTGGGGGTCTCAGGAAATTCTAGCTAGAATGAGAAAATATTGAGGAAAATGGGGATGTCTGATCCAATTCTGTTTATGAGAATGTACAAAGTCCTGCTTCCTTGAGCAAAGAAGGTGTCAAACAGCCAGAATCCATTTCCTTGATCATAGTTCCAAATCTTTCTCCCTTTCTCTAGACTTCTCCTAGGGTCATACACCAGTGCTGTTCAGACTTTTTTTTCTCAGTCTGCTTCTGAGCTCTGTCTCTGTTTCTCCACCTGAGCTCTCTGCTGGGTACGTAACTATGTACACCTGAACAATACATAGCACCCACCCCCTTTCTCTCTTTGGGGTGGAGACATGTGCCACAGGTTTGGAGGCTGCTAATATTTCAACTACCTGTTCTCATAAAGGAGCTTAATGCCAACAGATGCATTGTTGATACATCAACAAGTTGACTTCCTTCTTCCTTGTTTAGTTCCTTTTAATTTTCCAATCCTATATTTTGTGACTCTAAGAATAGATATTTATCATTATTATTTGCTTTACCATAGAGCCCAAGAGTCCTGCTCATGGTCTCAGACCTTACTTTGCCAGGTACTGTACACAGAATGAAAAGACATTCCTTACCTTAAAGATTTTGCAACCTAAGCAGAAGTCAAGGGAGAACAGATGGATCTAGGCAGGCTGAGAAGCTCTAGGAAAAATGAGACCATGAAAAGAAGTGCTCATAGCCCATTGGTAACATATCTATTAGAAGGCAGGATAGACATGCAGATATCTAGACTAACTAAGATATATATGTACAAAGAGAGAGAGAAAGAGAGAGCACGCCCATAAACTTTTATGGGCTGAAGCTTACTTCATCAGATCTGTTCTCGGATCTTTTTGTGGGAATCATGTCAAAGAAAATTCTGCAGAGGAATTTGAAGGAGATGCAATGAAGTATCATTTTGTAGGAAGGTTTATAGGGAGCAACTCTAACTGTGAGGTGGAAAATCTTTCCAGTGGATGGTGGTGGGCAGACTGGCAGTGGAATCTAGCCTTTCAATACTCAGTGGGACGTGACAGAGCTATGAAGCTTTTGGAGGTTCTCTCTTTGATTTCAAAGAAAGAAAATATCACTTTATTCTTCCACCTGAGGAACCTCAGGCACAGTGTTGCCAAATGGCACCCAGCCGTCCAGCAGCAGAACTGGGATTAGAATCCAGGATTCCTATGTCCCAGTGCACACCTCTGACTGCTAATTCACACTACAAATATAAGGGTCAATGGCAACCTGTTTTCAGCATTCTCAAAACAGCATGATCTGACTTCTTTCCCTGCCTTCCCAAGTTGTAAAGCTTGGCTGCACCACCAAGAAACTGAAAGGAAGATGACCATCTTAAATAAATAGATTAAAAAAACAAAAAACCCAGTTTCCTTTCATATCATCTTTCAATTACTTAAGTTCTCTGCTTTCATTGCACTTAGTTTGATCTGATTAGGGCACAGATCACTGTAATACAAAAAAGCATAGCTCTGCAATTGATGTGTTATAAACACAGGTTTTGTATTTGCATAACTAAACAACTGACAATAAATTTCCCACCACAAAGGCAGTCTTTGCAGGCTTTGGGTCATTTCAACAAGGAAGGAAACATTACACTATAGGCACTGCATGTATTTTTAATTGATATCTTTCCTTTGACATTGTGATAGTAAAACAGTATGACCTGCTAAGCTGAAAAGTATTTAGGAACAAATCAGAAGAAAAAATGGCTAAGAGGCTTAAATGCCTGCATTTAAGAAATATGTAAGGCAATAACTGCATACAGGATAAAATATATATTCTAATGGCATGCACATTCCCTAAGGTGTAGCTGCTGCCAAATAACTGTCATCAGATTTAGGTAAGTAGAAGAACCATCCTATATGTCATAGCTATTCGGAAAGGGATAAAAATGTGTTTTAATATAGCCTTTCTTTAAATAAGCAAAGTTAAATGTCCAGTTCTCCACCAAGAAGCAGAAGCTTCTTACTGACTTTGTCTATATTTCATACAGATGAACTAGTTGAATGAAAATGACCACTTTCTGTCTACTTTAAAAAGTGCACTATAGATGCAAATTGGATACCAGCAATAAAAGGACGGGGGATTGAAACAATCATTTTCATCTGTAAGATGCCATCTTGTGTGCTTATCCATCATTACTAGTTACACATCTCTTTTTATGGGCCAAAGTATTGATTAAGACAGATCGTGTCTGTCTTAACTTCTTCCTCAACTTGCTGTTAGTCAAAAAAGTATGTTGTGCCTGAAGTATTTTCCAACCAAATCTTTACAGCTACAAGCAAAAACAAATCATCACTAGTTAACTTTGTTCTTAAGAAATACACATTGCAGCTTTTATGGTGATGCCACAGTTTGTGCTTAAGCTTTATAATTATAAACTTCACATGAATATACATTATAAGCATGTTTTTAGTCATGTCTTTTATGGCACTGGACCAATGAGGTCATTTTTGCTAGAACAACATTGTATAGTCATTCTCTGCAGAAACAAGGGGCTGGTTCTACAAATGTTTTGTACATATGTAAAATTAAGCATCTCAGTAATGCCATGAATTTTCAGGACTTCAGCAAAACAGGACATGCCTAATGCAGATTCAGGAAAATAATTTCAAGCATTTAAGTTTTTGAAACTTTTGGCATTGGATTCTTTTTCAGAAGTAAGCAGTGACTGGTACGGGGGAGTTGGTTCTTGCTCTCAGTTGCTTTGAATATTGGTAAGGGGCATAGTTGATGATGGTGCAGCAAGGGGAAAAAGCTTTAGAAATAAAAAACCATACACACAATGTGTGTAAACCTTTGGGATATTGAATTCCACATGGGGTACAACAGAATTCAAGAACATTCAACACCTTGCAGATTCAGACCTGAAATATGAGAGATCCTGACTTTGTAAAAACACTGAACCATTTTACATCCTGTTGACTGAAGTAGGACTGGTGGGTCCACAACCTGTTGCAAAAGTCCATCCAATTTATATTATAATGAAATAGATAGATAGGTATAGATCATTATAATATAGATTGGACTAATATATATATAATATGAGCAGGGTTCAAAAAGCATGTCTATTTTGCTATGCTATTTAGAAACAACACAAGGCTGCATCTTCCAAATGAATGAGTTTTAACAGTTGCCTTCATAGAAGTTTCACTTCCTTATGTTGTGTGGGTTTTGGGGTTACCACAGCAACTGTTACAGGGAAAGAAGTGCCTTCTCTCCCTGCTTTTCCATTGAAGAACTTGGGAGGCCACCATCGACTAGAACAAGGAAAGAAATTACAAAAGCCTCCACTGAACAAAAAGAACTGTGTTAAGTTCTTCCTACAGTACAAAGGTTCATATCAATTCCTTTTCCTTCAAAACACATTGAATATTCCAAATAGCTAATAACCAGTACTAAAGAGAAGTTTGGCCTGTTGGCAATGTGAAAAACCTTTTGTAGTGAAATCAGGTGAAGTGGGTGGGCCTCTGTTTTGCATTTCACTGGATATTGGGGCAACTGTATTTGGAATTTATATATAGATTTCAGGGGTGTTTATTCAGGTTACTTTTATCTATCCAAGAGAGGTTCTGTCCATTGCCACAGCATTCAGCAGAAACAGGACTTCAGCTGGTAAAGTTCAATATTGGGGGTATCACCAGTCTAGAATTGTTAAAAATTAGATCATTATCTGTAATGAAGAGTATACAAGTACAATGCATAAAAGGCTTTAAACATTTATGCTTAGAGAAATGTGGTTCAATTTTGGTTTGCTGTCCTTTCTGATATTCTATTATGCTTTAAAATAGATTGAGCTGTATTGAGACAGAAATTGAATCAAGAGGATGTAGAGAGTAGGTGGCAGGGAGAGAGAAAGAATGACAATTTGTTTTCTGGCTCACCTGGTTCACCATGACATGACTTGAAGCATCATAATGGTTTAGTGAACGATCAACAAACAGTTTTCTTCCTGGTTGACAACCGAGTATTTAAGATAGCAGAAGCTTCAGGTGGTTTAACAAGTGCTGTCAATCATTTTTCAGCCTTTCATTATTTTAAAGTGCTTTTAAAGGCAGCAGGATTTACCTCAAAGGTAAATAGCAATGCAATACACAGTATGGTGGATTGAAAAAGTGGAAAAATACTAACACTACGCTAAACTGCTTCACCTGCAATGGCCTCAGAGCACCTCTCCCACTAGGCTCTACATAGTTCTTGTCATTGGCCAATACTTGCATCCTCAGCCACTGAGGATTGTCAGCTGAATCCCCATGTCATCATGAGTCACAGGTGTCGCATCAAAAACCCAGTTTTAGTGTGCTGTTGTGTTACATAGCATAGCATTTCTTAAACTTTATGGGTTTACACCTCACTGTAGTGAAGTCAGGTACTCTCTTGCCTCCCTTGTGCACCTGCCACTACCACTCCCCCTCCTCCCTGGCAGAACTGGTAGTGAAGGAAGCGGTGGCTAAAGCAGGGGTTGCAGCTGTGACTCGCAGGCACCCCTGCAGAAACCGTTCACACATATCCAGGGAGGGTGCACCATACAGTTTGGAAAATGCACAGGTAAAGGCAGAGACCTCAAGATTGTTGAAAAAAGGACCCTTCCCCCCTCTACCCCCTCCTGCCACAACCCCCTTACTCCTGACTACTGTCTAGACTAGGGAAAGTGTCCACCCCGGCCCCAGTTCTGTTCTGTCAAAAGCTGCTGGGTTTCAGTGGGTTTCCTTTTACCTAAGACCTTTACAAAGCCCACCTTGGGCTGCTCACAGGAGGGAGGGCAAAAAGGATATTTTGTTTCCCTGGGGCTGCGTATTTAAAGGGTTGGGCAGAACAGACTGGCCAAATTTGTAAGGAGTCACAAATGGGTCTTCATTTTCATGTTAATTGTTTTCTTAATGTAACCGCCCTGGTAGCCTTATAGTGCTCTTGCTTGAAACAGTAATTTGGGCTCCTAGCTGTTTTTTAATTAAATGGGCAGCAGGAAGGGAGGGATTGGGAGGGGACTGTTTCATTCCACAATCAAAAATGTCTGTGGGCAGTACTGGCCAATAAAGGACATTTCTGTGCATGCAACTTCCATTTACTTTGGGGGCAGAAAGTATCATTGACCGGTACAGGCTGGGGACTAACTGGCTGGACAGCAGCTCTGCAGAAAAGGACTTTGGGGTTACAGTGGACAATAAGCTGAATATGAGCCAACTGTGTGCCCTTGTTGTCAAGAAGGCTAACAGCATACTGGGCTGCATTAATAGGAGCATTGCCAGCAGATCAAGGGAAGTGACTATTCCCCTCTATTCAGCACTGGTAAGGCCACATCTGGAGTACTGTGTTCAGTTTTGGGCCCCCGCTACAGAAAGGATGTGAACAAATTGGAAAGAGTTCAGCAGAGGGCTGGGGCCCCCTATGACTTCTGAGGAGAGGCTGAGGGAACTGGTCTTATTTAGTCTAGAGCATTGGTTAAGAAATACTGGTCTAGAGAGGACTGAGAGGGGATTTAATAGCATCCTTCCACTACCTGAAGGGTGGTTGCAAATAGACTGTTCTCAGTGGTGGCAGATGACAGAACAAGGAGCAATGGTCTCGTTGCAGCAAGGGAAGTTTAGGTTAGATATTAGGAAAAACTTTCTCACTAAGAGGGTAGTAAAACACTGGAACAGTTACCCAGAGTGATTTTGGGGAATCTCCACCCTTGGAAGTTTTTAAGACCTGACTAGACAGGCTGGGATGATCTAGTTGGGGGTGGTCCTGTTTTGAGCAGAGGGTTGGACAAGATGACCCCCTGAGGTCCCTTCCAACCTGAATTTTCTATTCTGATTATATGGAGATTCCCACATTTCTCAGCATCTAGACAACCGTTTCTTTCCCTTTTCTTTTCTGTGTCCTTATGACAAGATAGTTAGCCAAATTTGCAGATCCCTGCACCCTGCCCTGCAAAGCTTGTTCTCAAACAAACCCCTCCAGTTTTGACAGATGCCCATGTTGACTAGAGGCACATCCATCCCTGGGGCGGAAGGGTTTTGAAAGCAGGGAGTCTTTGTGTAGAATAGGGAGTCTGCTGGGAAGGGGAGTGGAGTGTGGATGCAGAGCTGCATTAACCCTCTAGTGGGCCCTAGGCAAACAAAAGTGCCCTACTTAATACTGTATATTTACTTTTTTCATTCAATAATTATATGAAAAATAAGCATAACTGGGCCCCTTCTTCACTTAAGGCCCCAGGCATGTGCCTCGTTTGCCTATGGGTTAATCCAGCCCCGGAAAGATGAAGCAAGCTGAGTATTGGCAAACATGCCTCAAGAACCCATGCTGCTGCTTCATTCAGGGATGCTTTTTGTCCCTCAAGGACAAAAAGGAGAGAGCAGATTCATGAAAAGCACCAGGCCTTTTGATATGCCATTTGGTAGCATGGGCTCAAACCCATCATATGAGCTATAAATGCCCCTCGATAATGGAGAGCGCTAAGGCAGCGTTTCTCAACCCATGGGCCGTGACCCAAAAGTAGGTTGCAAGAATATATGGGCCTTTTTCTGTGACTGTTAAGGGACAGGACTAGGAGCAGTGGCTTCAAAGTGCAGCAGAGGACATGTAGGTTAGAGACCAGGAGGAACTATGGTCATTCCTGACTATGAAGGTGATCAAGCATTGGAACAGGCTGCCTGGAGAGGTTGTGGAATTGCCATCCTTGGAAATTTTCAAGGACAGGTTAGACAGACGCTTGGCTGAGGTGCTTTAGTCAGGGATGATCCTGCCTTGAACCAGGGGCTGGACTAGATCAGTGTTTCTTAACTTGTGGGCTGCAACCCAAAAGTGGGTCACAAGAATGTATGAAAGGGTTGCAAACAAACTTTAAAAATGCATTCTCCTTTAAAGGAGGAAAATGTGGAAAACTGTGGGTTTTCCCTTGCAGGCTGGCAGAGTTCCAGCCTGCCAGGGGCTGTTCGGCCCCCCATGCCATGCACGCTGGAGGGCAGTGGGTTAGGAGTGAGGGGCACTGGGTCGGGACTGCTCATCCATGTTTACAACGGGGTACAAAAAGGGTTAAGAACCACTGCATGACGGGCATATCACCCGATGGCTTGGGACAACTGAAAGACAAAACCGGGTCAAGAGTGAAGGTCATAGGGTCCACAAGAGATTCCAGCCAGTGCCCCCTGACCCTCGAAGGAGCCAGCGGACGGGTGCTGCCCAGCAAGTGAAACAGCCCAGAGATGTGAAGAGACAAAGGACAGGAAAACAGCCCCACCATCCCAGGGTGGTTCCCCCTGCCAGGTCTCCTTCCTGGTCCTGCACCTCGCCAGTGGATAGCGCTAAAAACTTGCTGCTTTTCCTTCCCTTTCCAGCCCTGACCCCTGTCTGTTCTCTCGGGTCTCCCTTCACCATTTCCTCCGCAGCCCCGGCCGCAGTCGGTGCGTTGTGGAGGGTCGGGGGAGACGAGGGCACTCCTTTCCCCCACCCCGCAGCAGCCCGGGGCTCTGCCTCCTCAGGCGCGAGACAGCCTGGGAAGGGGAAGGGAAAGGAAAGGGGGAAGGGGGGGAGCTTTTCTTCTCAGCTGGGCGGGCTGGAAGGGAAAGTTCTGGGGTCACTGGGAGGGAAAACATTCCTCGCCCGCTGCGACATCATCCCGAGGAGGAGGAAGAGGAAGAGCCGCGTGTCGGCCGGCCCAGGAGGAGGCTGCTCCAGCCCCGCGGGCGGGCGGGCGGGCCGGGACGCGCGGTGTCGCTGGCGGGGCGCTGCCAACATCTGGGCCGGCCGGAGCGGCGGCGCCGCATGGGGAGGCGGCCGCAGCGCGGGGCCCCGTGAGCGCGGGCGGGCCCGGGGCATGCGGCGGCCGGGATGGCGTCGGCCGTGTTTGAGGGCACGTCGCTGGTGAACATGTACGTGCGGGGCTGCTGGGTGAACGGCGTGCGGCGCCTCATCATCGACCGGCGCGGCGCCGAGGAGGACTTCTACGAGATCCGCACGGAGTGGTCGGACCGCAGCGTGCTCTACCTGCACCGCAGCCTCGCCGACCTGCGCCGCCTGCTCCGCCGCCTGCTCGACTCCTTCCCCGAGGACCGGCCCGAGCTCCAGCGGGCGCCGCTGCTGCAAGGTCCGCCCGGCCCGGCCCGGCCCGCGCGTGTGCGTGTGTTTGCGTGTGCCGGAGAGCGAGTGAGTGTGTCCGCTCACCGGCTGTGTGTTTGGGAGTGCGTGTCGGTGTCCGTGTGTGACACGGTGTTTGTGACTGCGTGCCCGGTGTGAGTGCGAGTGTGTCCGTGAGAGTGTGGGTGGGTGTTTGTGAGTGCGTATCAGTGTGTGTCCGTCCGAGTGGGCGTGAATGTCACGGTGCTTGCGGGTGTGTGTCAGTGTCTGTGAATGCCTGCTTGTCACAGTCGGGGGGGGAGTGTGGCGCCGTGTGTGCGCTTGTGAGTGTGTGTCAGTGTGGGTGTGTGCGTGACAGCATGGGTGTGTTACCATGTGTGGTTGTGAGTGCATATGTCGGAGTGTGTGTGTGTCACTGTGTTTGTGAGCCTGTGTCAGTGTCTGTGTGTGTCAGTGTGGTGAGTGTGTCACTGTGTAAGTGCACATTGCTGCAAATGTGTGCGTGTTGGTGTGGGTGAGTGTGTCACGGTGTTTGTGAACATGTGTCAGGGTGTGCACAAGTGTGAGAGTGGGTATGTCACCACGTGTGTGTTTGTAACTGCTTGTCAGTGTGTGTGTTTCCAAGTGTGGATATTTCACTGTGTTTGTGAGTGCATGTCAGTGTCTGTGAATGCCAGTGTGTTGCTGTGTGCATCTGTGTGGGTGACTGTGTGCCTGTTTGTGAGTGTGTATTAGTGTGGGTCGGTGTGGGTGAGTGTGTCATTGTGTGTGCATGTGAGTGTGGGTGTATCACCATGTGTGTTTGTGAGTACATCTCCCACTGTGAGTGCAAGTGTGTGTGCGAGTGTCACCATGTGTGTTTATGAATGCATGTCAGTGTTAGTGCTGATGGGCATGATTAGCATGTGTTATTCTGCATGTGAATGTGTGTGTGTGTCAGTGTTAGTGCCTGCGGGTATGATTAGTGCATGTTAGTCTGTGAATGTGTATTATTGTGTGCATGCATGTCTGGGTGTGAATGTGGGGGGGATGTCAGTGTTAGCATGTGTGGGCATGTTCAGTGTGTGGTTGTGTGTGAGTGTCGGTGTTTGTACCTGTAGATATGCTTAGGGTATGTTTATGTGCGAGTGTGTGTCAGTGCTAGTGCATGCAGACGTGTAGTGTGTGTTAGACTGTGATTGTAAGCATGTCAGTGTTGTGCATGTGTGTCTGTTGGTCTGTGTGAATATGTACCTGGTTTAATGTGTCAGTTTTAGTACGTATGTGTCAGTGCATGTGGATACATGTGTCAATGTGTGTGAGTGCATGCATGAGTGGGGCATCAGCACATTTTTTATCTGTTACCATGCATGTTAGGGGGAGCGTCAGACTTCTTCTTGGCTGGAAGGGGGAGAGGCTGGAAAGGAAGTGAGGCATAAAGGAGTTTAAAACCCATCTCCTGGGCTTCCTTACTCAGTGCCTTGCTCCCTTGGAGTAACTGACACCAGTGGCAATGTGGTGCCCAGTCAGTACCAGGGCAGAAGGTGGTAGAGAATATTTCCCAGGGATTTGGCCCATGGCCTGGATTCCTGAGACTCAACTCTGTCATGCTTTGCATGCATGAACTCCACATTTCTCCTGTACCCTGTGGATAGCATTGCAGACCGGGCGAAATACTTCCCTTTTCTACGTGGATCAAAATGACCTGAACTCACGGAGCTTTGTATTGGCCTCCATCGGGTGCGGGGGCCTGGGGGATTTTTCGGGGGTTACACAGAATGACCATATATATATATCCTTTGCAATAGAGTGGTAAAGGCTGTGGCTCTTCCCCATGGTGCAAGTAAGGTCATAGGGTTGAAATAATTTCTCATGAAGCTTCTCTGAAAGCCCTTGACATTGCATCAGGCATGGTTTCAGTGCATATTGTTTAAAACTGTAGCTTTAATTTCTTCACATTTTAAAAGAGCTGTGGATCAGAGACATTTGAGAAAAGGTTACCCAAATTTTATGCTATAGTAGAGTTGTGGAGAGAAACCAATTAACCTTTTTGGGTTTTTAAAGATGGGCTACGTAGAGCACAGTACATCTTTGGCCAAAATAAGAAACTTGTTTCAGAAACTTGGAGCAGAAGGAAGCAGTGTCCCTTGCTTTAACATAAGGGACACTTTGCCAGTGCTTATTACCCTGTTGCTTTGGTCAGAATATACATAAATCATGTGATTAATATATCAGGGAGAAAAAGCCAAGAATGTATATTAGTTTCTCATAACAGCAGAGAAGTTTTCTGCTTAGGTGATGTCTCTTCACATGCCTTGTGAGCTACAATAGGAGGTGCATGGGAGCTGACAACCTGATTCCCAGCCCCCTGACTTCAGTATAGCTCTGCCAAACTCAGTGCAGTTGCTCTAGGTTCTCACCTGTGTAAGAACAAACTCAGTCCCTTGGGGCTGGAGACTGGCTATTCCCCAGATAGCTTGCTCATAAGCATTTGTCTAGATTAAACTGAAATGTGGCTTGTGGGTTGTGTCAGTCACTCAAGCTAAGCTGCCTCTCTTGTCTCCTGCCAGGTCTCAATTTTGTTGTGGTGTCTTTTTTGTCTTGTTAAAAAAGTATCTGGAATACATTTGGTTTCTTCTTCCTCCTCTCCAATTCCTCTCCCCCTGCCCCCGACTGTGTATATGAAGTCTGCGGGGTAATTTCCCTCTCTGCTTATGGAAATACATAGCTCTTCTTCGTTCATTTTGTATCCCTCTTTTCTCAGCTGATGCTTCCTTCCTTTTTTGGGTCCTTGTGACACAGATGGTATTTAGCAGAATTCGCAGATTTTCTGGTATCTGGAGGAAGGACAGTAGACTCCTAGGCACCGAGTGCCCTCTTCAGACAGCCGAAGAACATTGCTGTGTAGAAACTGAAAATGCTTCCCTGCTGATTCATTGAAGGCTGAGGGGCAAAAATTTCACAATTTTGGGTGTCTTACTTCAGACACCTTGGGTCTGATTTTCAGCCCTGCTGGGCACATGTTGGCCCTATTGATTGCAGTTCCAGCTGTGGCTGTTCAGCAGTTTTAAAAATCAGGTCTTCAGTGTCTGAAGTAAGAGCCTGTTCCTTCTCTTCCCCCCCCCATTACAGATTATTTATTTTTAAAAATATTAGGCCTTAATTACAAGTTTCAGAGACCTTATTTGTGTAGATGGTGTTATGTGGGTTCTTCTCTGCTCACACTGGAATGCTGGCACTCTAACTGGAGGGTCACAGGTACCTTAGATTGTAAGTAAATGAGTAATCAGGGAGGACTAGACATCTTTAGTAAAATCAATTTATTTCTGTTTAAAGTCCTGATCAGGCAACCCCCCCTTATCTTTCTATTAGAAAAACACTCCCTTTGAGAGGCTACTGGGGTGAATGAATGATACATACAAGTAAGGTTTGAAAAGCTGAGCCATAATATTGGCAGTAATGAAGAGAGCATTGCATACTTTTTTGGTGCCCGCAGTTCAGTGATTTCTTGGGTCTAACAGTTTAAATCTCACCTGCATCTTCCTTGGCTGATCACTGAACCTATTTTCAGTGCAATATATTCATAAGATGGAATAAAAGTACTGAATTTTTTTCAGCTATTTAGAGTGTGCAACTAATAATTTTAATTATAATCATCTTCTGTTTAGAAGTTTTTCTGTGAGGGAGAAGAAGACTGCAACATGGAGGTAACTCGGTATTTTTCTGCAGAGCCTGTACTTTGCTATAAAGGCTTTGCTCAGACACACTAAGTCTGAGTGTGCCTGGCATACACTTGCATCATGTCATGCTGTGTATAGAACAATACTTTAACTCAATGAAAGACACGAATTTGAATTCATCTAAATGAAGTTTTTTTGTAAGCAAGAGATTAGTGTATTTGCCTCACATGGTGAGCATGACCTAACTTTAGTTAAACTTTTTGGATAAGTACGGTTTTTGCATGGAGTGTTTTAAGAAATGGGTATGTTTCCGTCCCATAAATTTCAATATATTTAACCTAAATTTTAAAAGTGTGGCAGTTGTATGGAGTGAGAGATCTTGTATGTTTTAGCTCTTCTCCAAAATGCCAGAGTATAATTCCTGTCTTTAATATTCATGGCAGCAGTGAGAACAATGTAAGCCAAATTGCATTGCATCACAGGAGTCAGAAATATTTCAGGCTACTGAAGATTTGCTTAAGTAACTTTAGAAGAACCAGGTTATCCTGCTACTTAGGCACTCACTTTGTCAAACTACAGTGCATGACATTCAAGGGATATTTTAAAGTAATGAACACCAAAATAGGTCTAAAATACCTTGATCTTAAAGGTGGTTATTAACCTTGTATGGGCCTTTAAAAAATCCAGTTTCTCTGTCAAATAGTGGACTCCTTTTATTTATCTGTGGGTTTAGCACAAAACTAATGTTTACATACTAAAATGTTCCTCCTTCCAGAGCATCAGCAAACTAGGGAAAAATGTTCTATTTCCAGAATTGTACAGTATCAGTGATGCTAATACAAAAATAAAGTAACAGGAAAAAATGGAGCCATAATGGCAGTAGGAATACCAAAAAATATGTATATAGGAGAAATATTTATTACATTTCTAAGAAGGGACTGAAAGTTGATTATCCTTTTTTAGAAAGACAGTTTTATAATGTGTTGCTTTGTAAAGTTTGTTACTTCTGACTGAAATAGATTTAGATGGATCATTGAATGTCTGCAAATGACCTCATCTGATATAGACATATGTTTTTATACTGCACAGCAACAAGGCTTGCTTTTGTTGCAAGATTTCTCTAGAGAGTGTTGTGATTACATGTCTGAAATTACTGTTTTCTCATGATAGATCTCCTCCCCTTGGGGCAGAGAATTTATGCTGTTTCCTCTGTGTTCTTTTTTTGAGAAGGCAAAGTAGTAGAGAAGGGAAGGTCTTCTTCCAGCTACAAAAGATCTCCAGGATCTATTCCAGGGGACTTTTAGTTATCCCAAGACCCAGGGAGGACATAGGCGTTTCAACATGTTTCAGTGGAATTGTTTTGCTAGTGTCTCCCTGGCTCAGGAAGGAGCTCACATGGGGAGGAAGGTTGCTAGCTTTATTATATTTCTTGACAGCTGATCCATGGCCCGGTAGAGCTGCTTTGCTCTCAGGTTGTCTTTCCCTCACCTTGGCCCCAGTTCATTCTCTTGGAAGTGTGCGGGACTCCACAGCTCCAGGGGAAGGGGTAGTTGTTGAGATGTAGCCATGGAGATGGCTAACCATCTTCCCCTTTCTGTGTAGGTAATGGGATAGTCCATGTGCGGAGGGTATCAGCATCGTACAATCTGGCTCTTTTGCCAAGTGCTACAACCAGTGTATGCAATAACAGCACGTGGCAAAGCGTACCTGATATTTGGATGTCTGAAATGCCTTAGGAGGCTAAAGGCCAAGTACATTCAACCACAGGAAGAGTGATTCATTTTATATAGAATAATCAAGAGTTTTTGCTATAGTGACACTTTTATAAAGTAGTTTTCTTGCATCTTAATAAGTTGTCTCACAAGTTTGGTTCTGTGCTGTTATGTCAGAACCTGCAGGGCCATTATCATTACATTGATCTAAATCAGATTCCTCCTTTTATGAAGATGTATCATCTTGAGTCTCATGACTCATGATGTCACGAGACACTTCACAGCATTTTCTTTCTTTCTGAAATGTGCCTATCCCTTGCTGTAGGCATATGTGGAAATGATATTAAAAGGTTCAGTAATTAAGTCACATGTCTGGAATTCATTTCAGTCATTATCAGTTTGCTGTGTTGTCTGTACCTGTGCAGAATTAATTACTGCTTCGGTATGCAAGTAACAGCTGGTGGAGAAGGCATCCTTAAAGGGTGGCAGAGTTGACCTGTGATGAGCTGTAGAGAGATCTAGAAGTAATTGTGATAGACCATATGAATGAAGTCAAATATAGAACATGAGGTGAGAACTAACAAGCAGTAACAACTGCCTCCAAAATACTGCCTGAAGTCCTGTCTCAAGACTTTTCTTAGAACAGGGGCTGACAGTTGGTAAGTCAGAGCCCCTTCTATTGAGTTCAGTGGATACAGAATTGGGGCTTTAGCCAAAGGAAAAGGCCTACCTGGGCTGTCATGGTTAAAGCATGTCAGTTTGTACAGGTGATTGCTCCCAAGGAAGTAATGTGGCTTTGTGTTCATTCACCTTTGACTCCTTAGCCCTAACTTAATAAAGCCCAAACTTAACCACTAGCATTAGCTATTGAAGTCAGTGATACATTTTATCTTTTTCTAGCAATCCTGATGGAATGAAGCACTTTAATGCTATTGTTGTAGCGCCAAATTGTGCTCCTAGAAATTATGTCTTCTGGCTTCTCTGTACACACATACTGTTTATACACATACTGTCTGGTGTCCCACCATTATGAGATTTTTTTTTTGTCTCGCAGGGCAATTCTGCTGTAGTTCTCTTTCCATGCTGCTCCTCTTCCATGTCTTATATCTCCCTTTCTTTGTCATGCTTTCCTAGGCTGCTGGAAGCTTTTTTCTTATTGGAGCATTAGTGTCAGTGATGACTTCAGAGTTCATCAGAACTTTTCCTTCATCTTCCATACTATCTTCTGATGCAAAACACCCAGTAAATTCTGTTTCATGCTGGGACTGGATCAGCCGGTGCTGTGTCAGAGTTGTGGTGCACTGGGAAAGATGTATACTTTGCATCCCTTCCAAAAGCTGCAGTGGTCTGGATTATGTCCATAACAAGTCCGTCAATGTTTATTTGCCCTAACAGTGTGCTATGCTTACTATATCCCCATTTCCACCATTTACAGTTTTGTATGTGCTGTGTTACATATATTTCTTTTTTGTTTTTACAAAACAGTCTGGGAGTTTAATTTATGAGTATAGGGAGCTCTATAGAGGCAACTAGCACTTTCTAAAGACAGCAGCTGTGATAACACAAATAAATACACTACATCTATTGTGCCCCATTTCTTTGTTGACTTTGTCAACAGTTCATTAAAAGAGCTTACTTACAGCTTCTGTCTGGTAGACAAAGGGCACAGCTCTTCATTATCAACCTTCTAGCAATGCAGTCTAACCAAAATTAAGTTTTTTATTTGCCAAGTTTCATAGTCCAGCTATAATGTTATAGGGTGAATAAAAACTTCTGGTTTCATTATAAACCCATCCACATGCCTTGGCTTTATAAAAGATTAATGAAGCATGTCAGGGGGTTTTTTGTGGGAGAGAGTAGGGGTAAGAGGATATATATTACTTTAAATTCATATAAATATAGTGCTAAAGGTAATAGTAAAGATTTCTGTTTTGCATTAAACTGCTGTTTTCTTTCCTTCTCCTCCTCTTCCCTCTTCCTTACATTTTTGTTTTCTCTTGTGAACTTTCTGATACTAAAATTGTGAGATTTGTGGGACCAAGAGTATTCTTTCTGTTTATGCTTGCAGTGTTTTTTCAATGGTCCCCAATAGTAATATTGGTGTAACTTTGTTTAATAAATGTATGAAAAACCAGGCAGCTTAGAAACTGGACTTTTCTGTCTTTAACTTGCTGCTGTGCTTTGGAAATCTATGCAAGTGAAAAGATACATAAGCACAAAGAGTTACTTTAAACACCTAATGACACAATAAGCTTTTATTTTGTATTGGGATTTAAATTACACTGTTGTTTTAAAGCACACTGTTAGGTGCCATCATTTACCTCTGCTAAGTAAAATCTACCTGTTTTCTTGAGGCTATATTTGTGTGCTACGGGCATATTTCAGGGTCTAAGAATATAAGTATCACAGTGACCAAAGGCACAGGCATGTAGCTAGCTGGATTTTCAAAGTGTGTAGACATCTAATTCCTATTGTGTGGGTGTAAGTACCTTCTGAAATTCTAGTCCTGAGTAACCAACCTGAACAGATTCAGCATGTAACAGATTTCAGACATGCTTTTTTAATTTCAGCTTCTAACAGGCCCCTGGCAGATGTGCAGTTCAAGATACGATGGAATCTGATGTGTGATCCCCACAGTTGTGCTTCCTACCATGCCACAAGTGAATAGTAGGAAGTATGATTGTGGGACTGAGCTCCAGATTTCATTACATCATATTGTCAGTGGAGGGTGAGCCCAGAATCCTGATCCCAGGAGCCATCAGCTGATCCAAGCTCCCAGCCATAGGGGATCACTATGTACCCTTGTGGCTGGGAGCCATCAGCTGACCTAGGCTAAGCCGTGGGCTCAATCTCTGGGGCTCATGGCCTTGGGGGTGCCCCCACAATTAGAAGCCTGGATCAGCAAATGTAGTTCCCAGCCTTTGGAATACTGGCTTTCAGTTAATCGTGTGGTAGGAACCAGACACAAAGTTAATATACACATTTTTACACAGATTTTGTGTAATAATGTTGTAGCTTATTCCTTGTTTTACCATACCATTAACATGGTAACTACTCAAGATGTGATAATAGTTAATCTCATCTTGTGTGAAGTGTTTCAGGGAACTCAGACACACCACCCAGTGGGCAGTGTTTGTGAAAATTAAACTCTTAGAGCATGAAGTTGATCATTGGGTGCATCTACATGTGCTATTAGCATGGAGCAGTAAACTCCGGTGCATATTGCACCAGAGTTTATTGCTCCCAGGCACTGTGTTTGCACATGCACCTGGGACTGCAACACATTGAGCCAGGTCAGAGAATTCCTGGCCTAATAGGGCCATACATGTAGATGTGGAGACTTTACTGTGGAATTAATTAGGCAGCTCCACAGTAAACGTCTTATGTAGATGTACCCACTGAGGCTTAAAATATTCTCTTCATAACTTCTGTGTGAATTAGACTCTTAATGTGTGAATTTCTCCATTCCCATAGAAGGAGAGAAGAGTGGCATTGAATTAGGAAGGTGTCACAGGGGAGGCATTACCCTTCTTGGAATACAGGAACATGGATATTGCCTTCTAAGATCAAATGAACAGCCCTTCTAGACCAGTGTCCACATCTTAGAGACAGATGGTGGATGTTCCCACTATGGCCTTGCACATGCTTATTAAACACAGTTGCTCAAATATTTATGACAGTAATGAAGGAACATCAGCCAAGGATCCACTGTGATAGGGTGCTGCATAAAAAAGTGGAAAAAAATAGTTGCAGAGAGCTCCTTGTTTGACATTGGCTGAAATGCTGATGCATGAGGTTTAATATCCCTTCCCAAATTCCTATTTGTTGTTCTTAATATCCTTGATAGCCATATAAGTCTCCAATCCCTTTATGAATCCTGCTGAGTTCTTGGCCCCAGAGCCTTCCAGGGACAATGATTTGTACAGCTAATAGATGGTGTGAAAAAAAGAATTACTATTCAGTTTGAATTTCCCAGTTTTACGGTCATTAAATATTAGGGCTGTGCGAAATTTTACCAAGTGTTTCATTTTGAAGCTGGTTCAACATATTTCCAGCTCTAAACAGCAAAATCAAAATGAAACAAAAAACATCAAAACAGCTTCAAAACAAAATGAGGGCACATGAAATGTGAAAGTTTCAAAACATTTTGAGTTTCGAAGCAGCCCAATGGAGGGAGGCAGGGGAGAGCCAGGGCCATGCTCCGAGCAGCTCTGGAGCCCCATGTAGCTCAGCTCTGGCTCTCCCTGCCTCCTGCCACTGGCCTGCACTCTGGGGGGCTGATGGAGCTGATCGGAGGTAAGTGCCAGCTCTGCCCACCTCCCGCCTCCAGGCTGCACTCCATGGGGCTGGCGGAGGGAGGCGGGCAGAGCTGGCGCTGCACTCCAATTGGCTCTGCCAGCCCCATGGAGCACAGCCCAGTAATGGGAGGCAGGCAGAGCCAGCGCTGCACTCCACCTCCTGCCACTGGACTGAGCTCCAGGGGGCTGGCGGAACCAATTGGAGCACAGCCTGGCGGTGAGAGGTAGGCAGAGCCAGGGCTGTGCTCTGCCTCCCACTGCTGGGCTGAGCTCCATGAAGCCTGGTGCTGGGTGCAGGCTGTGCCCAGCACCAGTCCTAGGCAGCACTGGCAGCCCCCCGTCATCTGGCACAGATCCACGGGCCTGCACCCCCAAGAGGAGTCCAGCACAGCCCTGCAGCCCTCCTTGGAGTGCAGGCCCCCGGAAATGCACCTGGATGACAGGAGGTTGCCACTGCTACCTGGGGCCAGCAGCAGCATCTGTCTTCTCCGGTGCTGGGTGCAGGCTGCATCTACTGCCAGTTCCAGGTGGCAGCTTGAGCCTCCTGTCATCCGGCACAGAACTGGGGGCCCACACCCCTGGGAGGAGTCAGGCACAGCCTGACAGCCCTTCTGGGAGTTCAAGCCCTCAAATCTGCACCCCAGATCAGAGGAAGCTCAAGCTGCCTTTACCACCTGGGACCAGCACTGGGTGTGGGCTGTGCCCAGCACCAGACAAGATTGTTGCTGCTGCAGCCTGAGCCTCCTCTCATCCGGCGCACAGATCTGGGAGCTTGCACCCCCAGGAGGGCTGTCAGGCTGTAAAAACCCCTGGATCTGTGCGCCTGAGGAGGGGAGGATGCTGCTGCTGCTTGAGACCGGTGGCAGCAGCAATTTTCTCTGGTGCTGGGCACAGCCTGTGCCCAACACTGGCCCCAGGTGACAGGGAAGCCTCTTCTCATCTGAAGCGCAGATCTGGGGGCCTGAAACCCCGAGAGGAGTCTGGCACAGCCCTGCAGCCCTCCCGGGAATGTGGACCCCCGGATCTGCATCCGGACAACAGGAGACTGCCACTGCTGCCTGTGGCTTGCCCGGCACTGGGTGCAGACTGCACCACTGTCAGTCCAAGATGGCAGCAGCAGCCTCCTGTCATCTGGCATGGATTCAGGGGCCCACAACCCCAGGAAGAGTCTAGCACAGCCCTGCAGCCCTCCTGGCAGCGTGAGCCCCCGGATCTGCATGCTGGATGATAGGCAGCTGCCGCTGAAAGCAAATTTTGCTTTCAAAACTTTGAGGTTCAGTTTCCAAGAAACCTCGGCACCTATCTCCTTGAAACTTGGCAGGCTTCATGCCCTCAGAAGGGGCTACCATCCCTGCATCCAAATCAGGCAACAAATGACAATGTTTTAGGCATTTTCATAATTCCCCATTATAGCCTATGGGTGAAACATTGAAATGAGTCAAAAGAACAAAACATTTTCGACTAAACAAAATGGACAATGCTTTGAAACAAAATGATAAAACGAAACACTGTCCCTTCAAAGCAGTTGAAACAGATGTTGAAACAAAACAATGGTGTTTCGCACAGCCGCATTGAATATGCCTTTGTTCTTATATCCTGTATTTTTCTGTCAGAAACCTAGAGGAGGACATTAACAACTGCAAGTTATCTCATCTTCCCTAGACCCAAGTCCTAGAGAACTAAGACATGCTGAAGGTTGTCAAAAGGGGTTTCTTCTTGAGAGCAAGCTTCTTGTGGCTAGAGGATAAACTACTCCTGTGTGGGTGTGAAAGACCTTCAGAGATTTGTAAACCCTGATGGCCTTCCATTCAATTGGGAAGCAGTTCACCCTCTCTTTTTGTTGTCCTCCTTGCCACATGGATTTAGGAGACTTTTGAGAGGTGTGCTTCATGAAATTGTCCACCTCTCTTTTCACCTTAGCCTCTCCAGTGGGTTTTCCAGTGGATGGTGGTAGCAGCCTGGGCCTAGATAAAGGAAGGTAAATCTGTGTGACACGTAATTAGATATCTAATCGTGTGGAGTGTCATCACTAGTGGCATAACATCTTGCACACTTTTACATGAAGTACGGACTTGCTTTGACTTCCATGCATCAGCAGGGTTCTGTGGTTCATGAGTTAAATCCGAGGGCAGTAAGGAGGGGTCTCTATGTAAGTTCCTCCTTTCCTTATTCATGTGATACTTGCTTTGGAGTCCATTGGGCTAGCCTTATTCGCAAAATGAGCAGAATTTGGCCCACTGCTTAAAATCTTGGCACCTTAAACATTATTGGAAAAGGAAGGTCTTATTCATCATCCAGGGAAGAGATTTATCAATATATGCATGCAGTCATTTTTCCTTGTAAATCATTAGATTTTTTTTTAAACAATTGACATACCAGAGTTACTCCCCATTAATAGCATGTATTATACTATAATGAGCTGTGCAGCGGTAAATGACACTCCTCTGCCAAGCCCCTTACAGGCAAAAAACAAGTAAATGACATCTTTTAAGTATTATATATGTTATATTTAGGCTCAATAGGTTCATAGACATGAACATTTATAATTGTTCACACTGATATAAAAATTAAGGGTTTGTGTAGGAAGAAGAAGGCAGTGGAGTTTCAGGTTAGCATTAGAACCAAGCTGATGAGAGTTTATAGCATGTAAATGACTTGAAATGACTTGAAATGATAGGTAATGCCCAAGTAAAGTACATACAATAAGATAGCACAGCAAAGTTTTCCTAGGAAGAGTTAGCACATGCTTTCAGTTAGCAGTCAAACTGTAGTAAGCACAGAAGAAAAGGAGGGTGAGCAGTATTTTGCCATGACATTGGTAGGATCTTTCCCAGCTCTGAGCTAAACTATGCATGCATGACTGAACAAGTGAAAAACAGCAGCACTGGCTTCCAAACTACAAGACATCTTTTTAATGTATTTTTATTTCGGGACTTCTATATAACAAGTGTACAAAGTGTGTGCTAGACATGCAAAAGGAAGTTTTGGCTGTAGTTTTGCAATCCTTTCTCACACAGTAAACTCCCAGTGAAGTTGGTAGAACTGGATGCTTGCCCTTGTGCTAGTATGCCTATGTTTCTTTAAACAGCTAAATGAAGTTTCCTGATCACAGGCCCTAGTTCTCATGGGGGACTTCAATCACCCTGACACCTGCTGGGAGGGCAATATAGCAGTTCACAGGCAATCCAAGAAGTTTTGGGAGAGTGCTGGGGACAACTTTCTGGTGCAAGTGCTGGAGCAGCCAACTAGGGGCCATGCTCTTCCTGAACTGCTGCTCACAAACAGGGAAGGATTAGTGGGAAATGGACTTGTAGATGGCAACTTGGGCAGCAGTGACCATGAGGTGATTTGGTTCAGGATCCTGAAGAAAGGAGGGATGGAGAGCAGCAGAGTAAGGACCCTGGACTTCAGAAAAGCAGGCTTCAAGCTCGCTTAGGGAACTCATGGGCAGAATCCCCTGGGAAGCCAGTCTGGTAGGGAGACAAGTCCAGGACAGGTGGCTATACTTTAAAGAAGCCTTACTGAGAGTGCAGGAACAAACCATCCCAATGTGCAGGAAGACTAGCAAGTATGGCAGAAGACCAGCTTGGCTTAGCAGGGAACTCTTCAGTATACTGAATCCTAAAAAAGAAGCTTATAAGTGGAAACTTGAACAAACAACTAGGGATGAGTATGAGAGTATTGCTTGGGCGTGCAGGGATGAATCCAGGAAGATCAAAAGCACAATTGGAATTGCAGCTAGCAAGGGACTTGCAGGGTAACAAGAAGGGTTTCTACAAGTATGTCAGTAATAAGGGGAAGATCAGGGAAAGTGTGGATCCATTACTGAATGGGGGAGGCAACCTAGTGCCAGAAGATGCAGAAAAAGCTGAAGTACTCAATGCCTTTTTCACCTCAGTCTTCACAGGCAAGGTCAGCTCCCAGACTGCTGTACCTGGCAGCACAGTTTGGGGAGGAGGTGAGTAGCCAACAGTGATGAAAGACAGGCTAGGAAGTATTTAGAAAAACGGGACACATCCAAGTCCATGGGGCCAGATGGAGGGAGTTGGCTGATATGATTGAAGAGCCACTGGCCATTATCTTTGAAAATTCATGGCTATCAGGAGATGACCTGGATGATTGCAGAAGGGCAACCACAGTGCCCGTATTTAAGAAATGGAAAAAGAAGGATCCAGGGAACTACAGACCAGTCAGCTTCACCTCAGTCCATGGAAAAATCATGGAGCAAATCCTCAATAAATTAATTTCTAAGCACATGGAAGACAAGGTGATTAGGAACAGTCAATATGGATTCACTAAGGGCAAGTCATGCCTGACAATAGGATTGTCTTCTATGAGATGACTGGCTCTGTGGATATGAGGAGAACAGTGGATGTGGTGTACCTTGATTTTAGCAAGGCTTTTAATACGATCTCTCACAACATTTTCACAGGCAAGCTAAGGAAGTACGGGTTGAATGAATGGACTGTAAAGCAGATAGAAAACTGGCTGGATCATCAGGCACAGAGGGTAGTAATCAATGGCTCGATGTCTAGTTGGCAGCCAGTATCAAGTAGAGTGCCCCCAGGGGTAGGTCCTGGGGCTGGTTTTGTTCAATATATTAATCAACGACCTGGAAGATGGCATAGAGTACACCTTCAGCGAGTCCACTACAGAAAGGATGTGGACAAATTGGAGAGAGTCCAGTGGAGGGCAATGAAAATGGTGAGGGGACTGGGGGACATGACTTGTGAGGAGAGGCTGAGGGAACTGGGCTTATTTAATCTGGAGAAGAGAAGACCGAGAGGGGATTTAATAGCAGCCTTTAACTACCTGAAGGGGGTTTGAAAGAGGATGGAGCCGGACTGTACTCAGTAGTGGTGACAGATGACAGAACAAGGAGCAACAGTCTCAAATTGCAGCAAGGGAAGTTTAAGTTAGAGATATTAGGAAGAATTTTCTTACTAGGAGGGTAGTAAAACATGAACAGATTGCACTCCTGAGGTTCCTTCCAAGCCTAATTTTCTATGTTTCTATGGTTCTCTAGTTCTTCTATATTCTTTTTGAGGTGTGGGGACTAGGACTGGGAACCATATTCAAGGTGTAGACACAGCATGGATTTATAAAGGGGCATAATGATACTTTCTGTTTTGTTTTCAGTTTTGTTCTTATTAATCCCTAACATTTTGTTTGCCTTTTTGATAGCTACTGAGCTGATGTTTTTAGCAAGCTGTTTAGTATGACTCCCAGATCTCTTTCCTGTACAGTGCCAACTAATGTTGAGCCCATCATAGTATATGTATAGCTTGGGTTATTTTTACCCATGTGCATCACTTAACTCTTATCTGCAATGAATTTCATCTGCCATTTAGTTGCCCATTCACTTAATCGTGCAACATCCTTCTGTAGTTACTCACAATCTGCCTTGGTCTTTATCACTTTGAATTGAATTGAATTCAGTGTAACTAACCAGAAAAGCAGAGGACAAGGTAGATTTGCACTTTATAGACTAACCAAACTTCCCCCCTCCCTCTTCTCCCCCTAATCTCTCTTGCTCTTTCCCGTCCCTCCCTACCTTGTCTTTTGTATTCTGATTTCTCTCTCCTTCTACTCTGCTTTCTGCAGGTCCTTTCATGGTATCTGATGAAGTGAGCTACAGCTCATGAGAGCTTGTGCTGTATGTGTGTATGTATACGTGTATGTGTATATACATACATACAACGTTTCTTTGGGAAACATTTTTTGGATCTTGAATGGAATTTCTGGGCGGAGAGAGACACTTAGGTTCAAGTCCTTGCTCAGATGAAGATTTGTGTATTTATACAAAGTGGAACAGATCCAGAAAGAGAGACTGAGGGAGTCTCATCCCAACTAGCTAGTAACCTGGTGGTTAGGGCATTTGCTTTGGATGGGGATACAGGAGAGCAGATGATTCTGTTTTACCTCCCAAATGAATGCCTTAACCACCGAGTTATTGGCATGCTCATGTGTGTATTGTCTGTTGTTTCTTTACTCCAGCAGTGTCTTGCTGTCATCCCAATGTGGAATGGCGAAGTTTTGATGAGGAAAACCATTCCCTAGCCAGTTCTCCCTGCCAGCCTTCCATTTAAGATTGTGAAGGATTTTCAGTGTCTTAAATCTTCAGCATGTAGGCTCAATCTTGCAGACCTTTTACAGAAAAATCCACATTCATGCAAGTGGTTCCATTGGAGTCCAAGAACGTATATACAGTTTCTCTGTAACCATATTTTATTCTAGTGACAACCAAATAAATAACATGTCACTGCTTTGCAGGTAGACAGCTAGAACCACTAGTCTCTTTTCAGAACCGGTGGGTGGAGCTGTCCTTAGGAGACAGGGGTTAGGGTATATAGGGGATGAAAAATAAGGCAAAATATTGGGCCACTAGGCAAATATAAAGACCTAGCCAATGAGGCCATATCTGTCTATCTGGCTGTTTTATCAAGTAAATCTAACTGCTGTTGAGACAGTCTATATTTAGTTTTACGAACTCTGTACTTGAAGGAATGTTGATAGCTTTAAAAAGTCACACCCCTGCCTGGGAACTTTGTGTTTACAAGAGTTACAAATGACACCTTCAGATAAATAAGAATGAGTGACAGAGAACGAGGAAAAATATTTCTTTAAACTGGCTTTTCAATTTGTTGGTGGGGCACAATCCAAAGCCTTTTTTGGGTTTATTTATGGTCTTGTATGTGGGTCTTCATGTAGCTATAAGGAGATCAAGGAAAATTTGATTGCACAGTCACCAGCCTTGTTGGAGTGCTCAAGAGCAGGGTTTTACCTCAACTATTTTTACACTTTTTTCCAGTGTTTTGTTTTAAACATTCAAAGAGTGTCAGCCTGCTGGATGCTTTCTCTGAAGCAGCCTTTAGGACAGGGGTGGGCAATTATTTCAGCTGGCGGGCCACTTAATAAGTTTTGGTGAGTTGTCAAGGGCTGCACACATAAAATCTTTAAGAAGATATCATTTTAACAAATTATAGATAAAAAAAAATTTGTATACTAAAAATAAAACATCTACTATAATATATTTTCATTTAATTTTTTGTAATATTCCTGATTTGTTTTCTTGAGTAGTGTATGGAAAGGTTATTGCATAATAGCCCAAAATAAAATCTTACTTTTATATACGTTGTGTGTGAAGGGGGGTGGGATGGATATGGGGGTGTGTGGAGGGTGGGTGTGGGGGGCTTCCCACGTGCTAGGTCCCAGGAGCCAGCTGGGGGTGGGGAGAAGGAGGAAGGGAGTGGGGTGGCAGGAGGTGTGTGCAGCAGAGCTCACCCGGGCAGTGTGGTGCAGCTGTGGTCAGCTCTCCCTCCTCTGCCATGGCTTTGTGGCTATCCCCGCAGTGCTCCACATGGAGCCAAGCCCTGCCCACTCCCACCCAGGGTAGCCCATATCATGCTTCTGCTTGCACCCACTCTGGGCCTCCCAGACAGCACTACCCCAGCCCCTGGCTAGTGCACACAGCTTCCCAGCGGGGCTGCTACTACAGCTGCCTGGGTAATGCTTGCTCAGATCCCCCTACCTCCAGCAGCTCCTCCTCCTCTGCTCCCTGCCCCTGCTGTGCCACTCCTGGCAGCAGATTACACAGGGAAGCCGTGAGGACACGTGCCAGACACCAGATGACCAACCAGGCAGGGGGGAAGCTACAGCTGGGTGGCTCCTGCCCCATTGTGCAGGGCTCCAGCTTCAGCTCCCAGTTGCCTTCTACCCACTTGGCTGCACAGTATGTGATGAGCAGCCACATGTGGGTGCTCAAGTGGGTGGAAGGTAGCTAGGAGCCAGAGCCCTGCATGCTGGGGCAGGAGCTTCCTAACTGCAGCTTCTCCCCCTCCTGGCTGGGCATCTGCTGCGCAACACGTGTCCCTGTGGCTGCTTTCACATCCCCAAGCTACCTGCTGCCCAGGGTAGTGCAGCAGGAGGAGGAGGAGCCATTGGAGGCAGGGGGAGTCAAGCACTACCTGGGCAGCTGCAGCCCCAACAAAAGCAGCCCTGCTGGGAACCTGTGAGCACTGGCCAGGGCTTTTGGTGGGCACAGGCAGGAGCACAGCCTGGTCAGGAGCTCAGTGTGGGCTTGCTGTGCAGGAGCAGGCAGAGCTTGGCCCCATGCACATACAGTCATTGGTGGATGCTGCTCACAGGCCAGATCCAATTAGTTCGTAGGCTGGATCTAGCCTGCAAGCCATATTTTGTCTATCCCTGCTTTAAGACTTCTTCCAAGTCCATTAGACCCTTGAATGTCTCAAATACTATGGTGGACCCTGTATTTTGAGCCACTCACCTAGAGACAAAGCACTGTAATGTGCTCTACTGGATGTGAGGAAAGCCTTTTTTCTGCGACAATAACCTTCATGGCAGTATGATAACAGTAATGATGGATGATTATGATGATTGATGTGGCAAAAGCCCTGTCTTGCAGCCTGGCTTTTTTAAGAATGTGAAGTTGAAACATCTTCCTTTGAGAGGGCCATCTTCTACCACAGAATTTATCGTCAGAGCAACGAGAGACTACTTTTGAAGCAGTTTGTGTAGCTTCTGCTTGATTCTTTTCTCTTCTGTAGGTTTTCCCTCCCGTACTCTTTTCATTAAAAATCAAAGGAGGATGGGACTGATTTCTCCTTCTCAGAAGAAAAACAAGCACTTGATCAACATCCTTCCCTTTGTCCCAAGATAGGAATTCCCTGTATTGAAGTTAGAGCAGCTACTTTCAGATTATGGTTCACCATCAAGTTGGGTTAAAAGTCATGTATCAACTGCACATTATAATTGATGTCCTGATGTGCATTTTCGATTGAACTAAACTTGTCAGCTCTAGGTAGATGTTCAGATCTGTGACTTATATTTTCATCCTTAGTTGTAACTTGATCTTTTTTCTAGGACTCATCACAATAAAAGAGTCCCATGAGATAGAAGCCAGACTTAATGAAGTGGAAAAGCTTCTGAAGACTATTATAAATATGCCATGGAAAGTAAGTATGCCAAGTGCCATACCCTCCTGAGCTTTAGACCCTGATTTCTTCACATAGATTGGAAGCTGGGTGGCTTTTTGAGCAGTAACAGAAGCAGGAGCTGGTCAAGGCCCTGCACAGTGTCATCTCTACCTCCTTCACTGTCTCCTGCTTTTCCTACTGCATTATTTCTGCCTTTACTATCACACAGCCCTTTAGTGTCCCTCTCATATTCATCCCTTGGCACATCTCCGTCCTTTGCCTTGCTTACCAAACTGCCACCGTCAATTGATTTGATTAGACTTCTCCTCACAACACATTCTTTGAAGCCTGACACAACTAATTCACTTAAGGAATGTTCTTTTTCTCCTTGTCTTTCTGTATACTTACACATATGTTTAATATGTCTGGGATGATATACATATGAATAAGCCAGCTGGATAAGCATGTGTCTGAGATAGTATACGAATAACACATCTTGCATTCATGAAAAGAGTTGAACTAGATGATTCACAAGGCCTCTTTGAGCTCTAGAATTCTGGCTGACCTGTGCAGTTTGTTGAATTGAGGGTCTGACTTTGCCTTTGCATTCACATGAGAAGATCCTAAATTACTTTAGTGGAGCTTAGTGTGGGCACAAATGTCCCCATGTGTGTTTTCAGCTCTCCTTTCCCCCACCCCCTACCTTGGGACAGGTCGTAGACTTATTTGAGCAAGAGTGACCCTGTATTTTCCTCTGTTTATTGTTCCAGGTATACTAAGGACACTTGTTAAATAATAACAAAATGAGTAAAAATGTGTACCCTTGCCCCTTTTGCTTCCTTTTAACTGTAGCAGGACTTAGTCCCTTTTTTTAATTGGACAGGTCACTTCATCTCTTTGTCCCCTTGGTTGTCCATTTGCAAAAAGGTTATAGCACCATTTGTTTATCTGGTAGGCTATTGGGAGTTGCACTTAATGTTTCTAAAACACCTTGAGGTGCTTCAGAAGGGATATTTAAAGATCATGAAAAGATCATGATTCCTGAAATTCAGCTACAGACATACAAGTTAGGAGACATGGGATGTGTTCTTGGCCACAGTGGAGATTTTGTTCTATGAATGGACAGGTTTTCCAACATGAGCAACTATAATGGGGATAAAAATATTTTGCATGGAGAAATAATTAATTATTTTTAAGGTGCTTTCATTCCTCAAATGGAACATGCTATAGAAATGCCAAAGTATCTTTTATCAACGTAATACTTTTAGTGCAATGAATCAAGGGCCAGGCAATTCATCAAGGGCCAGACAAAGTCTAACTATATGCCAGTTACAGTAATTCTGCTTGTCAATTGTATTGCTATATAAAGGTCTGGGATGCTGAAATAAAGTGTGTAGTCACTTCCTCATGTCATGACAGAGTACTTACCAATAAAGCTCACTTATACGAAAGCTGGTTGCATGAAAATAAACAAACTCCCACTGGAAAGAAAAAACACATGTCTAATTGGTGACTATTGAGACCATCAACTACTTTGAATGGATTTCACATACATAGATCATGGGCCTGCCTTGCTGCTCTTTTGAACTCAGTGGAGTTGTACTAATCTGTGAGCAATGTAAAAGGCATTTCAAATTGCACTGGCATTTGGCAAGTTGAAGTGACTTATCTAGGGTCATCCAGCAGACCAGTGGCAGGTCCAGAAAGAAAACCCAGGTTTTCTGATTGTTTTATTGGATTTTATATAAAACACCTAGAAAGTCACTGATGGGCAAGTACCAAAACAATAAGCTATAAGTAATAACTTATTAAACTAAACCTGAGAGTACGTGGCATTCCCACTGTTGTCCATGCAAGTTCCATCTACTCAGCTTTACTCAAGACATGATCCAGTAACTGATGTCAGCAGGAATAGGATAAATAAAAGAAATGATTAGCCTGGGAATTCACTTTTAAACATATTTTTTCCCCTTTGATAGATTCTTTTTTCCTCTTTTTCAGTATTCTAGATCAGAAGTCGTCCTTACCTTCTTTGAAAGATCTCCTTTAGATCAAGTGTTGAAAAATGACAGTGTCCATAAAATTCAACCAAGCTTTCAAAGTCCAGTTAAAATATCAGGTAAGAAAGAATGGCTGAATAAAAATAGTTTTGTATTCTTGCTTTACAATTTCTAGAATATCTTAGTGGAGGGTAGAACATAGTATATATGGTAGAGGTGTGGACACGGGCAAAATATCTCCTTTAGGCTTTTTGGGAATTTTACTTCATTAGCTGCTTGGCATCCATTTTTTGAGATGTCTTTACCCTTGTGGTGCACATACAATTGCATCATCCTAGAAGATCTTTGGTATGAGAAACATAATAATATATTATTTCTGTAAGATGTACAAAGTTATTAAAAATAAATTGGTTACATTTTATACTAACGGCATATTTATAAATATTTGATAAAAGATTAATAAATGAATAATAACTATGATAAACACCTGAGCAGTATGTCTTACAGTTAGTTTCAACCTCATTGGTAGATTTGTGAAAATGATTATAAATGGTGAAGTCACTTGTTAATTGATCAGTTATCATACAGTATATGAATCCTTTATAAAACTATTTATCAAGATACCTTTCAAGAAAAGCAGGAGCATGCAGATCTGACGGTTGTAACAACAGCTAATACCACTACCAGAGGACACCTTGTTACGTCTTATTGTGTACCATGACATTATACAATATCATTCATTTTGCTTGATTTTCTCCTCTTGACTTCTTTTCTCTTTATGAGGCCTCGGGTCATGTTTTACAAATGTTCGTTGCCATATGGGTATGTTCAGAATGATTTTGCCCCTCCTACACCCATTCAGAAATTGCTGCAAAGTTGACTTTAACTATTTCACTCCTCACTTTTACATCCCTCTGCCATGTTAAAAGACAGAAGTTTACTCATCTTAACTTCAGAGGCCCCTGAAACTATAGGCCCATAAGCCTCACATTGGTTTTGGGGAAAATCCTTGAAAAAATTATCAAGGATCACATCTGTGAGGGGCCAGCAGGGGAGATCATGCCCAGGGAAAATCAACATGGGTTCATCGAAGGCAGGTCCTGCCAGACCAACCTGATGGCCTTTTATAACCAGGTAACTAAATCCTTGTATGATGGTGTCGCCATGGACATAGTCTTTCTGGACTTTAAGAAGGCCTTTGACAATGTCTCTCGCCCCATTCTCATTAATAAACTGAGCAACGGTGGCATTGATGCCTACACAGTTGGATGGGTCAGAAATTGGCTGATGGGGCACACCCAGAGAGTGGTGGTGGACGGGTCGTACTCGACCTGGCGGGAGGTGAATAGTGGGGTCCGCCAGGGCTCGGTCCTGGGGCCTACACTGTTCAACATCTTCATCAGCAACTTCAACGAGGGGGTGGAAAACACGCTGTCCAAGTTTGCCAATGACACCAAGATGTGGGGAGAGGTAGGCACGCTCGAAGGGAGAGAGAGGTTGCAATTAGATTTAGACAGACTACAGAAGTGGGCAGATAGTAATAGGATGGGGTTCAATGTAGATAAATGCAGGGTGCTGCACCTTGGAAGAAGGAATCCACAGCATACATACAAGCTGGGGAGTTCCCCCCTTGAGAGCACAGAGGCAGAAAGGGATCTTGGAGTCATTACTGACTCCAAGATGAACATGAGCTGCCAATGCCAGACCACAGCCAGCAAAGCCAACCACACCTTGTCGTGCATCCAAAGATACATCTCAAGCCGGTCCAGAGAGGTGATACTCCTCCTCTACGCGACATTGGTCAGGCCACAATTGGAGTACTGCATCCAGTTCTGGGCACCGCACTTTAAGAAGGATGTGGCCTGCCTTGAGAGGGTTCAGAGGAGGGCCACCTGCTTGGTGAGAGGGCAGCAGGGCAGGCCCTATGAGGAAAGGCTGAGGGACCTGAACCTGTTCAGCCTCAGCAAGCGGAGGCTGACGGGAGATTTGGTGGCTACCTACAAGCTCATTAGGGGAGATCAGCAGCAAATAGAAGGGCCCTAATCCCCACAGCAGCACCTGGGGTGACGAGGAACAATGGCCAGAAGCTGCTGGAGAATAGGTTCAGGTTAGCGATTAGGAGGCACTATTTCACTGTTAGGGTGGCTAGGATTTGGAACCAACTTCCTAGGGAAGTGGTCCTCGCTCCTACCTTGGGTAAATTCTAAAAGAGTTTGGACGAACACCTGTCTGGGGTTGTGTGATCCCAGCATGTGCTCCGGCCAGTGGCAGGGGGTCAGACTAGATGATCTATTTAGGTCCCTTTTGACCCCAAACTACTATGAAACTATGATTGATGCATTCAGGGGGAAGGTCTACACTTCTCTGTCTCTGCAGTTCAGGTAGGTATGTTGGAGATAGCTTTTAACTACCTAGCTCCTGTAATGTTGGGACTGGGAATGTGGCTGTGGCAGCTAACAAAAACCTGCTACAGAGGTTGGTTAAATATTCAAGCTGGTAGCCTGCACAGAACTCCTCTTTCCTGGAGTAACATTACCTGCAGTACCCAAAATACCTAGTTTAAAACTACCTTGTGTATGCCAGAGTGAGCTGCTGCCACAGCATGGACCGCAGTGCAGGTGCACCAGTTTTTTAATCAGCATGTGTGCTGCATCTCCACTTATCTAATAAAGTATCATGTGAGGAGAGTATGGCTAATAGTCCTAATCCACCGTACCCAGGGTATGTGTCAAGAAGTGGTGGGTACCTTAATTAATCTAAACTACAGAAAGTCCTTATGATGAAAACCTCTGTGTACCTATATTGATAAGAGTTGTAGATAGATGTACCCAGGAGGTGTGAATGCAAATGCAGGGAATTAGTCATTAGTTCTTTATATGATACAGCTTGTATAGTCGAAGGATATTTACCTACTTTATGGACATACAGACTAAGCTGCAATTAAGTAGAACTGGTAGGATTTTTTGAAGGAAATTTTTCCTCTTGGAAAATTCATACTCATAAGCATAGCTAAGCCTGATCTAATGGCAAGGATATACGCTTATACATAATTTCTCTGCAAGTTAATTAGGAACGATACATAATGTTCTGTGCATAGTTTTACACTGGTCACCCATTTCAGTGCCTGACATGCTACACCGTCTGTCATCTTTCTTTACTTCTAAATTCTGTTTGATCTCTGAAAGTGCATATTCAGTCAGGCCTCTTGTGGAGTAAGTTCTCAAACACTGTACTGTGAAGGGAAGGAAGTCTGCTTGAAATTAATGTACTGCATCCGATGCTTATGTGGGTCTAAGCCAAGTATGACTTCCTTGAAACTGTGTTGCCTGACAGCTGATGAATCATTGTTTTTGTAGAACTTGGGGTTTATTTTGCTGTGAGAAGGAAATAATAGTTTAACTTAACAATCTCTTGCTTAGTGTGTGCCTGTAAGCACATGGCATGGTGGGAACAGAAAACAGATGGAATATGCCCACTATGTGGTAGGTGCCGCAGCAATAAGGGCATGTCTATACTGTTGTCACTGCTGGGACTCAGCGTAGCATAGATGTACCCTAACTAGCTTTAGACTAGTTGTCTCCAGCACTGTACCAGTCTAGAGTTGCATGGGCTTAATTTCTGAGCATTTACCCAGCATCTCAGATGGGGTTTGCAGCCAGCATGAAGCTCACTCAGTGTGACTATAGCCAGGCAGCTACTAATATCAGTTGTAGCAAGTTTAAAGTTAGCAAAGATTTTAGATATGTCTACGCAATCTGTAGCCACAGTGGTGATTGCAGTATAGACCTGCCTTGAGTGCAGGGGTGGATCCAGAGGTGGTGTGATGGTGCAGTTGCATGCCCATTTGGCTATTGCATGTGAGTTCCAGAATGGGGTCAAATCTTCCCAGAGCTCCTGCTTTTATGCAGCTCTGGAGCCCAGGAGGTAAGCACTGCTTACTGCTTAAGCACAGCCACTGCCAGTATCTAGTTCCTTCCTTTCCCCTGCTGATAAATTGAGCAAGAAGGGAAGGGAGAAGAAGAGTAGATGGCAGCAGCCTTCACACCCTTAGCTCCATTGCCACATGAAAGCAGGGACTGTGATCAGACCCTACCCCAGTCAGCTGATGAGCTCAGAGATCACTGCTTATGTGAAGCCCCAGTAGGAATCTGTGTTGACCAGGCAGTATTCTCCGAGCTTGCTACTCATGCGCAGCACAGCCCCAGTGGTGGGGGGAGGGGAATTCACCTTTCTTGTCTCATTTCTAGATTCTGCATGCACTCACATGGTAGCTACTGGTTCTGGTGTTCCTCTCTCTTAAGTTGGGTAAGTCAGGTGCAACCCCAGTTGTCAGTAGTTACACTAACTAGTATAAAATGATTCAAGAGAATGAGGACCAAAGCCATTGTTACTAATAAATGGAAGTTCTATATGTCTGCTTAGCCAACAGAATTCTATGTCAATCACCTTTATTTGTTGGCAGGTTATATAGAATTTAAAAACAAGCTTTTAATTGACAATAGGCCATTCTAAATTTTGCACAATGAAATGATTTCCCTTTTTAGTCCAGGGTGCCACTAGATGGCACTACTTGTTAACATTGGAAATGGTTTGTGCTGCAGACAAATGCTGTAATATTCTTAGGTCACATCAAGGACATGAGGAGGAAAAGAATGCTGTGGCATTCCAGGCTTACTTCACGTTGGATTTGATACACTTTCTAGGCAGCTTGTGGTATCAGAATAAGCTGCAAAAATATTTCCTATTCACTAAAAAAGAAAATAACCTATTCCCAAATGCAATCCAAATCAAATGGGGTTGGGGTGGAGTTCATCAGATGATATCTGAATTTGAGCTTTGAGTTCACATCTCAATCTATCATACAATGTTTGCTAGAAGATGAGTCATGGTTGAAGTGTGATTCTGGAGGGATGCAGTATAAAACCACCCACACATAAATTCTATTGAACTTGGATGCAATCAAAAATAGACTCAGAGATTCATTTCTTTAACAAAAATCTGGAAGCACATAAGCGTTAACCTGAATGCCAAAATGCATCTTTATCTAAATATATTTTAATGCATTGATTAAACTGATGCTGAGGTGACACTGTAGCTGTGATGGTCCAGGAAATATGCAAGAGGTAACAATTTTTGTGGCTGATATCTTTTATTCAATCGACTGTATGGCTGGGATAGACATAGGCAAGATTTCAAATATCACAGTGTTGAGTTGCACATTACACTTAGGACATACTAACTGCACTTAAAATATTTGCATTCAATTGTTTGAGCAGCAAATATATGCTAAGTGCCATCGTAGCATAGGTTGTAGCTGTGTTGGTCTAATATCTGATATCAGATTCACACAAAGAACCTTGTCTGCCAATTATGCATAGTAAATTTAGGAGTTTCCCAGCAAGGAGTATCTGCAGATTGGATTACCTACCATGTGTTGAATTAGCCTCTGCCTGCTCCACAGAAGTAATACCATTAGGAACCTTCTGTACATTGGCGGGGTTGGGACCAACAAACAGCTGTTTGTTGATGTCACCTCCTGCAGCACATGACGGCATACCAGACTCTTCAAAGACTCCAGTGTTTAGAATGTGGTTTTTTTTTAGATTGCAGTAAGCATGACTGTGTGACTCCTTAGAAAGCCTTCAGAAGATCGTGGCAGCTGTGATCCCCCAAGGCCCAGGGGTGCATGATTCTCCCCTGACCCTGGGTAAATCACAGTCTGCTCAGGTTAAAAGTCAGTGCAAGTGAGAGAAGAATCCAGGTTTTCTCAGCCCTAAGGTAATTCACTGATCATAAAACAAGAAGCAGTTGCTAGTCTGACTTCTCATTTTACACAGGCTTGAATTAATTCCCAATTGAACCAGCGTATATGTTGTAAAACAATTTCTTCTGCATTGAAGGTTTTTGTGGTGATGTCTTCTATTGGACCAATGGTATAGTTGGGAAGGACATGGAAAAGATTTCAGGTACCACAGTAACTGTCCTTAAGTCTCTGGGAGAGAAGCAGACACAGCAGAGCTAAGCAACAGATAGAACAAGGGCATGTGTAAAACCATCTGTAAATAAAAACAGAGAAATTATCAGGTAGCCAGCAGATGAGCTCTCAAGGCCAATAATGTGTTTCAATGACCATAGGTAGGGATAAATTCTCCAGTGACATAAATGAACAATACTACAGGTAATTCGATGGTGTGAAACCTGCATTCAGCAGCTGGATAGTAATTTGATTTCCTGCAGAATTTCTGAAGAGTTAGCTACAGGTTTATTTCCTTACTCCTAGCCTAAGAGCTTTAACTTTAAAACTAAGTTGAGATTAAATTTTGGACTGTTAATTTAGAGCCACCTATTTGAGGTATAAATGATGGGCCCATGATGATTGCTCTTACTGAAGTTAATGAAATTGAGACCCCCTCCCTGCAAGCTCCCTGCATTGTGCTTGCAACACGTTTACAAAGTTCACCACTTTGCAAGCAAAACAAATTCAGGTCAAAGTTAGTACAGACAATAAAATAAGCCTTCTATTTGTGTTATGTTGAAATTTTGATGGGTCACTTTGTGTCTTGAAGAATAGTTCGACTACATAATGGTAATTTGTCTGTGATTCTGCAAACCCCGACAGAATCACTGGAACAACTTGTATGAGTAAAGTTAAGCACAATTTTTCACATTTGGTGCCTTGACTTTGAAGGGTTATTCCAATTCTTCTCCTTATAATGCAGTTGTGTTCCTAAAGAGCTGGACTTATTGCCCAGCAAAATCAGTAGGGATCAGATTCTATTCTACCTATTAGGGACATAGCAAACTTATTCAAAACACAATGTTTACCACCTCTAGGGAAGCTGTTTCATTGAAGTCAAAGGGAATTTTGTCACTGGCTTTGATGAGAAAAGAATTGGGCCCTAACCCAGATTGCAAGGGCTTACATATGTTTAAAAAAAGAAACGTGCTTTACTGGAAAAAGCAGCATGTTAGTTTTACCCAGCCCTGTAGCGGCTGTATAGATCAGGCACTTCAGCAGAACTTTTTAGACCTTTTATCTAAAGCTGATTCAGTCAGCTACTTGATAAAAGTGCCAAAAAAGCCCCACTAAAGCGCCTGATCTATAAAGATGTTGGGCGAGCCAGGTCCAACTAATGTGCTGCCTCTTCTGGGCATGTGCTGGGTTTAGCACGGGAGTGTACCAAGTTTAAAGTAAAGCGCTGGGTTTTTTTGTGGGGTGGGGGGATAATGTCTGTAAACAGCAAGATTTCATAAATACCCTAGCACTTGGGGTCTTTCATGTTACTTTGATAGGACTTCACATGAGTAAAACTGCTTAAGCACTGGTGGGATTAGGTGGTAAATGGCTATGAAGCCAGTATGATGAAGCCAGTATGAGGGCCCAGGTCTTTGTTAAATTAAAATATGTTTTCAATTAATTGGCTTGCATGGATATTTAGTGCCCCTTCCGTGTGTCCAAATGTCACATAACATCAGTTGTGCCAGATGTATGTGCACTCTGCCACCTTATTTCAGGAACCATCTCTCACCTCCAACATTTTATCTCTTTCTTTCTTTTCCCCAACAGAAATAATGCGATCTAACGGCTTTTGTTTAGCTAATACTGAAACAATCGTTATTGACCACAGTATACCGAATGGGAAGGACAAGCACCTGGATACAGATGCAACAGAACACTTGTAAGTGTATAGTATGTTGTATATTATTCCTGAATAGTGTCCATTGTTACCTTTATCATAATCTCTTCTTGACACAATTTTAATAGCCAGGTAAATGCACCAGCCATTGTATGTAAGACCTGGGTTGGTACAGCTGTCAATCCAGTTGAGGTTTTTCTAGGCTCCAGAGATTCAGCAGAAAAATATTCCCCATGGAAATCATTGTCTGTAGAGGGGACCAGTCATCCTTTGATAGAAAGACTAGAGGTGGTTCTCTAGGGTAGGGGATCTTAACTGGGGTACCACAACTTGTAGGGTGATAGGTGCTAAGGGACAAATCTCCTTAACTCATTAGAGCTAAAGTGAGCTAAATTGTGGCAAAATGAAGTGTTCTGATATACAGGTACATATTGCTCCAAGGTGGCAAATAATGTATTTCTTGGTAAAGAAAATCTTTTTTGTAATTTTGACTCCATTTTCTGCATGTTGTGGGAATTTGGGGATCAGACACTGCAAACAATAAAGCTTTCAAATAGAGTTTGAGTAGATGAGAATATCAACAGATTTTTTTTTAATGGAAATTTGTTCCTGCAGAGTTCTGTCATACCAACTGATTGATGTTTCACTTTAACAGTATCAATTAGCTACAGGAAACTGTATATTCAAGAATTTTAAATATTTGTAATGGAAAACATTGAACTGCACATTAGTCAAGACAGTGAAAATGAAAGAAGAGAAGTCAGTAAAAATGTTGTGGATAAAATGGACAGAAACTTGCCCAGTGGAGTAGAAAGGTGCTAAATATATGTCAATTATATACTGTGATTTGGTTTTGTTGTAGACCCGATCCTCCTCTGCGATTATTTAGACATCTCTGGTTTCTTGATCCAACAATAGGAAATGAAATCTGTGGAGTTGGTTGTGCTGCTTTCTAAATGTCTCTTGCCTCCCAAGCTTTGTGTCAGAAATTTTTGCATATGGAAATATATTAGGGAGAGATACCAAGATAATGTCAAGACTCCTGGAATGTTGCCTGAAATATAAACTTCTCGCATTAACATCTACCCATAGAGAGCATCTAAATGTAATAGATTGGACCTAACTCTTCTCACCATGACCTTACACCAGTGTAACTCCAGGGTCTTGAGTGGCATCATTTTGGATTTATGTTTGTGTTCATGAGGAGAACTTGTTTATACTTTTTTCACTAGCAGTGTTTTAGATAGTACGCGTTAAGGTAGTACGTATGTCTACAGCACATTAATGAATGTGTACACACGCCTAGAGTGAGAAGAAAAATATGTCCATTGTAAGGTAATATATCTGTGGAGGGATTTGGGAATAATTAGTGAGGATAGAATAGGAATGTGATAATTAAGTTTTCTGCATGTAACTAACAGTTTGAAGAACTATTACCTCAGAAATCTTTGTTTCGGAAAATACCTGTTCACAACGGCACAGGGGCACATGAAATATCTCACTTCTTTGCTGTGCTGTCTGCTACAGTCTCTTCAAACTGGGTTCAGTTCCATAGGAACACTTTAAAGTCTTTCACTTTAAATAAAAGTTTTATACCTATTTTTTAGTAGAATATTAAAATAATTGCCCCCCCAACACACACATTTTGGTGTTTCATATCGTATATTAGACAAGAAAACCCACGTTTCAGAGTGCAGTGGAGTCTCTAGAGCTTTCCTGCAAGTAACTTGTGATATTTCTAGAAGGAAAAGAAACTAAATGTAAAAACTTGCCACTGCTGCTTCTTTGCCCTGCATCTTTGGTGTCACCTCTGAAATCACTTCCCTTAGGTCATCTGTGATGAGGTTGTTGGGATGACTGCAGTTGTGCTATTCAGTTACACAAGTTTAATTAGACCAGAAGGGATGTGATGATCCACTTTATACTGAAGCAATTCAGGTTCCATCTACTTAATCTCTCGTCAGTGAATTAAATGATATCTGTCTAAAGAGACGTTATAAAATATGAGCTGTTAGAAAACATCCCTTGCAAGGCAGGTCCTGTAATTAGATCTGGGCAGGAAATTGTTTTCCCAGCCTGCAAGAGTGTTTGCAGTTCAAAAACATTTCCTGTTTTTTATCAAAAATCAGAACGTGGAGAGTAAGAGCTTTGCCTACTACAGAAAAGTCAGTTTTCTGTGGTTAAAATAGAGCCTGATATTTAAGTCCCTGGCCTGACTGAGATAGAATGGACTGAAAGAGTGGTATCTTGTAGCCCAAACGAGTCCCCTAATCATAGGGCAGTAAGGTAATGCTTGTACATGCATTCTTTCTTTCCCAGAAGTTCTATCCTGGTCAGAGCTGGCATGCATATTGCATACAAAACTTTGGTTTTAACAAATTAATATTTTCTGATACCCCAAAAATTCTAATCTCAGAGAATTCCTGATCTCTAATGCCAGGGTATGTAGAGAGTGCAGAAGGCACCAAACAAGGAGAAACTGAGCACATCTACATGTGCAATTAATGTACATGAATAAACTCTGGAGCTTATTTCTCCAGAGTTTTTTGCTTCTTGGCATGCTGTTTGAATGTGCACCGTGGAGCAAAAAACTCTGGAGTATATTGCTCTGGAGTTTATTCACACACAGCACATTGAGCTCAGTTGGAGCAGCTTGACGTGCTGCGGAGAGGCTACCTGGTACTTGAGGGTGCTTCAGGGCAGGGCTAGCCAGCAGGCAGCCTTCGTGTTGAAGCACAGTCATGCCAGCCGGGCAGCATCTACATGTGCGCCGCTGTGCATAAAAAAACTGCATTAGGCCGGTACTTGTATTTGCAAGTACTAGCCTGCTGCAGAGTTTATTAGTTTTGTGTACCATAATAGAGGCACTTGTCTAGACGTGGAAAGGTTTACTGCAGAGCTAATTAGGCAGCTCCACAGTAAATGTCTGGTGTGGACATGCCCACTGAGAAGGAGGACACTTCTTGATTTCTAAAATCTAAAATATGTGCATAGAGGATGGCAATAAAACTATATAGGAAGTGGAGAAGGGATAGAAGGACCCAGGTGGAAACTGTAGTTATTCAGTCTCACTAGTATTAATTAAACATTGTGGCGTATTGCAGAAGCCAAACGGAGAGGATTATTTCTGCACTGAAAGGAATATATCTCCGTGTTCAAAACCAAAAGAAAAACAAATCCCATGCAGGCTCTGTCCTCCGTGTGCTAGGAACAGAGGCATTCAGAGTAGCTGCCAAATGCTGTGAGAATGAAATGAGAGGATCTGGGCCTTGATTACATGACTCATTTTTCCAGGGCTCACTTGCTAGCTTCCTTCCCTCAGTACCAGCAGCTGCTAAAGCAAGTGAGGGTGAGTCACTTTACTCCCCTGTGAAAGTGACAAGTGAATTGTTGAGACACTGAGAACAGAGATTCTTCTTAAGTGCTTTGTGTACAGTTATTGCCGTATGATTGTTTGAGCCGCTCTTGGCAAGTGAACATTCACTGGATCTTCTCGGTGCTCTCTGAAATTGCCTGATGGGAAAGATTTCCTGGGGACACAGCCTTTTTGGAGGGAAGAGAAAATGGCTCTAATGCTTTTGATCTGGGCCAGCTTCAGTGTGATGCACTTTACCTGAGCTTCGTGAGAAATTGTGCTATGTCAGAAAGAGTCATAGGTGATAAGTAGCATTCAGTGGTGAAAAAGCTTCATAGAAATGCTTTTAGGTAAATATTTGAGCTAACAGGCAGTGGAAAATGTACTGCTTCCATCTGAGCACTGCACTGTACTATGAGGGTTAGATCTTACTAATTTTATTCAGGGCAAGCAAGAAAGTAACTCATCCTCCTCAGCCTCTTGTCAGCTCAGATCAAGCATAGTCCTATGCTTGCCTGGCACGGGAGATACCATGATCACCATGGTGACTTCCTAGCTGCACCCAGGGAAGACCTCTCTGCTGGCATGAAATAGTACCCACATAAGTAATACAGTTAACCTTGGCTTTATGCCCACTTTATGGAAATAGGAGACTCCTCCCTAGCTTGCTTCTGGGGCCTTATGGCTAAGAGCAAGCAAACTCTGGGGCATGTGAACCCCAAGCCTCCTTGGGCCTGCAATTAGGATGCCTACCAAGGGTTTTGGAAACATCTGAAACCCCAGATGGGGCTGGAGGATGTTTGCCAGTAGTGGGGTCACTTATGGCTCTGGACTGACTCTTGGATTTGGAATTTGATTTGGCTAATTTGACTTGAAATATGGAAAATGAAAAAAAAAGTAACTCCTCCTCCTGTTCATTGCTGTGGTTTACAAGACACAGACTTACTGTTATTGTGGGATGGGGGAACATAGCTGCTCCTTTTAATTCTCCTCTCTCTGATGTGCTACCTCCAGTAACGTTTCACAGTTTTGAAAATGGCACTGGACTCTTCTGGCTGATGTATTAAATAAACATAATTACAATGTATCCGGGCTTCACAAACTGCCTTTGTGGTTGTGGGCCTCTTAGGTGGCCTAGAGGTACAAGCAGTGGTCCAACAGAATGACTCACTGAGGTTTTGGAAGAAGAGTTGGCTCTGTGGAAAGATCTCTCTCCTTCCAAGTGACCAGCACAAGGAGGAAGCTCCCACAACCATTAGAAATATTTCTGCTGTTACCCTACTCTGATGTGAAATAAGTCTACTTTGTCAAGTTTATTCAGAACATTAGCCTGAGGTGCAAATGGAGAAGACATTTTTGTCTGGAGATATTTTCCTTCCCTAATGATTCCCTCAGTGTTCCCTAGAATCAGTCTTCAGCTTTTCAGCCTCTTTTCCCACTGTCTGTGATTGTTTATCCCCATACTTTTTATTCCTGACCAATGTTATAGAACTGTACGCAAATGATTTCATGCTTTTTCTCTTTTTACCCCCCCTCCCCCTTTATTTTAGGTTTGAAAATGTCAGCGAGTTTACTTCAGAGCTGGAAGACAGTGATGACCCAGCAGCCTATGTCACCAATTTGACATACTATCATCTGGTTCCATTTGAGACCGATATTTTGGACTGAGGCAGTCCAGAGACCCAGTCAGCTAACATGCAGCCGACTTCTGTCCTAGGCTCTGATGTCCCCATTGCATTGCATTGCACTTCCATGAACAGAGCCTTGTAATTCAGATCACCAGCAGCGGAGTGGCTGTGAATATTCTATGAGACTGATGCTCTTCCGCAGTGACTCAAGAAAATATCTCGTAAGGAGCTAAATGCTTCACTGCTACTGATCAACTCCTTTTCTGTGAAAGGAATAGATCATAGAACTACCTGGATTCAAGGATATCTTTGTGCCAGTGCCCAGGGCAACCTCAGACAGAACCATTAAACATCTTGCTCTAGTTTGGCACCAGGGATCACTGATACCGTGCAACTTGTGGTAACATCTATCTTTATTAGCTGCTTTCTATTATAAGGCACCACCAGAAGTTGTCTGCACATGTTTCGAGTGCACCTCTACCCAGTATTTATGAGAAGACAGACCAACTCCCAAACCAGCCAGATTCTAGGGGTGGTCACTTAAACCAGGTCTCATAGGTTGCTATTTGTTCAATTATAGGATAACTGGTGCCTTCAGTATAATGTCACATATACCATTGAGTGCCTACAGGAAATACACACAGTCTGATTACTTTAATCCTTGGGTTTTGTCTTATCACCGGAGAGCTGACTTCTCATTCTGGAAATTATGTAGCAGATGGGTTGGTGGCTTGGACTGGAAAGTACACAGTAATTTGGTACCCTGAATGACTTCAGAGTTTTAGAAAGCTACAAATCGTCGATATGCATGTTAGACCTTTTGGATATGATTTTTCTCTTGAACTAGGAAATGTGAACAGTGCTTACAGTTGTGTATGCCAGAGAGATCATGACCTTCGGGTATTACTTTTCATAGGATGGGAGGAGACAAATGAGATATTGAGATTTGAAGATCTGTTTGACCTGAGAATTAAACATAAGCAAAGAAGATAGGAAAAATGAAGAAATATATAGCCCACTGACACTCACCTACTAAGTAAGATTCTAATCTTCCTTTAAGCTGGCTACATACTGGTGCTATCCCATTGAAACCAGTGGATTTACACCAGTGTAAGAGTTAGCAGAATCAGACTCCATAGCCCCTTAACTGCCAAGTCGTGCAGTGTGAACTTCTCTTTGGGTTTCATCTTGTTGCATACTCAGAAATCCCAAACTAAGCCAAGAGGACTCCACAACCTGCATGAAGGGGCACTGACCTCTCATCAGACATTTGGGCACATAATTACCAGCATGAATTTAAAGGGATATGAACTGCGAAGAATGCATTTTGAGCTAGTTATCTCTACAGTGACTTTGGCTTGATCCTGAAGAACTTGGTACAGCCCCTCTCCTTTTGCAGACTCTCTAGGGCTACATGTATAATAACAGTAAAACAGAATTTGCTATTGTAAATAATAAATTATTGAGAATCCTAATTCTTTTACACAATATGTTTTAAAAATATATTTTAAAAAATAAAATGTTACTCACATGAAGTATGCTATTTGCAATTTAACCTGATGGCCTCCATTTATTTTTCTTGGAAAGGAAACAGGAATCAGGAGACATGTTTTGTCTGCCACTGCTATTAACCTGCTGTATGACCTTCAGCAGCTCTCTTGGTCTCTCAGTTTTATGCATTTATAAAATAGAAACAAGGGGTTACATTTTCAGATGTCCCTATGTTGCTGCAATATTGACATCTGAGTTGTTGGAGCATTCTTGTAAATGGTACTCAGTCAGACAGACCTGCTTTTAGTAAGGCACCTTAAGATTTATGGATAAAAAGAGTTGTGCTAGAGTGCAAATTTGTGACTGAGTTTAAACATGAGCAATTTTCTTCATTGTGGGAAAACAATCAGCTACATACATGAATGAGGGTAGTTTTTGTGAACTGGTTAAACCTATAATGAAGACCTACCTTACAAACAGAAATGGCACCAGGTTCACTTCAATCCATTTTTTAAAACCAGTTTAGTTAACCAGATTCAAAAGAGGGGTTCAAGTCTCTTTTTGCTACATGCACACACACCAACTATATTAAAAGGGTACTATGAAGGTATTGTCAAGGTCAAGTACTTGCAAGTTAGGAAATAATAGAATCATGGTTGCCTGCACAATCTTCTTGTGTGATACATAACAAGTAGCCCTTGCATTTGTTCCTACTAGAATAGCTTCTGTAGCTATGACATCATCACCATGTTAGAAATAGCTTATGCCAACAGAAGGAGTTTTCTCCCCCATGCTCCTTGTCTATATGCCTTTGCTAACAAAACCATGTAGCAAAACCTGGCCTTAAATTATATATTATCTTTCCCCCTATAGCAACCCTGTTGCATTCAATGTAAAGAATGGGCCTGTTGTAGGGTTCAGGGTTAATCCCTACATTTTCATTCCAGGTGGTATGTGAGAATGGGATGTAGGGGGCATAGGTTCTTCCTCAAACCAGAACTACACCTTCCCACTCCCTCCAGTCTTCAGTCTTTCCCTGTTCTAGTCCTGCCCCTTCTTCCTGCAAGGTTGCATCTTTCAGTCCAGATCTCACTTAGCTATTCTGCAGCAGCAGTCCTCCACTTTCTCATTCCCTGTCTCTGCTGAGTCTGCTGGTGGAAGTCTGAATTAGTCTCTTCTGCATCTACTGATTTTCCTCATCTCATGCCCTGATCAGTTTCCTCCTTTTTCACACTGCCCCTGTAGAGTCACAGTCTCACCTGAAGCTCTGTGTCACAATTAGCTCCCCCTGCCCTCACAGGCCCCACTCCTCTTCCAGGCTGCCTGGAATCAGTAGGGACTGTCACTGTGAGAGCAAGGGAGAGTCTGCTCAGGTGAGTGGTTGCTTCACCTCAACTGATGTGTACCCCAGAGGGAGAGGTTATCACAAAGAAAGTCATGCTCATCCCTGAAGTATACTTTGTGCATATAGCTGCTATAATCTAGGATGTCCCCAACCATAAATTACATGGGACTCTTCAATGGCTTAATGAAGTTTCGGTGGATTTTCATGGGGAGAACAAAAGGTTCGCCTGTCGGACTAGCCCTTGCTAATGTTTTCAGAAATCCATAAGAACTTTTTAAGACCAGCAAAATTGATTACTATTCTGGCTTCTCAAACAGCAGAATCCTTCAGTTGAATTTTTAAAAATTTAATCTGAGGCAGACATTCAGCAGGAAAACATGAACGCTTCTCCCCCCACCCTGCACCCCTAAAAAAACAAACACTGGGCAAAGTGGTAAGCAGGTGGAAACAGGTTTTTATAATAGGGAAGGGCTGGCCAAACTTAATAGGCTTTGCCTACAATTAGATGTTGGAGGGTCACTCTGCTCTTCATTACCCATTTATATTTAAGACTTTTTTTAAGGCTAATACTTGGGACCTCAAGTGAACAAAATGTACTCATTTAAGTAGTTGTACAGTTGCCCTGACTCTCATCACTGAGCAGGAATTGTGGGTGGATACTATCTATATTTGTTCACAACAATATTGCTTGGGTAAAAAAAAAAAATGTACAGCTTTTGTTTTTTCTTTCATTAACACTTCCCAGAACTGACAATATCTTAAAGCTGGCCAATAATTCTTAATTGCAATTCTTTTGTTGCAAAGAACTCAAAGACCAAAACAGCTCAGAATGTCTTTGACACTATGGATGCTTCTTTGAAATTCCAGGGCTTCTCTTGTGATTCATGTTTGTGCACCTAACCTAACAGCAATAACATCATGTGGCACTTAACAGCACTCTTGAAAGGATCTCAGTGTACTCTGGGATTCTTTGGCATCCTAGTTGAGAATCACTGGACTATTGGCAGCCAGCAGTGCATATGGAGGCTCCACTGTTCATTCTGCACTTTAGTCAAGTTGTAGCATGTGCTGGCTGTATGGGCACAGTTGCCCACTTCAATTGGCAGAGCCATGTCCATGCCAACAGTTTTGCAGGCAATGCTGCATAGGTTATAGGGTGGGATGTATTTTTTTTTTATGTAGCCATGTTGGCAGAACTTGTAGTGTAGGCTTGACTTTTGAGTCACCTTAATGCTATTCTAACTTATACTGGCAATGAGACTGGCATAAAGGTGACCCAGGACCAGGGGTAGCACAAAAGCCATCTTTGTGCATACACACAAATTGCACTCTATGCATGTCTAGTTCTCCTGAAATCCCTGCTGAGAGGCCTACTTACACACATCCATTTCCACTTCCTTGGGTCACACTCGGAAAATGAAGCAGTAGAGCTTCCCTAGCTGCTAAGAAATCTCTCTTGGGCATGCCCTCAGGGCAGCCTCACTGCCTCCTTTCCAGGCTTGGCTCAGACAAATGAAGATGTGCTCCTCATCAGAGCTCAGAAAAGCATTGTGGAAAGGGTTGGTGGGCTGCAGCTAAGAGTTTGTGCCAGTTATACTGGAAGAACCAAGGAGTTATCAAAGGAATGACACCACTATAAATGTAAGAACTTTACTCATGAAATAATAAATACTTAGGACCAAATTTGATCAATCAATGGAGGTTTGAGAGGTATGTTTTCTCAGTGCTTGGACAGGGCTAGATTCATTTCTTCCTTTGGAGCTAGTCATTTCCCTTGAAGAACATGCAAAGAAAGAGCAGAGGGAAGCCTTGGCTTCAGTAACTTTGACCGTTAGTGTCTGAGCCGCTTCATTGTTCTAGACTCTTCCTTTTAGGAAATACTAGCACGTGATGTGCCAGGCATGTTCCTGAACCTCAGCAAATTACTTATTTTAAGCCTGGATGGAGTGACGTAGTAGCTATGATGGTCCAGGACATATGTGAAAGGATTATTTTATGTTTGTGGCTTTTGAATCTCATGAGGATCCCTACTTATAAAGTCAAACTGTTTCTTTAAGCAGGAGAAAGCCATACCTGGAGAAATAATCCCTATCCATAAGGGCTTCCAAAAGCTAATGGGTTAAGTCTACCCAAGACGCTTTACTGCACAGCAGACTAATTACTGTACACCACATAACCGTGCTCATAAGCTACTGCACAGTAAATAAGTTCACTGCACAGTTAGCCAGCATCTGTAAATACAGGTACTAAACTAACTGTTCAGTAGATAATGTGCAGTAGGGCTCCTGTAGATGCTGACTGGAAGCATATTTGCTCCCAGTCAGCCACACCAGCAGGGGGCCCAGTCCTTGCACTGCTCAGCTCCTGGCTCCCCCAAGAAGCTGGGAACTGATCAGTGTGGGGACAGGGTCCCTCTCTGCCACTTCCTATCTTGGTGTTGCAGGGCTCCTGGCTTCCCACAAGAGTGGGGAGTTGAGCAGCATCTGGCAGCTCTTCTTTCCCTCCTCAGCCAGGAGCAGTCAGGACCTGTCCCACAGGTGGGGCAGCTAGCAGTGAGCCCCAAGCTGGGCAGGGAATCCCCATTCAGCCAGGGGCAGCTAGCAGCAAGCCCCTGGCTAGGTAGGGAATCCAATCAAGGCTGGGAAAAAGTTGCCAAGGAGGGGACTTTTTCCTATTCCCATGCCCTGCTCTGCAGATCAGGCACAGGGCTGGGAGGAAGCTGCCCCAGAGTGGGACACCTTCCCCACCCCCCCACCCCCGACACCAGGGCCTGACTCTGGTGCCCCTGCTAGTCCAGAAGTCACAACTGGGGAAGCCTGGACCTCCCCCTGGCTGCTGTAGGTGGGAATAGCAGGGCTGGAATAGCTCTGCACTGAACTGTTCCCCTCTGGAGCACGTGTAGATACCTTGCTGAGGAAAGCTTACTCCGCAGTATTTTACTGTGCAGTAAGCATTCTGAGCATTAATTGTATGTTTAGGTGTGCCCAGGGTCTCCTTTCACCCCTCCAGTTATTAGTCTTCCAGAAGCTTCTCTGTTTGCCTTCATTCCCACCCCAAAGCAACTGCAATAACGTGGCAATAGGATCCCTCCTCAAACATTTTCTACTTCAGGGAGTTTGTCATGGTTAGATCCAAACTAACAGTGGAGATTCAGTGAGACAACCCAGATGCAGAGCCTGTATGACTGAGTTTACTACTTCTCGAAATCAGGGTAAGTTTCATCAGTGCAAACTGACTGTCCTCATCCACACTAGGCATTGCACTGTTGACTGCTCACTGGTCTGGACTTAGTCCATGGAATAGAGGCAAGCTTCCTTACCCTAATTTTCCATCTCCTCTGCTGGAGCTAGTGGTGAAGTCATAATTCACTTGAGCTATGTCTCCAAGAAGGAAAAATGATATGCTGTTAGCTGATACTGAAACCCAGGTCTATAGACATGGTGTGGTCAGGTAACATGTTGGGCTTGTCTACATAGGAATGTTTTGCTCATTATATAGCTATAATTATATAGGAATATCCCCTCTGTAGAAACCCAGAGCTTGTCAGCAGAGGAGGCCACTTAAGGAAGTTAAAGCAGATTACAGAAGGTGTGACTTTAAAGTGTATTAGTTAAAGTATGTTAAACTCCTGTGTGGATGCTGTCATTGAGAGAGGGGCCTTTGTTCTCTTCAAAAGGGATTAAGCTGAAGTGAACTAAGGCCACTTTTTATTTTTGACTAAGAGTATCCCCAAAGGGGTTTAGCGGGCTTTCGCTAATACAGTTTAAAGTCACACCTTTACTTAATCTATCTTAGCTCTCTCTCACATCCCCACGTAGATATGCCCTCTTATCCAAGTATAAACCTCAATTGTTTCAATCCCTTCCAGTTTGTTCAACTAAGATGAAAAGGTCTCTCTTGTATCAGAATAAGCTATGTCTATGCTAACAATATTTTATCTGTACAAAAAGACGGGATAGGACACTGGCAACACGCTTCTTCTACAGATACATCTCTACTGGCAACAGGATGGATTGTATTGTCTTAGTAAAACCTTGCCCCACAAGCTAGACAGAAAAGTATGGTTTGTTTGGTAGTACTACACAGCAGTCAGTGATCATGTGTCTTCATATTGGTGACCAACATAGCCATTTTGGCAGAAGTCTGTAGAAATCAGGCCTTAGAGTATTTGCTATTGGTTTAGCTTTATATTATCTAGATCTGCTGTTGTTTCAGTGGTAGACACCTTGCCTGTTACATAAGAGACCCTGTTTCAATTTCCAGATGTTCAGTGCCTTGGTGGCTGTAGTTGTATGCACATCTGGATTTCATCTGGCTTTAGGATTCTGTCTACGGGGGTGCGGGGGGAAATTTGGACAGCCTCTACTCCTCCATACTCCTGCCTAAGTTATACACCTCAAAGGTCCTGGTGATTTTTCTCAGATATACATCACAGAATCATAGAAAATTAGGGCTGGAAGGAACCTCAGTAGGTCATCTAGTCCAACCCCCTGCTCAAAGCGGGACCATACCCAACTAGATCATTTCAGCCAGGGCTTTGTCAAGCCAGGCCTTAAAAAGCCTCCAAGGATGGAGATTACGCTACCTCTCTAGGTAACCTGTTCCAGTGCTTCGCCACCCTCCTAGTGAAAAAGTTGTTCCTAATATCCAACCTAAGACTCCCTTGTTGCAACTTGATTCAGAAAGATAGAGGATTGCCTACTACTACTATATTGCATAGGCCAGGTCTGAAATGACAAAGTAAATCTCACTGGAGTTGCTTTGACCTGCTAATATGTGACAAAACTACAATTTGTTTTCTCAAATTGGGAAAGAAAGGGGGAAGAAAAAGAGGTATTTTAATTAGCAAACACAAGGTTTTGACACCTATGTTGAAAGTGCTAAATGAAACAATTGAAAGAGAAAAATACTTTCTAACCCTATTACAATGCAGTGAAGCTTCATAATGAGTGGAAATGCAGGACATCTGGGACTTACTTGCTACTTCATACAGATGCAATTAAACTGCAACTGCATTAAGAATGTTTTTTCTGTATTAAGATAGGTTGGGGTGTGGGAAAAGGAATACAGACTTTGAACTAATGCCAAGTTCTGTACCTTGAGGTAGCCTTCATATGTAACATGTCGAGTTTGTTTTAAAAGGCTTTGCAACTGTTGCCAGGAAAGCAATTTTTAAATCAATTTGTAAAAACTTTCCCTGAAATACTTTGCTTAAGTGCTTAACATATGTCATAGTAACAGTTTTTCCCCTTTGATTGTTTGACCCTGTTATTGCTCACTTCTTCTTGCATTTCCAGTTCAAGTTCCTAGAGTAAGTAGGAGACAAGCATTTTTCTCCTGCATTTTTGGAAAGCATATGATCTTTCTCCAGAACAGCAAACCAATAAATAGGGCCTGCATGTTCCACTCTGCTGGTATCTGCTGCAAAAATTTCCTCTTTATTGCATCATTGTACTACAGAATCCATGACTAGAAGACTATTGTTTTAAAGGAAATCCAGGACAGGGGTAAGAATCTGGGACAGGGGTGAGGGTAGGGGTGTGTGCACATCCATGCTCACACACACACACTTCTGCATCCTCCTCCCTCCCCAAGTGGATGCACACACGCGCACATCCACAGAAGGCACTAGCCAGGGTCCCACCCAGCTCATTCACACACAAGGGACCTAAACTCAGCCAGCCCTGACCCTGTGGCTCCCAGAAGCCCCTATGCACTGCCCCACCCCATGCAGCCAAAGGCTCACAGGTAGGGTCCATCCCCTGTGCACAGAGGCTGGACCTGGCTGGGAGCAGCCCCTGTGCTTTGCCCTGGGTTCTGCCAGCCCATTCTGCGTGGCCACATGGCACCTCCCCCACTCCTGGCAGCGCAGCTTGGACCTTGGGAGTGGTTGCAACAGCAGGGCACAAGGCTGCTGGCACTGGGTGGCCATCTCAGCTTCCCCCTAAACAGGTGGCCTGTCCCCATGTCCCACCCTGCCTCAGCCAATCCCCACCCCAGCCAAGAAGTGCGGAGCTCAGCCTATCCTACCTCCCCAGCTTCCAGCTGCTGCTCAGGAGGAGCCAGGCTAGATGTGTGGGTAGAGTGGCACCAATCCAGGACTTTTGCTTCATTTTTCAGCAACCAGCATGGATTCTGGGACAGCCTATGAAATCCAGGACTATCCCAGCCAGACTGGGACATATGGTCACCCTACGCATGCCTTACATAAAAGACAAAAAAAAGGGGGAAAAAATTATTTGTCATTTAATTTTTTGTAAAAACCCTTTACAGTGTGAATCAAATAGACCTGGTGTGATATCTGCCTAGTTTTACAGAAAGTGTGGAACAATAACTCCAGGGTAGTGAACCACTGCTATTCCTATTAGTTGGATAGTCATTCTGAAACCTAATGATCAACATGTGATTTGCAGCACCGGCAATTAGTTAACTTCTAATCATTTTTAACTGAAACATCCAGGGAATGATTATGTTCAACCTCCCCCTGATAATCTAAAATCATCTCTCATGGAGGTGTCAAAGTACTAACTGTCCTTTGCCAAGCTGCTTTTCATTCTGCTTCCCTTTAATTCTACAAGAAAATTATAAATTGTTAGTAAAATACTGTGCATCACACTGCAAGCTGAAAGCTTAGAGGAAATTTAAAATTTGAACTGAAAAGTAAAAACTTGCAGCAGCTTCACAAAAAAAAAAGGTAACATGCATCAATGCTGGGTGAACTAAGTATATGGGTACTATCTGCAAATTGCTACAGCCATGTGTAATTTAAAGGTCACTTTTCAAATTTGGCCCTTGCTTCCATATGCTCAGAGACAGCAGGGTCTGATAATAAGGAGAGGAGGAGGGGGCTGCCATGGGAAAATGTTAGGGGGAAGCAAAGATCAAAGGGGTTACCTGACCCTCTCCCTCAGAATTATTTTCCCTGCTGTAGCAGTGGGAAGGGAACAAATTCAAGGAAAATTTCCAATAATTAGATCCTATACCTGGAAGATTATAATAAATGTACATATTTTCCATATATATAATCTAACTATTGTGAGGCTGTTGTAGCACATCAGGGTCCCAGGGATGGCCATGATGCCCTCGGTGGCTCTGCAACCATGCTCTGCTCTGCCCCTGGAGTGCATTCCCTTCTTGCCCACCACACCTTGATGGAATGATAACAATGTTAATAGGAAGGCTGTCTGTGGGCTTTCATGTGGCCCTAGCCCAATTGGACCCCCACAGGGGTTCCCCAGCACCCCACTGGTCTCTTCTGGTCCCAGGCCACTTGCTGAGCCTCTCTGGCCAACTGTGTCCTGCAGGGTACCCAAAGCCTTAGGGGTTGTGTGGCTCCAGTCCTTCCCTACACCATGCCCCCAACCTCATGGGTGTTATAGTAATGATGTTCTCCTAGTGGGGCTTCGGCCTCCATCTCTTTACTCTCAGTACACCTTCCAGACTGGGCCCGCTGTATCAGACCTGGCTTTAAGGCACTAGCTCTAGTTCGGCCCCTTCAGGCACCAAGCCCCTACCTGCTCATGCCCCTCGGGCACTGGGCCTTTGTTGAACCTGGAGTGAGCAGAGTGCAAGGCCACAGGGCTCGACAGTTACTTGAGCCTACCCCAGCAGCACTCAAGGTGACCACGCATCCCATGGATGCTAATGGGACCCTCATATACTGCCCCTACAGTTCCAACCCAAACCACCGGTATAAACTGCAACAAACAATGAGCCCCTGGGCTATAATGTAGATGAAAAGGGGAAGAGACCACCTATCTTTTAAGAGGGAAAAACCTTCCCTCAGCCCTTGTGCTAGCATTTCTCTTAATGTGGGCTCCTTGCGAGGCTCCCCAAGCCTCAGTATTCCTGCAGGCAGCAAACCAGATAGTCAAGCATCCCTGAGTAGCTCTCCTGGACAGGAGCTCCTAACTCTGCAACTGGCAGGGCTAGACTAGCTTGCCTACTTGAGCCCTAGGCTTATCCTCCCAGGACCCTGCCCCTTCCAGTCAGCAGGCTGCCTGAGCTGCCTGCAGGTGCCTGCTGATTGGCCTTATTACCCTGTAGCTATGGCAACCTGCACCTGCTGTACCTTGCCTGACCATACAGAGCTCCCTGGCTGGGCTATTTCTGTCTTAAAGGAACAGCACAGCCAGCAGTTTAGCTGGAAGGATACCACCAGCTGGATCTGCTGCTCACAACACCTTGGGGGACTATGGGGATGATAGGAGGTTCCCTGTCCTGGGGCATAACATAAAACTACACCCGGCTGGGGTAGGATGGTCTGATGGGGCTGCCTGAAGTGGGGTAGTCCCTGGAAATGCTAGGCCAGTTGCCTCCCCAGTGAAAGGCAAGTATGGGGGGTTGCCTTATAACCTCAGCCCCCACAACCCTGTCTCTCTCTTTCTCTCTCCCCTTCTACACAGAGGCTCCCCTGCCTGCTGCACCTCATAACTATGCAGGCAACACCCCCCACGCAACTGCTATACCCTACCCCATGTGGCTTCACGCTCACCCTCAGCTCCCCATACACTGTGCAACATTTCCTTACCCCCTGGGGTGGGTAGCAGCAATTGAAGTAGGAAGGGGGAACCTGGAGAGTCTGGCTGTTGTTGCAGCTGGAGCAATGTGGGGAGTGGAGGTCAGGCTGGAGACTGGGGCTCCAATGTAAACCCTTGTGGGTCTCAAGGCACTGGTGGGCCACCAGCTGAACAGCCCTGTGATAAAACATCCCATCACCTATTACATAATTACAATATGGACACAGCTACACAAGATGTTTGCCTAATTAGCTCCTCAGTAAACATCTCGGTGTCTACACATGTGGTCCTATTAAGCCATAGGAAACTAATACGCTTCACAGAAGATTAGTACTTGTAAATATACATACTATCCTGCTACTGAATTTTTTCATGCACAGCAATGCATGGCTAGACACTGAGCCAGCTGGCCAGGGCACAAGCATGCTTCAGTGTGGGGGCTACCTGCTGGCAAGCCCCACACTCAGGTACCCTCATGCCCTAGCTGTCACAGGGCGTTGGGTTGTGCCTGCTTCTTTAAGGGAATAAGCAGCCTGAGAAGCTGCTTGCAGGTGTGATGGGGGAACTAATGAGGGACTCATCTGACCAGAAGAGTTGTATAGCTCAGGCTTGAGCTATATAAGCCCATAGCTTGAACTGGTCAGGTAGTCTGTCCTTAGTAACTACAAAGTGAGGAGCTCCTGGATCTACAGCTGCAACTCTGTGGCCCAGGGATGGAGGCAAGTTCCTTGGGCAGATAAAGACCAGTTTTACAGGCAAGTGGTCTCTTTTCTTATGTTAACCTCTAGAGGGTTTGAGGTGCCTACCAGAGGATCCACATGCCTGAAGAAGAGTATGCAGGACTGGAGGGTCTAGGAGCCCAAGGGAGGCTGAGTGCATAGGTTAGGGTATAGCCCTGGGCTGAAAAGTAGGCCTATTGGGAGACAATGAAAGTTTGCTCTCTTCAAACTGCAGAGGAGTGCTTTTGCTGTTGTCTGTGTTTCTTTTATAGCCCAAGGCTTATAGTTTGTTACTATTAATACCTGCAGTTTGGGTTGGGAGTATAAAAGTTGGTTATGGAGGTCCCATTAGTGGCCAAGAGGCATGTAACTGCCTTGAGCTGTGCCAGAGGTAGGCTTAAGGCCTGAGCTTTTGTTGATCCCAGAAAGGGGCAGCGTGCAAGAGCACAACAAACACAGGGACCGGGGGCCCAGCACCAGAGGGGCACAGCCACACAGGGGCTGGGGGTCCAGTGACTGAAGGTGATGGATTGAAGCTGGTGCCTCAAAGCTGTTTGGGGAGAAATAATCCACAACACACTTACAGGCTTGACAGTCCTATGCTTGCTAGCACATCTGAATGAGAACTGGGTGTCATGATATACAACAAATTGAACATGAGCCACCAATGCGATGCCATAGCTGGCAGAGCTAATCATACACAGGCATGCATCTACTGAGGCATCTCGAGCAAGGCTAAGAATGTCATCCTCCTCCTCTACTTAGTCCTGGTGAGACGACAGCTGGAGTTCTGCATCCAGTTCTGGGTGCTGAACTTCAGGAAGGATATGGAGAAACTCAAGAGAGTCTAAAAGAGGGCCACATGCATTATTAGAGACCAGGTCATACAAGGAGAGCCTGAAAGACTTAGGTCTCTTCAGCCTGGGGAAGAGAAGACTCAGAGGGGACTTGGTGGAAGCTTTTAAGTATATCAGGAGTGTAGCTCAGGGCCTGGGGGCGCATCTGTTCACCAAGGCCCACTGGGGGGAACAAGAAATAATGGGCACAAGCTGATTGAGGGTCACTTCAGGCTAGACATAAGAAAACACTTTTTTACAAGTTGAGTACCAAGGGTTTAAAACAGGCTCCCCCCACCCAGAGGTGGTACAGTCACCCACCCTGGTGATCTTCAAAAAACATCTTGACGCCCATCTTGCTGAGGTCATCATTTGATCCCAGCAGTCTTTCCTGCCAAAGTGCAGGACCTGATGATCTGTAAGGTCCATTCAAGCCCCTAACAATTATGAAAAGCCAGGTCTGATACAGTGGACCTGGACTAGATGGCCTAGCAAAACTAAAGGGGCAGAGGGTGAGGACCCAACCAAGGAACAACATTTACTGTAACAACTGTGAGGCCTGGGGTGGGGAAACAGAGCCACGCATAGAGTCCTTAAGGCTGCGGGTTCCCTGGAAGGGCACAGATACGCATTGTAACCCTTCAAGCTCTAGGAGTACTGCAGAGGCAAAGGACAACCAAAGGGGTCCATTGAATTTAAGGGCCAGATCAAAGTGGTTGGGGTCTGGGAGAGTCCCTGTGGTATTGCAGGTGGACTAAGGCTCACTCTAAGGCCAATGGGCAGCCTCCCCTGATGCAACCCCTGAGAACAAGGCATGGTGGGTGAGCATGTAAGGGAGGGCTGTAATAGAGACTGAGCCAGACAGAAGTCACATGGCCACCAGGAAGCCTCACAGCCACCCCTGGGGCTTCCCTCTGCCACATCAGCCAGTTCCTCCACAATACATTGAACTCAGTTGGAATAGTCCTGAGCTGGCAGACTGGAATAGCCCCAAGCTGACTCCTGGGGCTCCCAGTTAGCCAGGGCTGCTCTGACCCAGTTCAGTGTGCTGCAGTTCTGGGCACACATGTAAACACCGCGCCCAAGAGCTGTAAACTCCTGTGCGATATGCACTGTAGTTTATTGCCACACATTAATATGCATGTGTAGATGCACCCTATATTTTCTAAATCTGACAGAAGGGCAGGGTTTCTGTTCTGTTCCCTTGTGCCTGTTACTGCAGAACACTCCATGAGAAGGCTGTGCTAAGCTATTGTCATGGCCAGAATAAATCAGAATGTATGTTAGTGCAGGACCAGAGGTCAAATACCTCTCGGGATGGTAGTTGAAGCAATACATACATGTATACTAGCCAGTTGCCCATCGTGAATAATGGAGTGTTTCAGGGAGTGTTTACATGCCCCCCGCTTACCCTTTGGGGTTGGCCACATAAGCAGTCCTGCTGCTGCCGCTGCTTCCTCCTCCAGCCTCCAGCGCAGCAGCTACCTTCCCCCCCACCCCGCCTCCCTTTCCCTTCCCCCCTCCCTGCTGGCTGTTGTCGGGGCTGGACAACAGGGGGGGATGCTGCCACCATGACCCCGCTTCCCTCCCTCCCTCCCTTCCTTCCCTGCTGCACAGGCCCAACAACAGCCACCACCATGACTCCCCCACCTTCAGGCATGGAGGTGGGGGGAGCCCTGCTGCTTGGGTGGCTGGGACATGTTCACCCCTATGGCAGCAGCACAAAGTTGGGCTGGTGCAGCCCAGGCCCGCACAGCCAGTTGCTGCCCACCCCCTCAGCGGCACATGCACAGTTGGTCAAAAGTGTTATGGACAAACAGACTGACAGATAGACGGACAAAGTCTTTTGTTAGGATAGAGTGATGATGTATATGCATGCGTGTCTGTGTACGTTTGTCTGGCTTTTTTTTTTTTTTTAAATTCTGGAACACACTGACATTTGAATATTAACAAATCTTGAGGATATGAGAACAGAGAAAAACATCATGCCTCATGACACATTGTTCCCGTGACCCTTTTTATGAAGAGTCAGTTTGAAGTTCTCACTTCCCTGTGGTTCCAGCTTCACCCTTGCATGTAAGGTTACCATATAACTAAAATAATTTATAAATCTACAGCATCTTTTTTTATTTATTTACTTATTTTAATAACCTTATACACCTCTCGCACAAATTACCTGGATATTGTTAATGGTCAACCCCATGGATGTTTCATCATTTTAATTGTGTATTTATGGAAATATTCACACCCAGATGTGTTGTTCCAAAGTTTCACTGCACATTAAGTATTTGGCTCTTCAGTGTTGTAAAGTATTTGGCTCTTGCTCAATAGTGATTCTTGTTAGATTTCACCGTCATCTAAAGCATACATTTTTGGGTTTATGCAAAGAGAAATAAATGTCAAGATTATATTACACAGGCTATCAGTGCTTACCAGTAATGAAAATTGCATTCATCTAAAAAAAATATGGTGATGCTGAGGATTTGGGAAACAGATGGATGTATTTACAATGTAATTATGTGAGTTAATTTTTTTCTGAGGAAATAAAATGGCTTCCCAGCTACTTATTTGCTAGAGGGATCTCAAGGCCCTGTTATCATTGTATCTGTGCTCCTTGGAGTCCTTAATGTGTTTATCCTCACACTAATGCTTTGATAATTTAAGTCTTGGAGTGATGTTGTAGCCATGATGGTCCAGGAACTGTGTGAGAGGCAAGGATTTTTCTGGGTGATGTCTTTTGCTGGATGAGCTGCATGGTTGGAATAAAGTTTGAAATGCTTTTGAATGCAAGACACCTCATCAGTGAGGATTTAACCTAATTTTACAAATGGGGAACAGAAACTCACATTGATCTATAAAGCAGTCAGGAAAAAGTGACAGCGAGGGAATGACAAGTCTTATGTTTCTGGACAGGAAGGACACTGTCCTTTGCTGGAAAAGTGGCAGTAATTAAGGCAGTGCTATTGCAAATTATTTTGTACACCAGAATTATGTTTCTATCATCATGGCAGCAGTTGGCAAAAGTACAAAGGGAAATACACATGTTCTTTTGGAAAGTGAAAAGAGAGAGACTAACCAGAACAGAACCGTATAAAGAAAGAGATGGAGGATGCTGGACATAAGGTTTACACAAACTATATAAGTGTAGCGTGTAAAGCAGCTACAGAGGGGATAGGGAAAATGGCATGCTGTAGTCAATTTTTGGCAGGTGTGATCGTGAGAAGATGGGGAATGTATGAGGGGGCTTGTGGAAGAAGCCATGGCAGCTTCCCATTCATTACATAAGAATGGAAAGTTTTATAAGGATGTACAAAACAGGAGTGATGGGGCTGGAGGTCCTGAAAGGTCACAAGAGGCTAACAAAAATAGTAAGAGAAAGAGACAGGATGGCATCAGTGAAGGACCTTACAAATGGATAAGAGAAAGTGTGGGGGAGGTGGTTGACACTCAACAGAAAGGGAAGCATGCTAATCTAGGATGACTGATCATATGAAATATCATGCTAGTGAGATAGGTGAAACCTAGGTGGAGCTTGGCAAGAAGAGCAGAGTGTCCAAGGGAGATGTGAAAAGATGAAAAAATGGTGGGACGTGTATTTTAGGACTGTACATATGCAAAGCTTGTGTGCAGGTGCATCGTTTTTGGCTGTCACAAAAATAAGCCAGTCCTTAACACACACAATGATACTGTACAGGCTCATATCAAAGGGGCCTAAGGAAACAGTATTAAGGGCACTGTTAGCAAGTATTAAAACCAGTATATGGGAACTAAGAAACCTCTGGGTTTTTAAGGGGTTGGCTTTCACTGACAGACAGTACCTGAAGCTGAGGCCGCATGCAGCGAAATATCACATCAATCAGGAGAAGAAAGAGATGGAAGAAGTGGAGGATAAAGGACTGGACACCATGAACGATGTATGCCTCCAGAGGCTGGGGGGGCATGGGGACTGCCTGCAGGCAGCGGTGGTGGTGGTATGGCAGCAGGGAGCTTCCACAGGTGGCTGCAGCAGTGGTAGATGCAGGGGGGAAATGGCAAGTGGCAACTGCCTGCAGGTGCCACCAGCAGCACTGGTGGTGCTTCTTCCAGGGGGTGCACCGCCAATCTCGGGGGTGGGTGGGTGCACATGCACCCATGTGCACCCCTTACGCATCACCAATGCTGGACACACTAGTTTCATTGAACAGTCTCCCACAGCATTCTCAAAGGCAAGCTAAGGAAGTACAGGCTGGATGCATGGACTGTAAAGTGGATGGAAAACTCACTGGAGCATCAGGCTCAGAAGGTAGTAATCAATGGCTCAATATCTTCTTGGCAACCAGTATCAAGTTGAGTGCCTCAGGGGTCACTCCTGGAGCCAGTTTTGTCCAGTGTCTTCATCAACCACGTGGAAGATGGCATAGAGTGCACCCTCGGCAAGTTTGCGGATGACACCAAGATGCGGGGAGCAGTAGATGCACTGGAAGGTAGAGCTAGGATACAGAGTGACCTAAACAAATTGGAGGATTGGGCCAAAAGGAATCTTATGAGCTTCAAGGACAAGTGCAAAGTCCTGCACTTAGGACAGAACAATCCCATGCACTGGTACAGGCTGGGGGCTGACTGGCTGGGCAGCTGCTCTGCAGAAAAGGACCTGGGGGTTACAGTGGACAATAAGCTGAATATGAGCCAACAGTGTGGCCTAACAGCATACTGGGCTGCATTGGTAGGTATGTTGCCAGGAAGTCAAGGGAGGTGATAATTCCACACTGGTGAGGCCAGATCTGGAGTATGGTGTTCAGTTTTGGGGCCCCCACTACAGAAACGATGTGGACAGATTGGACAGAGTCCAGCAGAGGGCAGTGAAAACAGTGAGGGAGCTGGGGCACATGACTTGTGAAGAAAGACTGAGGGAACTGGGCTTATTTAGTCTGAAGAAAACGGAGAGTGGATTTAGCAGCCTTCAACTACCTGAAGAGGGGTTCTAAAGATGGAGCTAAACTGTTCTCAGTGGTGGTAGATGACAGAACAAAGAGCAACACTTTCTACTTGCAGCAAGGGAAGTTTAGGTTAGATATTAGGAAGAATTTTCTCACTAGGAGGGTAGTAAAACAGTTAAACAGGTTACCCAGAGAGGTGGTAAAATCTCCATCCTTGGAGGTTTTTAAGACTTGGCTAGAATAAGCTTTGGCTGGGATGTTCTAGTTGGGGGTAGTCCTGCTTTGAGCAGGGGGTTGGACTAGATGACTTCCTAAGGTCCCTTCCAACCCTAACTTTCTATGCTTCTATGAACCAACTGATGGGAGGGGTGGATAGTTACTGGGTAATAGATACAGGGAGGTTAATTGATGTTCATGGAATTCTTTATGAAGAAATACTGCTCTGTAAGTGGTTTTCTATGAGCAGTTGACATGTGTGGTTTAAGGGCTTAATATATGTAATTGTATGTTTTTGATATGTAGTCTTGTAATATGAAGTCTTGGTAAAACAAGGATGCTTAATATGTGAAGCTTTGTAAGGTTAGAGTGATAAGTGTGTTTTTAATAAAACTTGTATTGGGGGGAGGGGAGAGAGGTTTCCCATCAGTGTGTTTACCATATATGGGCCAGGTGTTTTATAGGAATGCTCAGCATGGGCTGTATTTAATCAACTTCATAGTTGGTTCCTATGATTGAGCATATGCTGCTTCTAGCACTAGTTTAATGATGAACAATGTATTTAATTGAGGGGAATGAGATCGTTCTGGTATGCAAATAGAAGATGAAGGGGGTTTTTTTCTCCATTCTGATTGAGGGGAAACACCTCATCTTCTATTTGAGTAAATAGTTACCTGTAGTCCTGTTGTTTGGTGGCTAAGCAGTGGTTAAATGAGCTGTCAATTCCAGTCCAGTTCTGACTAGACCAGTACCAACATCACAAACTTTAGGAACATCCAGAACTCTGAATAAGCACGGAGCCCCTCCAGGCCGGGTTAAAGGGTGCTCTTACATGTTACAAGGCTCATGTGCTAAATTTATGGACTGTAATGCAGTATTAAAGTTGGAATGTGCTTTGAGCAGTTGCATGTTAAAACTTAATACTGGGTGCATCTACACAAGATGCATTACTGCACAGTAGCACAGTTTATTGCAAAGTAAGCATGTGTGTCTACACATGCTATTAGAGAGGCTTACTGTGTAGTAAGCATGTGCAAGTAAATTTGCTACCTGCAAATGCAAGTAGCAAATTTACTTTCTATTAGTCATGGCACAGTAACACTTGTGTAGACATCTGACCAGGAGAAAATCTGCTCCCAGTCAGCCATCCACCAGGGCACAGGAGATTGTACCCTGCCCCCCAGGAGCTGCCTGCTGCTGGGGTGGGCTCTACTGGAGCTTAGGCAGGGACTATGTCCCCCTACCCTGGAAGGAAGGAGCTCCAAGCCCCTGGCTCCAAAATCATGATTAGGGAGCAGAGGCTGGGAGACCATATCTCCCAGCACCAGCCCCATACCACAGGGCCAGTGCTGGGTGATACTTGGCGATAAGGGCCTCCAAGTACTGGCTCTGAGGTGCAGAGCTGGTGGTGGGGTTGGGAACCCCTGTTCCCCACCAAGCTCTGTGAATGCAGAGCTGGGTGGAGAACAGGCTGGGGAGCTTGTTCCTGGCTCGGCCATACTGAGTTCCATATTCACAAAGCTGGGTGGGGAGCAGGCTCCTAGCCTTCACCCCACATGCAGAGTAGGGGCTGAAAACTGTCTCAGTCAGGGGCAGGTCCCAGCTCTGTGCCCCAATCAGGCAGTGGGGCAGCTAGCAGTGAGCTAGCTGCCCCACTGGCTGACCAGGGCAGGGGGCTGGGCCCTGCCCTTCCTTTGCAGCTCTTTTCATGTCCCCTGGCCCTGATTGGGGAGCCAAGGCCAGAAGCTCCCTGCTGCTGGGGGAGGGGGACATTGGGCTGCCTGCTACTGGGGCAGGGACATGGGGGCAGGGTATAATGTCCCAGTCCAGTGTTCCCTGCCTGTCCCTCAGCTAGCACCTGTGAGGAGCCTAAAGCTCCCTCCTGGTGGTGGTAGGGGCCCGTTGCAGGGCCCCCAGGAAGTGGGAGCAGCTTGCTGCCACAGGCAGCAAATCTGCTCCTGCTTCCCTGCACATGTAGACTCCTACCCAGGACCATTTTCTCACAAGTAACTTACCCATGAGTAAACTGGTCCCGCATCAAATGCACGTGTAGACGCACCTGCTGCTTCTTGCATGCACAGGTTTGACTTGCAGCAAAAAAGACTGGTGAGCAGGGCCTTTGCTAAGATCTGCCAAGTCTGCCCAGTGGCTTGCTGGTGCTCTCTTGCTCTCCTGTGGCTGCCTGACTTTCCTGTAGCCATCTGGTGACTGCTGGCTTGTTGGGGATTTCTTGTGGCTCTGCAGTGGCTGCTCAGCATATTGGCTCTCCTGCAGCTGCCTGGCTCTTTGGCTTTCCATCTTTCCAGACAGTAGAGTTCAGGAGAATAGATCTTCCACATGTGTGTTGGGGTGGCGGTGCTGTGAATGGTGTGTCCTGGGATGCTGGAGGACTGTAATTTGTTTCTATTGGCCCTGTCAAGTAGACTGATATTAGCACAACACAAGTAGCTTAGCAGCAGCCTGAGAGATTCCTTGCCTGAAGAGATGTAACTTTTAAGGTGATCAGAGTGCACTAAGCACAACTTCTTGTGCTTTAACATGCAGATGCTCAGATTAAGTGTGTTTAATTCGAGCCAAGGGTAATATATCTAACAACAGTGGATTGATGCAGGCAGTGAGCTGTTGCTACTATTGGGTGTGCTGCATTTGTGAGGACAAATAGATGGCTGCAGTTTCTGAAGTAGTCGGATTCAACACTGGTTACAAATATTAAATTAAGTAAAAAAGCCCTAGCTTTGTGTGCAATGTGTTATAAAGGGTCCTGCAGATGGATGTTGCTGACAAGCAGTACTGTGAGATAGAGGTTTATCTCAACATAGATGCAGGCTCTTAATATCTTTTGCCTATACTTAGATGGAAAAAAATCCTACTAGTTTAAAATGAGTAGTGTATTGAGCTGATTCATTGTACCTGTTTCATGTATCTGCTGTTTTCTGCAGTACGTGAAATTTAGCAGCTGTTTCGTTCAAAGGGAAATTCACCATGTTGTTGCTTCCACTTACTTTAGGAGAGAGCAGCTACACCCAGCAGATCAGCTACTGTGCATTTACGGGTAATAAATTCCCCTTCTTTTAATTCAGTATATCAGTTTTATCTGTCCATACTTTTTTAGATAGAGCTTATATGGTGACAGAGGATTCATCTTCTTTCTGAAAGGTATTGCTGTAGATATCAGCTGTTTCAAGACTCTTTTTGGCTAAAATGTAAATGTTATCATGGCTTCATTATATGCATCTCATATTATAGTTCTTTGGTTATACTAGTGAACTTTAATAAATACAGAGCCTGCCTAATTTTACATACTGCATAGCTTAGTTAAAAAGCCACTTTGTTAGTCACTACCTCTTGTTTAGTAGCTGCGTCTTTTATCAGGCATGCTGCAGGTAGAAATAATTAAATACATTAAAAACCATACTTATTTTGAAACCCTATCCTATTTCTAATACCTCTAGGAAAAATAATTACATTTAGCAGGGTCCATGGCTTCTAAGTGAATACATGTTCTGTGTTGGGGAGAAGTTTCACAGACTTTGTCTTTTGTCTTGTGAAAAATAACTTCCAAGAGCTTTGGATTAAATCACATTCTAAATTCATTGTTCCAGCATGTGGCCTTCAAATATGAGAAGGAATAAAGAAAGAAGAGAGATGAGCTTGGTGGGTGAGGAATGAAAACAGAAAAAGAGGTAGACTGTGAGTATGTATATAAGAAAGTTGAGAGGAAGTTTTCTATGGCGTGCAATGTTTCATTGTCACTCTGAAGGTGCATTTGTATTCCTTCACTCTGGCACTGTCCAAGTGTTGGGTCAGACTGTTTCTAAACCATTGTCCCTGAAGGGTTGGGGTGATCAGGTTCTTTTAGGAGATGTTCTTGTTTCTGGGTGGCTGGTAAAGATGATTTAAATGGAGATTGTAAACCTCAAAACACAGAGTTCAGAGATAAATAAGTTATTCCAGACTATCAAGAACACCCTAAAGCAATGTACAACATAACATTGTTCATACTTCTGTTTAAATTAATGCTGTAGGTATGTGTCAGACTTTTTTCAGTATTTGTTGGACAAAGAATGGTTAAGGCTATATTTGGGGGGGGGGGAGGGGTTCATCACATGATTCCTGATTCTGTGACTTTCCTTTTTTGTTTGTCTGTTTCAAATAGCCATGACTTGTTTTAACACCAAGGGGCTGATTCTTGTTTACCTCTTCAACTTCTTGGGCAACATTAAGGGACTTCATATGGGAATAAAAAAAACATTGATTACAGAAAATGATACATTACTTAGTGTTTGTATTCCAGTAGAAGCTAGGGGCTGGAGCCATGATAAGGTTCCCTATATGCTGTCTACTATACACTTTCACACAGTCTTTACCCAGAGGGCTAACAGTCTAACTAACTAGATAAACAGATCTAGGTGTGGCAGTAATAGGCATAATAAATGAACACTGTGACAATTTGCAAACATGTTAGTCTATGGTACCCATACCCATTTTTTCTTATAATGAGCTTTTCTGACACATTCCTGGGGATTGGACTCATCATTTTTTAT